>NC_092164.1:50152805-50500305 GCF_045791955.1 Oncorhynchus clarkii lewisi
GACTCATAATGGGGTTATAGCTGCGGGGTGGGCGGGTTTAGGGTCATTAAATATCGTGTGGATGAAGGGCGGGTTTAACAAAGAGAAAACAATACCTTCATAAATCCATAATTGGATCATTCTTGTGCAATTTATCTATGGGCTAAATTTAGCCTAAAATAATGAAAGGAAACCCTATCTGGGATTAGTGCATTAGCCTAAATGTTAGGGCCTAAAGGTATGGGTGCCAAATAGGCTACAGACCAATCACCAAATCAGAGTTAGTGTTATGGGCGGGCCTTAGGTACGGTAGGTACGGTACGGTAGGCCCGTACCTCCTTGCCCGTCCAAATAAAATATTGAAATATTTATCATTTATTTGACAGAGACGCAGGCAAACAGAAAGACGCAGGCAAACAGAAAGACGCATACATTTCAGGTAAAGCATTTGAGCAAGCGAAACAGCACCTCTTTGTCTCAGGATGTGTAGACCATGTATCTGATGCTGTCTGGACCAAAAGAGTATGGCATGTCATACTATGTCTGGCCAGACAGCATCAGATACATGGACTTCATATAGAGGGGCGCTGTTTAGCTCGCTCTGATACTTTCTCTGGTTTTAGCAGAGAGGAAGAGGCGAAGCGAGAGGGCTCACTCTCGCCTAATTCTGTCCAGTATAAACTCAGTGTTTCTATGGGAATAATATGCAGACCTAAGCTTGTCGCCTGCCTTCCCGCCACTGTTAGGGTGGAGACGTAAGAACTCGTCATTATATAAGGATCTCTGGTTTCAGCTTCTTATGAATTGGAAAGGAATGTTGGCCGGTGCACAGTTGGAATGCTGCATTTCCTTAAAGTAAATGGATGTTTTGCCAAAATTAGATAATTACTCCTGTCTAAATAAAATCATTAAAACTCCTCACCGGGGAGCATGACTTAGCCATAGAGGACCATTAGCTTCTTTGAAAAAATGTGGATTGTTTCAAATCCCCTGTGTGTTTGGGAAGCCAGTGATTTGGGTAGCGGCAATAGGTCGAGCTGATTTGAGTTGCTGCTGTCAGTGAAATGCGTCTAAAATATGTGTGAAGATGTGTCTTGAGTGTAGTTAAACATATTGCATCAAGAAGAAGGGGAGGGGTGTGTGGCGAAGATATGATGCGTCTCTCTCCAGAATGCATCCATCTGTAGGAAAGTGCCCATTGTCTTAACACGTACACCATTTCTTCTTCACCTCACACAAGTCAACCAAGTCGTTTTTTTTTAAACATCCATTGCGAATGTACAAATACTGAGGAACTATCAATCTTTCCAACATTCCTGGCCTTCACCAAGCTGTGTGAAAGCTCAAAATATCATGATCTGATGATCCCATATATCCAATGGAAACGTAATAAAAAAATAGCTTTCTGTCCTGAGCTCACTGGGCAGGAAACTCTGAGGACACGCAATAGGCTAGTTGATACAATGCTGCAAGTTTGCTAGCGACAGACACAGTCTGGCTGGACCAAGTGATGATTTTATTCAATGTTGCACTTCACTAGCAATAAATAGCTCAAGTCGAGACAGATCGAAAGAGAGGCAGAAAAGGCGGAGTAGATGGATGAATGTGATTGAAAGAACTGACATTTTCATCAGGATATTTTCTACTGTTTGTATTTGTGGGCTTTAGGCTTATGTATTTAATTAGTAATATGAATTCTTACGGATCGGTGTCCCGTCAAAGGGACAGTTGTAATCATGCAGCACCTTGTGTCACGATTTTAGAGAAACAACAAATGTCGGTACATATAAGTGTTATATCGGCTGAAAGCTTAAATTCTTGTTAATATAACTGCACTGTCCAATTTACAGTAGCTATTACTGCGAAAAAATGTCATACTATTGTTTGAGGAGAGCAACAAAACTTTTTTTCACCACGATAGGTTTACCTCTGAAGGTGAAATGTTTACTTACATTCTGAAATCTTGCTATGATTTATCATCCAAAGGGTCTCAGAGATAACAAAGTGTCGGTTTGTTAGATAAAACAAATTCTCAATATCCTTAAAAGGTCAATATAGCACGATCGATTTTGTATTTCCACTCGTTCAATTTGCAAAGAAAGGAATCTGTGAAAATCTAACCCTAAACGTTGTTTCAACCAGTCAAATCACGTTTGTATGTATTCCTCAGAGATCCTAGAACGTAACCAGACTTATCATTAGGAGTGTAGTATATCCTATAGGACACCAAATTTGGTCAGAGAACGACGCCTTCATGGCACACAGATGACGTGGGCGGTCTTCACTTAAACGACTCTAACTTTGTCAAATAAGCACCAATCGGGGTCAATTAAAGCTGGCTACATAGCCAATGGGCTGGACTTTACGGGAGTATCCGGAAACCCTGTATCTGTCGTAAAATGTAGCTACTAACCTTGTGCAACAGCATGCCTTTTCCTTTTGGACAAAAATTATAAGAATGTTCAGAGTTATGAAAACTGGTTGTTTTGAAAATGTTGACCTAAATTAAAGAGCCAAGTATACAGATTTGACGATATTCTTACAGAGAAATGTAATATTAATGGAAATGTCTCCTTCACGATTTGCCCAAATGTACCTGGGGGAATTCACACTAAATGTCATATAGTTCGCTCATACTTACAATAGTTATCTGTCTGAAACTTTGCACATACACTGCTGCCATCTTGTGGACACCATCGGAACCAGAGTGATGGCTAGAACTGGGGCCTTTCTGTTGCATTTCAAAGATGGTGTATTTTCTTCCACCAGATCTATTGTGTTAAATTCTCCTACATTCAATTCACATTTCAACAAACTTCAAAGTGTTTCCTTTCAAATGGTACCAAGAATATGCATATCCTTGCTTCAGGGCCTGAGCTACAGGCAGTTCGATTTGGGTATGACATTTTAGGTGAAAATTGAAAAAAAGGTGGCTATCCCTAAGAAGTTTTATAGGCAAACTGCTGTTTCTCTGAGTCCTATGCTCTCATTTCTTTAGCCGCCAATGGATCACAGAGTATCAATGTGTCCATACGGCAGAGGCTAGTGTTCTCGGCAGAGCTGAACTTTTTTATATTTTTGTCTTTTTACTTCAGATTTTTATGATTATCCATGTGACCAATGATTTTGTGAAACAAACATTGTAATATTGAAATGAAACTGTTCCAAGAAAATGGCCATATAAAAATAATCATACCTGGCATGCAGATTCGTAGAAATGGTGTGATACATTGTAAGCTTCCCCAAACTTGATACTCACAAGCTGCCAATAGAGCCCCACAGTGGAGGTGTCATAATACCCAGAAAACCTAGCAGTCAAATGGTTCCAATAATTTCCCCACCATACATTTTTCCCACAGAGAATTTTAGAAACAATTAAAATAAGGTTGTGTTTTGTGTATGTTTTACCCTGGCGTGACGTTTTCATAACCATGTGAATCTATTTCGGACAAGGTAACTTTTTTATCAATATATTTGGCTTTATTTACTCTGATTCAAAACGAATTAGCATTAAAGTAGACAACATGCAAAACTACAAATCCCTGCAAGCTCCTGCATGTCACCTTTAGCTGACACCTTTGCTAACAGGTATTGTGTCAGTTTAAAACTTGCACAAGACTGTTCACAGAATTGTACATTTTAAAGAAATGTAGCCAATTTATTAATTACTACATTTAGCTAACATTAGACAGTTAACCCAGAGATTCTTATCTTTGCCTCGATTCACCAGTCTTGTCGAGATCATCATGGCATTTGTAGTTCTTTATGATAGCAACACTAGCAGCTAATTAGTATTTTTAAATACAGGCAAATATATTGATGAAAGTCATCTTGTCCTAGAGAGATTTACACAGTTATCAAAACGTCAAGCCTGGGTAAGCCTACATGAAACACGGCCTTCATTTGAAGTGTTTCTAAAATCCACTATGGGAAAAATGACTGGTGGAAAAACAATTGGAACCATTTCCCTGTTTGGCCACTAGGTTTTATGGCTATTATGACTCATACTGTGGTACTCTATGGTCTTTACTATTACAGTCATTTAAAAAAAATGTGAATGAGCAAGCTTGTGCACACACAGGAGGTCCCGTGAAAAAACGTGCCCCCCTATGGAAATCAAAGGCCCATCCAACTGATTCGTTCTGCTGCCGGGTCTGGAATGGGCAGAAAACGTTTACGTCTATCCACGGATGCAAACAGGACAATGTCTAGAGTTTAATTCAATAAGAGAAAAAAATGCGAAATGGAGAGTTGAAGATAAAGAGAAGGGAGGGCCAGAAAATGTATGTTTGGGATAGAATAGGTGAAGTGGTAAAAGAGGATGATGGCAGTGTGTTATGTGTCATGATTGTGAGGCGCTATACAAATTCCACAGTCACAAGACGGGGACTTCAAATAGGCCTATGGCATGTCAAGGGAACTGTAGCCTACTGTTCAGATGGGCTAAATGGAAACTGAAATCTGGACACTGACTGTAGGTCTGTAACCTCTCACATAGCCTTAATATTAACTCCTGCAGAATTAAGCATTTATTGCAGTAGAATTATACACCAAATGTAGGTAAAATTTTAACTACGAAACAGGAGTGGAGAAATATGATTTCTTTCTTTCAGCAACTTGAGAGAATGCAAATGAAATTAGATACCATCTGTAGAGGTGCTATCTTTATCAGCATCATAAAAGCTGATTAGGAGAATTTCAACCACAAAATATGCATCAAAGCCAAACTGAAATCGAATCAGAAAAATGTTGGGTCATTTTCACAGTTTTCTATTTCCTTAAAACCAGCCAAGAAAATCTTTCCTATTGTTTTTTTCTTTTCTTTTCAGTTATTGCGCTTTTATTTTTATTTTTTTTACAGTTATTGAGAACTTTACAGATGTCAACTTGATTGAAGCATTTATTGTAGTGATTTATGACCTCATTATTTAGTGTTCTAGGTCAGGGTTTCCCAAACTCGGTCCTGGCCTCCCCCTCCACTGGCTGCATGTTCTGATTTTTGCCCTAGCACTACACAGTAATCCAAGGGCTCCCGAGTGCCGCAGCAGTCTAAGGCACTGCTTCTCAGTGCTAGAGGCATCACTACAAAACCTGGTTCACAACCGGCCGTGATTGGGAGTCCCATAGGGTGGCGCACAATTGGCCGAGCGTCGTCCGGGTTAGGGTTTGGCCGGGGTAGGCCGTCATTGTAAGTAAGAATTTGTTCTTAACTGACTTGCCTAGTTTAAAAAAAGGTTAAATAAAGAAAGTAACCAACTCATCATCAAGCTTGGATTATTTCAGAGTTCTGTCCTACTATCCAGGTCTCTATCCAAACAATTTGAGCTTCTATTTCCAGAAACAAGTCTCTCACTGTTGCCGCTTGCTATAGACCACCCTCTGCCCCCAGCTGTGTCCTGGAAACCATATGTGAATTGATTGCCCCCCCATCTATCTTCAGAGTTCGTGCTGCTAGGTGACCTAAACTGGGACATGCTTAACACCCCGGCCATCCTACAATCTAAGCTTGATGCCCTCAATCTCACACAAATTATCAATGAACCCACCAGGTACAACCCCAAATCCGTAAACACAGGCACCCTCATAGATATCATCCTAACCAACTTTCCCGTCCAAAAACACCTCTGCAGTTTTCAACCAAGATCTCAGCGATCACTGCCTCATTGCCTGCATCCGTATTTTGTCTTGGGTCAAACGACCACCCCTCATCACTGTCAAACGCTCCCTAAAACACTTCAGCGAGTAGGCCTTTCTAATCGACCTGGCACGGGTATCCTGGAAGGATATTGACCTCATCCCGTCAGTAGAGGATGCCTGGGTACCATCTTAAATAAGCATCACCATCTTAAATAGGCATGCCCCATTCAATTTGTTTTTAACCAGGAACAGATACAGCCCTTGGTTCTCTCCATACCTGCCTGCCCTTGACCAGCACAAAAACATCCTGTGGCGTTCTGCATTAGCATCGAATAGCCCCCGTGATATGCAACTTTTCAGGGAAGTTAGGAATCAATATACACAGGAAGTTAGGAAAGCTAAGGCTAGCTTTGTGCATCCTGTAGCACAAATGTAAAAATGTTCTGGGACACTGTACAGTCCATGGAGAATAAGAGCACCTCCTCCCAGATGCCCACTGCACTGAGGCTAGGAAACACTGTCACCACCGGTAAATCCACTATAATTGAGAATTTCAATAAGCATTTTTTGTACGGCTGGCCATGCTTTCCACCTGGCTACCCCTACCCCAATCAACAGCCCTCCACTCCCCACAGCAACTAGCCCAAGCCTCCCCATTTATCCTTCACCCAAATCCAGATAGCTGATGTTCTGAAGGAGCTGCAAAATCTGGACCCCTACAAATCAGCCGGGCTAGACAATCTAGACCCTCTCTTTCTAAAATTATCTGCCGAAATTGTTGCAACCCCTATCACTAGCCTGTTCAACCTCTCTTTCGTATCGTCTGAGATTCCCAAAGATTGGAAAGCTGCCGCGGTCATCCCCCTCTTCAAAGGGGGAGACACTCTAGACCCAAACTGCTACAGACCAAAATCTATCTTACCCTGCCTTTTCTAAGGTCTTCGAAAGCCAAGTTAAACAGATTACCGACCATTTTGAATCCCACCGTACCTTCTCCGCTATGCAATCTGGTTTCAGAGCTGGTCATGGGTGCACCTCAGCCACGCTCAAGGTCCTAAACGATATCATAACGGCCATCGATAAGAGACATTACTGTGCAGCCATATTCATCGACCTGGCCAAGGCTTTCGACTCTGTCAATCACCACATTCTTATCGGTAGACTCAACAGCCTTGGTTTCTCAAATGACTGCCTTGCCTGTTTCACCAACTACTTCTCTGATAGAGTTCAGTGTGTTAAATTGGAGGGCCTGTTGTCCGGACCTCTGGCAGTCTCTATGGGGGTGCCACAGGGTTCAATTCTCGGGCCGACTCTCTTCTCTGTATACATCAATGATGTCACTCTTGCTGCTGGTGATTCTCTGATCCACCTCTATGCAGACGACACCATTCTGTATCCATCTGGCCCTTTTTTGGACACTATGTTAACTAACTTCCAGACGAGCTTCAATGCCATACAACACTCCTTCCATGGCCTCCAACTGCTCTTAAATGCAAGTAAAACTAAATGCATGCTCTTCAACCGATCGCTGCCCGCACCTGCCCTCCCATCCAGCATCACTACTCTGGACGGTTCTGACTTAGAATATGTTGACAACTACAAATACCTAGGTGTCTGGTTAGACTGTAAACTCTCCTTCTTGACTCACATTAAGCATCTCCAATCCAAAATCTAGAATCGGCTTCCTATTTCGCAACGAAGCATCCTTCACTCATGCTGCCAAACATACCCTCGAAAAACTGACCATCCTACCGATCCTCGACTTCGGCAATGTCATTTACAAAATAGCCTCCAACACTCTACTCAACAAATTGGATGCAGTCTATCACTGTGCCATCCGTTTTGTCACCAAAAAGCCCCATATTCTACCCACCATTGCGACCTGAAAGCTCTTATTGGCTGGCCCTCGCTTCATACTCGTCGCCAAACCCACTGGCTCCAGATCATCTACAAGTCTCTGCTAGATAAAGCCCCGCCTTATCTCACCTCACTGGTCACCATAGCAGCACCCACCTGTAGCACATGCTCCAGCAGGTATATGTCACTGGTCACCCCCAACGCCAATTCTTACTTTGGCCGCCATTCCTACCAGTTCTCTGCTGCCAAAACTAAAACTAAATGTAACAATCACTGAAGCTGGAGACTCATATCTCCCTCATTAGCTTTAAGCACCAGCTGTCAGAGCAGCTCACAGATCACTGCACCTGTACATAGCCTATCTGTAAACAGCCAATCTATCTACCTACCTCATCCCCATACTGGTATTTATTCATTTATTTATTTTGCTCCTTTGCACCCCAGTATCTCTACCTGCACAATCATCTTCTGCCAATCTACCATTCCAGTGTTTAATTGCTATATTGAAATTACTTTGCCACTATGGCCTATTTATTTCCTAATTATTTCCTTAACTTCCTTAACATTTGCACTCACTGTATATAGACATTTTCTACTGTATTATTGACTGCATGTTTGTTTTACTCCATGTGTAACTCTGTGTTGTTGTATGTGTTACTGCTCTGTTTTTTCTCGGCCAGGTCTCAGTTGTAAATGAGAACTTGTTCTCAACTAGCCTCCCTGGTTAAATAAAGGTGAAATAAAAAAAATATAGATATTTTTTTGAATCAGCTGTGTATTGCTAGGGCTAAAACCAAATCGTTTGGGAAACCCTGTTCTAGAGCAACATATAATGACAGAAGAGAAGCTGCATGTATCTAATTATAGACAAGTTGACTATCAAATAGTCTACCAAAATGTCGGAAATGATGAGCAGAAACATACGGTGCATACGGAAAGTATTCAGACCCCTTAACCGTTTCCACATTTTGTTACTTTACAGCCTCATTCTAAAATTGATTAAACACTTTTTTCCTTCATCAATATACACAAAATACACAAAAATTACAAAGCAAAAAACAGGTTTTTAGAAATGGTAGCAAATGTAAAAACAGAAAAAACATTTACATACGTATTCAGACCCTTTACTCAGTACTTTGTTTAAGTACCTTTTGGCAGTGATTACAGCATCGAGTCTTCCCGGGTATGACGCTACAAGCTTGGCACACCTGTATTTGGTGAGTTTCTCCCATTCTTCTCTGCAGATCCTCTCAAGCTCTGTCAGGTTTGATGGGGAGCATCGCTGCACAGCTATTTTCATGTCTCTTCAGAGATGACTTTGGTGTTTCCTCTGACACCTTGGTGCGGCTGGCTTCCGGGTTAAGCGTGTGGGTGTTAAGAAACGTGGTTTGGCGGGTCATGTTTCCGAGGACGCATTACTCAACCTTCACCTCCCGAGCCCGTTGGGGAGTTGCAGCGATGAGAGACGATCGAAAATTGGGGAGAAAAATGGGGTATAATCAAAAAACAGATTCCTAACTCAGTTGCCGGAGGTGAAGGAAACCGCTCAGGGATTTCACCATGAGTACCACTATTCATATTTTCAAACATGGTTGTGACTTAAATCGGAATGAAAATCTATGGAAAGATTTAAGTCTTAAGTTTAAAATGGCTGTCTAGCAATGATAAACAACCAACTTGAAGGATATTTAAATGAGTATTGGGCAAGGGGTAGACTAGTGGTTAGAGCGTTGGACTAGTAACCGAAAGGTTGCAAGTTCAAATCCCTTAGCTGACAAGGTACATACACTGTATCTTTTGTTCTGCCCCTGAACACGCAGTTAACCTACTGTTCCTAGACCGTCATTGAAAATAAGAATTTGTTCTTAACTGACTTGTCTAGTTAAATAAAAGAAAAAATATTTTACAATCCAGCTGTGCAAAGCTCTTAGGGACTTACCCAGAAAATCGCTGCCAAAGGTGATTCTGACATGTGGGGGGTTGAAAACTTATGTAATCAAGATGTATTAGTGTTTTATTTTCCATTCATTGAAAATACATACCCCCCCCCCCCAACACTTTAACATTACAAAGTATTTTGTGTAGATCTTTGACAAAAAATGACAATTCAATCCATTTTAATCCTACTTTTTAACACAGCAAAATTTGTAAAAAAGTCCAGGGGTGTGAATACTTTTGAGGCACTATAAATCTGGCAAAAAAAGATCCTGCACCGTCAAAAAAATCATTCCACTGTCTTTGATTGTAGCCTAGAGTGCATTTTCTATACTGAAAAAAAGATATAAAAGCAACAATTAAAATTAAATTCTCTGGCAACAGCTCTGGTGGACATTCCTGCAGTCAGCATGCCAATTGCACGCTCCTTCAAAACTTGAGACATCTGTGGCATTGTGTTTTGTGACAAAACTGCACATTTTAGAGTGGCCTTTTATTGTCCTCAGCACAAGGTGCACCTGTGTGATGGAGCATTTCTGGAATCTTATATTTCAGCTCATGAAACATGGGACTAGCACGTTACCTGTTGCTTTTATCTTTTTGTTCAGTGTATATATTAGCGGGTTAGGGTCGGGTGTAGGCCTCAGATTTTCACTTTATTTTCACTTTACAGTCGTGCGGTTGCCGAAAGTTATTAACATTTGCGGGTGGGTGCGGGTAAACAAACAGCTGACCCGCGCCCCACTAACCCATAAGTAAAGAAATGGGAAAAAGAGGGAAGGAGCGAGAAAGCCAAAACGAGCTCAGTGTAGAGAGCGAGCAAGGGGGAGATAAATGACACCTTGTAAAACTGATGGCATCTCTAGTGACAATCCTCTCTGTCTCTGTCAGGATGTAGTGACACCTGCATCTATCACACACACATTAACCTGACACACACACAGATTCACATCCCAGACCCCCCCCCCCCCCTCTCACAAACGGTCTGTCTGTCAGTAATGTGTGAGTTAACTTGGAGAATGTCATGTTTATATGTAAGGGAATACCCCCCTGAATTGTACAAAAATGAATGGCAAGATATTGGCATTGGACAAACCATATACACGATGTCCAATACCACCCAAAGCGGCGTTGATTCGTGTAAAGTATATGGCAAATGCCATATGGCAATTGCCAATTGTAACACCTCAAAAATCCAACAGGGGGCGAGTGCGCTCCACCGGGGTTTTTCATATTGGAAATGTAACCCAAGTCAACATCCAAAAGAAAATTTTTGAAAAAAGGATATTTTTTTCAAAAACTTTTCACCCCTTAAAAAAGTGCTTTCTGGGCCTTTTTTCGAAATTCTTTCGATTTTTTTGTCAATTACACATGTGTAAGAGCTGTATGAATATACTTTTGTCCAATTTTTTTATCATATTTTTTTATTTTTTTAATTACATGCGCATAAGGCATATGTTTTGTACATTTGCAATATGATTTCATAGGAAGTCAAAAGTCAAAAGTCAAAAATGTCAAAATTTGGTAAAAAACTTCACACATCCTTAAAAAAGTGCTTTCTGGACCGTTTTTCAAAATTCTTTCAATTTTTATGTAAATTACACATGTATAAGAACTTTATCAACATACTTTAGTCATACTTTATTATCCTATTTTTTATTTTTTTTACTTGTGCATAAGGCATATGTTTTCTCCATTTGGAATATGATTTCATAGGAAGTCAAAAGTCAAAAGTCAAAAATGTCAAAATTTGGTAAAAAACTTCACACATCCTTAAAAAAGTGCTTTCTGGACCGTTTTTCAAATTTCTTTCAATTTTTGTGTCAATTACACATGTATAAGAACTTTATCAACATACTTTAGTCATACTTTATTATCATTTTTTTTTTTTTTTTTTTACTTGTGCATAAGGCATATGTTTTCTCCATTTGGAATATGATTTCATAGGAAGTCAAAAGTCGAAAATTTGATTTTTTTTTTAAACTTTAAAAACTAAAAAAAGTGCTTTCTGGACCGTTTTTCGAAATTGTTTCGATTTTAAGACAATTAATCATGTGTAAGAAGTGTATGAATATACTTTTGTAAAATGTTATTATCATAATTTTTTTTTTTTTACTTGTGCATAAGGAATATGATTTGTCTATTTGCAATATGATTTCATAGGAAGTCAAAAGTCAAAGTTACCCAAAAATGTTTTGGATGTTTTTTTGTTTATGTTTCCTTACTTTTTCAAAGTCACTGTGCATTTGCAATATGTTTCAATGGGCAGGTACCGTCACGAATTTGTCATGCTCAAAAATTTTTAGATGTATTTTTTTTTGTTTCTTACTTTTTCAAAGTCACTGTGCATTTGCAATATGTTTTAATGGGCAGGTACCATCACGAATTTGTCATGCTCAAAATTCAAGCTTTACTTTGCTCAAACTATACCTTTGTCATCTTGTGATCTAAAATATGCAACTGGTTACCCAAAAAATGTGTTGATGTTTTTTTGTTTATGTTTCCTTACTTTTTCAAAGTCACTGTGCATTTGCAATATGTTTCAATGGGCAGGTACCGTCACGAATTTGTCATGCTCAAAAAATTTTAGATGTATTTTTTTTTGTTTCTTACTTTTTCAAAGTCACTGTGCATTTGCAATATGTTTTAATGGGCAGGTACCATCACGAATTTGTCATGCTCAAAATTCAAGCTTTACTTTGCTCAAACTATACCTTTGTCATCTTGTGATCTAAAATATGCAACTGGTTACCCAAAAAATGTGTTGATGTTTTTTTGTTTATGTTTCCTTACTTTTTCAAAGTCACTGTGCATTTGCAATATGTTTCAATGGGCAGGTACCGTCACGAATTTGTCATGCTCAAAAAATTTTAGATGTATTTTTTTTTGTTTCTTACTTTTTCAAAGTCACTGTGCATTTGCAATATGTTTTAATGGGCAGGTACCATCACGAATTTGTCATGCTCAAAATTCAAGCTTTACTTTGCTCAAACTATACCTTTGTCATCTTGTGATCTAAAATATGCAACTGGTTACCCAAAAAATGTGTTGATGTTTTTTTGTTTATGTTTCCTTACTTTTTCAAAGTCACTGTGCATTTGCAATATGTTTCAATGGGCAGGTACCATCACGAATTTGTCATGCTCAAAATTTTTTAGATGTATTTTTTTTTGTTTCTTACTTTTTCAAAGTCACTGTGCATTTGCAATATGTTTTTTCACTATAGAATCATATTGCAAATGCACATGCAACTGGTCATCCCCCCAAAAAAAATTTAGATTTTTTTTTTTTATGTTTCCTTACTTTTTCAAAGTCACTGTGCATTTGCAATATGTTTTTTCACTATAGAATCATATTGCAAATGCACGTGCAACTGGTCATCCCCAAAAAAAATTTTTAGATTTTTTTTGTTTATTTTTCCTTACTTTTTCAAAGTCACTGTGCATTTGCAATATGTTTTTTCACTATAGAATCATATTGCAAATGCACATGCAACTGGTCATCCCCCCCAAAAAAAAATAGATTTTTTTTATGTTTCCTTACTTTTTCAAAGTCACTGTGCATTTGCAATATGTTTTTTCACTATAGAATCATATTGCAAATGCACATGCAACTGGTCATCCCCCCCAAAAAAATTTAGATTTTTTTTATGTTTCCTTACTTTTTCAAAGTCACTGTGCATTTGCAATATGTTTCAATGGGCAGGTACCATCACGAACTTGTCATGCTCAAAATTTTTTAGATGTATTTTTTTTTGTTTCTTACTTTTTCAAAGTCACTGTGCATTTGCAATATGTTTTTTCACTATAGAATCATATTGCAAATGCACATGCAACTGGTCATCCCCCCAAAAAAATTTTAGATTTTTTTTGTTTATGTTTCCTTACTTTTTCAAAGTCACTGTGCATTTGCAATATGTTTTTTCACTATAGAATCATATTGCAAATGCACGTGCAACTGGTCATCCCCCCAAAAAAATTTTTGATTTTTTTTGTTTATTTTTCCTTACTTTTTCAAAGTCACTGTGCATTTGCAATATGTTTTTTCACTATAGAATCATATTGCAAATGCACATGCAACTGGTCATCCCCCCAAAAAAAATTTAGATTTTTTTTATGTTTCCTTACTTTTTCAAAGTCACTGTGCATTTGCAATATGTTTTTTCACTATAGAATCATATTGCAAATGCACATGCAACTGGTCATCCCCCCCCAAAAATTTTAGATTTTTTTTGTTTATGTTTCCTTACTTTTTCAAAGTCACTGTGCATTTGCAATATGTTTTTTCACTATAGAATCATATTGCAAATGCACGTGCAACTGGTCATCCCCCCAAAAAAAAATTAGATTTTTTTTGTTTATTTTTCCTTACTTTTTCAAAGTCACTGTGCATTTGCAATATGTTTTTTCACTATAGAATCATATTGCAAATGCACATGCAACTGGTCATCCCCCCCCAAAAATTTTAGATTTTTTTTGTTTATGTTTCCTTACTTTTTCAAAGTCACTGTGCATTTGCAATATGTTTTTTCACTATAGAATCATATTGCAAATGCACGTGCAACTGGTCACCCAAAAATAAAAATTTTGGATTTTTTTTGTTTATGTTTCCTTACTTTTTCAAAGTCACTGTGCATTTGCAATATGTTTCAATGGGCAGGTACCATCACGAATTTGTCATGCTCAAAATTTTTTAGATGTATTTTTTTTTGTTTCTTACTTTTTCAAAGTCACTGTGCATTTGCAATATGTTTTAAAGGGCAGGTACCATCACGAATTTGTCATGCTATAAAAATCTTGCAGGAATGTGAAATTGACTGGCCCGATGAACTCGGGATGGCTTTGCAGTGATTCTGGGTCATCTCAATCGCTCGTTTGGGTTGATTTCAGAATGTCGCTTTTGGTGATGTTTTTTCACTATAGGATCATATTGCAAATGTACAAGAGTCAAGTGGACAAGAGTCCATCAGTCAATTAGATATCATTCTGACCACCAAACTGATACAAACTGACACCAAACCCACTTTTTCCAACTCGTTTAGTAGCCAACTATTACATACTTCAGAGCTGGCCCAAAATTCACAACCCCTTCGGTTCAAACCATAAAAAAACCATAAAACACGTAGTTACGTTCTAGCTGCGGGTCCATTTCTTATGTTATGTGTTGGCCTAGCTGAGGCGACCCCGAATCCCAAGTTTCGGCTCGATAGGTCATTTGGTGTCCGAGAAAAACCCTAATTGGTGCTGAAAATCCACTATTTTCCATGACTTGCTACGGGGTCCTTGAATGAGCTATTGGACAGAAACGTTGGGGTCTGTCTATATGGGCCGAGACGTTTGCAATGCACCTAGTCTTGCGACTCTGGGACATTTCTAAATGTCGTCATTTTCGTGATGCAAAAATTAATTGAAGTTATTTCAAATGTACGAGGCTGTTTCTCGGTCCGAGAACCTTCTAGAGCCACGTAACTCACCACGCACCATCTACGGGAGGTCTAGAACAGGTTTCTAAAGTTTCGGAACTCTAGGTCCGACGGTTCTTTTTTAGCTCCAACAAAGCTAACTATTGGAGCCAGTGTCTGTCTCTACGCACCCCAATACGTCCCTCCTTCCAAGTTGTGTTTTAGTGTGATTTTTTTTTCCTTTGAATTTTTTTGGGAAAAATGACTGATTTACAGTTCATGGGGGTTGCCTAATCACACATATGAAGTTTTGGAAAGATCAGACTTTTTTAACCCTTCGAAACAGCCCCTAAGACACCAATTATGGCACTTCCGGTTGGCACAGGAAGTTATAAATCAACACATATCCTCATTGGGGTATGCTGTTACAGAATCCTGAGTTTTAAGTCCTTACGTTAAGAATTGACTGATCTACACAGGGTTGAATGCACTATGTCTATCAAACTGCATGCAGTGTATGGGTAAACACTTTTAGGGGCATTTTAACCACTTCCGGTTGGTCCAGGAAGCTTAGAATCAACACAGGTAGACCTCATAGTGGCCTGATGGACTGGTACCGAAGACAGGTTCATACGGCATTCATAACCCACATAGGCCTCAGGTTGAAATTAGGGGTGCAGGCAATGTATTCCTATGGGGAGAGATGACACTGTAATCTGTGAGATCAAAAAACACTGTTTTACTCTTAAGGGTTAATGCCACACGGTCAAGGTTAGGCTTGTTCAGATCGGGAGGACCTTAGGAACATTCATGTGGTGCAATTTTTCTTCTCACTCTAACGGTTCTCTCACTGTCACCCAAAAGCAAATGACATTGTGGTGCAGGCTTCATTTTGGGCCTACTATTCTAATGCTCGCTGCGCCTAGACCGAGCGAGCTACGGTCAAGCGGGATATCTCGCTGAACTCGGTACGGCCTAGGGATTATGGTAATGCCATTTCCTGCTCTCTGTGTCTTTAAGCACCGCACTTTATCACTCCATCCTTCCTGTGTGTGTGTGAGGGAGCTTTTCTTTGACATCTGTTGGGATTAATGACTGATTTACAGTTCAGAAGGGTTACCTAGTCACACATATGAAGTTTTGGAGAGATGTGACTTTTTTAACCCTTCGAAACAGAGAGTGTGACCCAATTAAAGGCACTTCCGGTTGGCACAGGAAGCTATAAGTAAACACATGTCTTGATTTACATAGCCACTTACAGAATCCCGAGTTTTAAGTCTTTACGTTAAGAATTGACTGATCTACACAGGGTTGAATGCACTATGTCTATCAAACTGCAGGCAGTGTATGGGTAAACACTTTTAGGGGCATTTTAACCACTTCCGGTTGCTCCAGGAAGCTTAGATTCGACACAGGTAGATCTCATAGTGGCCTGATGGACTGGTACCGAAGACAGGTTCATACGGCATTCATAACCCATATAGGCTTCAGGTTGAATTTTGTGGTGCAGGCTATGTATTCCTATGGGGAGAGATGTCACTGTAATCTGTGAGATCAAAAAACCCTGTTTTACTGTGAAGGGTTAATGCCACACGGTCAAGGTTAGGCTTGTTCAGATCGGGAGGACCTTAGGAACATTCATGTGGTGGAATTGTGCTTCTCACCCTAACGGTTCTCTCACTGCCACCCAAAATCAAATGACATTGTGGTGCAGGCTTCATTTTGGGCCTTCTTTTTTTCAAGTTTGCTGCACTCAGAACGAGCTACGGTCAAGCGGGGCGTCTCCTTGAACTCGGCACAGTCTGGAGACTATGGTGATGCCATTTTTTGTGTTGATTTCAGAATGCCATTTTGGTGATGGTCCCTCTCCGTTTAAACATATTGCAAATGTACAAAAGTCAACTAGCAAGTCAGTGTCCATCAGTCAATTAGATGTCATTATGACACCAAATGGATATCAATTGACACCAAACCCACTTTTTCCTACTCATTTAGTAGCCAACTATCACATATGTCAGAGCAGTCCCATAATTCACAGCGCCTTCGGTTTAAAACATAATAAAAAGGTAAAACACATAGTTACGTTCTAGCTGCGGGTCCAGTTCGGACATTATGTGAAGGCCTATGTGAGGCGACCCCGAATCCCGAGTTTCGGCTCGATAGGTCATTTGGTGTCCGAGAAAAACCCTAATTGGTGCTGAAAATCCACTTTTTTCCATGCCTTGCTACGGGGTCCTTGAACGAGCTATCGGACAGACACGTCGGAGTCCGTCTCTATGGGCCGAGCCGGTTTCAATGCACCTAGCCTTGCGTCTCTGAGACTTTTCTAAACGTCGTCATTTTTGTAATGGTCAAAATGAATTGAAGGTATTGCAAATGTACGAGGCTGTTTCTCGGTCCGAGAACCTTCTAGAACCACCTAACTCACCACGCACTATCGACATGAGGCCTAGAACAGGATTGTAAAGTTTCGGAACTCTAGGTCCGACCGTTCTTTTTTAGCTCCAACAAAGCTAACTATTGCAGCCACTGTCTGTCTCTACGCACCCCAATACGTCCCTCCATCCAAGTTGTGTTTAGTGTGATTTTTTTTTCCTTTGATTTTTTTGGGGAAAAATGACTGATTTACAGTTCATGGGGGTTCCCTAATCACACATATGAAATTTTGGAGAGATCAGACTTTTTTAACCCTTCGAAACAGCACCTGAGACACCAATTATGGCACTTCCGGTTGGCACAGGAAGCTATAAATCAACACATATCCTCATTGGGGTATGTTGTTACAGAATCCTGAGTTTTAAGTCCTTACGTTAAGAACTGACTGATTTACACAGGGTTGAATGCACTATGTCTGTCAAACTGCAGGCAGGGTATGGGTAAACACTTTTAGGGGCATTTTAACCACTTCCGGTTGGTCCAGGAAGCTCAGAATCAACACAGGTAGACCTCATAGTGGCCTGATGGACTGGTACCGAAGACAGGTTCATACGGCATTCATAACCCATATAGACTTCAGGTTGAAATTAGGGGTGCAGGCAATGTATTCCTATGGGGAGAGATGACACTGCATTCTGTGAGATCAAAAAACACTGTTTTACTGTTAAGGGTTAATGCCACACGGTCAAGGTTAGGCTTGCACGGATCGGGAGGACCTTAGGAACATTCATGTGGTGTAATTTTTCTTCTCACCTAAACGGTTCTCTCACTGTCACCCAAAAGCAAATGACATTGTGGGGCAGGCTTCATTTTGGGCCTACTTTTCTAATGGTCGTTGCACTTACACCGAGCGAGCTACGGTCAAGGCGGATAGCTCGTTGAACTTAGCACAGTCTGGAGACTATGGTGATGCCATTTTTTGTGTTGATTTCAGAATGCCATTTTGGTGATGGTCCCTCTCTGTTTAAACATATTGCAAATGCACAAAAGTCAACTAGCAAGTCAGTGTCCATCAGTCAATTAGATGTCATTATGACACCAAACCCACTTTTTCCTACTCATTTAGAAGCCAACTATCACATATGTCAGAGCAGTCCCATAATTCACAGCGCCTTTAGTTTAAAACATAATAAAAAGGTAAAACACATAGTTACGTTCTAGCTGCGGGTCCAGTTCGGACATTATGTGAAGTCCTATGTGAGGCGACCCCGAATCCCGAGTTTCGGCTCGATAGGTCATTTGGCGTCCGAGAAAAACCCTAATTGGTGCTGAAAATCCACTATTTTCCATGCCTTCCTACGGGGTCCTTGAACGAGCTATCGGACAGAAACGTTGGGGTCCGTCTCTATGGGCCGAGCCGGTTTCAATGCACCTAGCCTTGCGTCTCTGAGACTTTTCTAAACGTCGTCATTTTCGTAATGGTCAAAATGAATTGAAGGTATTGCAAATGTACGAAGCTGTTTCTCGGTCCGAGAACCGTCTAGAGCCACGTAACTCACCACGCACCATCGACCGGAGGTCTAGAACAGGTTTCTAAAGTTTCGGAACTCTAGGTCTGACGGTTCTTTTTTAGCTCCAACAAAGCTAACTATTGCAGCCACTGTCTGTCTCTACGCACCCCAATACGTCCCTCCATTCAAGTTGTGTTTTAGTGTGATTTTTTTTTCCTTTGATTTTTTTGGGGAAAAATGACTGATTTACAGTTCATGGGGGTTGCCTAATCACATATATGAAGTTTTGGACAGATCTGACTTTTTTAACCCTTCGAAACAGCCCCTGAGACACCATTTAAGGCACTTCCGGTTGGCACAGGAAGCTATAATTAACCACATATCCTCATTGGGGTATGCTTTTACAGAATCCTGAGTTTTAAGTCTTTACGTTAAGAACTGAGTTATTTACGGAGGGTTTAGTATGTGTGTGTTATTTCAGAAAATCATAGAAAATCACAGAAATGTCGCAGAGCTCCGCAGCACACTTTAAAAAGATTCGTATGAACACCCTGCAACTGGATCTGTAACCGTTGAAAAAAAAAAACGCCTATTTGTGACCATCACCAAGATGTCATTGTTCCGTTTCTCTTAAATGACGATAGATAAATGGCTGTTTTTTTTTTTATTGACACCGGAGGCTCCTTGACTTTGACCTGAAGTGGAAAAATAATTTGTCTATTTCCATTTAGGACCTTTAATCCCAGAAAAACGGCCATAACTCAAAAACCGTCGAGGCCTAGACGCCATCTTGTTCGGGGCCAACTGCCCATTATGCCAAACCTACGCTCACCGAGTTTCGGCTTCGAAATATTTTCCGTTTTCGAGATAAGGCCCCGTCGTGATTCGTGATGTTTTGCCAAATTGCCATATGATTCCGTATGCCCTCTTGTGGGAAATTCCGGGACAGCGGAAAAACGGTCAAAAACTTGTTTATTTTTTAAAACGGAAACCGAATGTCCGACAAAGTTCATTTGATGACTTCCCGGTAGGTCTGGCCCTACCGCACGGCCCGACGCCGACCGCGAATTTTACAAACGATTTCGGACGTCTAGTAAGGGACCGTACATTTGCAATATGGACTTTCTCACTGATCATACACGAAATGCCGAAATGTTCCCTTAAGGTATGTTAATATGATAGTGTTTTATCATTAGGAGCCCTTACTTATCACTCTTCCTATGTCCTGCTCTGGAGAATGGGCATCAGCTTTTGGGAATCCTAGGAATTCCAATACAGCCCTCCAACACTAACCCCAGTTGGAGAATGCCAGTGATGCAATGTAATGTATGTGGGCACGCCCCTATGCTATCCCAAACCTAACATTACCCAAACCGGCCTGACCCATTCTCTCTGTCTGGCCCCTCATAGATGCCCCTTTAACAGTTGGTTTCAGATCAGTTTTCATGAGTTTAATTCTGACCATAACCATTATGTGATTAGCACTAACAGGCTCTGGATCAGCATATTATATCAACATGTGTGCTGTAGGGTTAGTTTGTTTGTGTGTGTGCTGGTATGAAGGCAACTTCTGTCCTTCCTCTGCTTTCCCTTTCCATCTGTCTCTGTCCTGGCCCGTGGCACATACTGACTGACACACACACATTTCTCATCTGTGTGTTGCGTAAATTCCTCTGCTGCTGCAAGGAAATAATGCTCACTTGACCTATTGGAGCCTTCCTTCGTATGCAGCCTTTAGTGTGTGTGTGTGTGTCTCTCTCTCTCTCTCTCTCTCTCCCCCCCAGTGTTAGTCCTACATAGAGAGAGATTGATTTGGTCTTTCCTTATTTGCCCTGAAATCAAACACGCAGGCCCTGTTCTGATGTTGACCGTGAACCCGATGCCATGATCCTCATTCTCAGGATGAACGACGTACGGAATGGTGAAGTTCAGTAACAAGGACACACACACTGTAAACAGGATTATTTGACCTGTTGTCCCTTGGTCACGTAGGTATGACCGTTTCCCTAGATGCCAGACATAGATTGAAGAGATCTACAGCTACTCTATCATGTGACCTGCTGGGCTCTGAGTAACTCCTCACCCCAATAACCCCCTCATACTCCCTCTATCCTTCCTATCTCTCCTTCTCTCTACTTCTCTCTTCTTCACTGCTGGAGGTGGTTGTGGTTCTGTTGGTCTGTCTCTGACCATTGTCTGACCGCTGTCTTGGGGTCATGGCAGGACTAAATGTTATCTTCCATGTTCTGTATGGGATGTTTACTAGAGACGGCTATATTACCCAGGACAGGACCAATGCTGGTAAGACAAGGTCTTTATAGGCATGCTAATAGTGAACACAGACGTTATAGTAACACACATTGGGCATTTTAAGCCAATGGTTGAGCACAATATGTTACTGTACGTATTATGGATGCATGCATCCATCTGAGGTCTTCCACCAACTTAGTAATAAAGACTGTCTGTCCGTCCGTCCGTCCGTCCGTCAGTCCGTCCCTCACACTTTTTAAGAAGCTTCTCTCTAATCCCCCTCCCCCACACACAGTCACACACACAGTCACACATACACACAGAGTGCAGCGCTGGCACATTTAGGGGTCCACATTCAAGGTCTGTGTCTGACCACTGTCAGGATTACTTCATATGCCCCCCATTCTCTTATCCCTCTCACTGACACACACACACACACACACACACACACACACACACACTGAGGGAGTTAAGACGTGAGATTAAGAACAGTCTGGGTAGAAGTCTGTTCCTCTTCTAAACCCACACAGGACTGCAGTTCACACAGGAGGGGCTGCAAGCTATTTAGCTTAGCATACATTAGCCTAGCTTAGCACCACTTCTTAAAAGCAATACACTTTTTTTGTTTTATCCCAAAAAAGTGTCTCTTAGCCTTGATTAGCCTAATTTTGCTAGCGTAGCATTGTGGGTCTAATGCTAGTTTCTCACAATGCAATGAGTATTATTTTGTCGTAGCTTAGCATTGTAATGTAGGTTAGCTGGGGGGGTTGTGTTAGCAGAGGAGGTAGTTCCTCATGTTCCCTGGCCGGTTGGAGTTACAGACTTTGGAATACTTGGAATATACAGTACCATGCAGACGTGTTGGTACTGGGGGAGGATAACATCATCACTGATGACCAATCACGTGTGGCAGTATGCTCAGACAGGCTCCGCCCTCATCCAGCTGACAGGTATGCTGTTGATGCCGATTGGTGCCAAACTTTTTGGATGCATCTGAAATGAAAAAGTCTAAGTCGCATCCTTGGGACTTACAACTCTGACGTACCCCATTGACGTTTAAATTGATATCAGTTAAGGTAAGAGTTAAGGTTAGGTTTAGGTAAGGCTAATGTTTAAGGTTTGGGTTAGGATTTAGGTTGGGGACCTCAGAATGTTCCCACTTAGCACCTACCCGTCTGAAATGGCAACAGGTTCCTTTTAAATTAAATTAAATGGTATTTGTCACATGCTTCGTAAACAACAGGTGTGGACTAATGGTGAAATGCTTTCTTACGGGCCCCTCCCAACAATGCAGAGAGAATGAAAATAGTAGAAAAGTAAGAATTGATACACAATGAGTATATGTGTGTGTGTTAGAGGTCGACCGATTATGATTTTTCAACGCCGATACCGATTATTGGAGGACCATAAAAGCCGATACCGATTAATCGGACAATTTTTTTTTATTTATTCATTTGTAATAATGACAATTACAACAATACTGAATGAACACTTATTTTAACTTAATATAATACATTATTAAAATCAATTTAGCCTCAAGTAAATAATGAAACATGTTCAATTTTGTTTAAATAATTCAAAAACAAAGTGTTGGAGAAGAAAGTAAAAGTGCAACATGTTCCATGTAAAATGTGCGCCATGTAAGAAAGCTAACGTTTTGAGTTCCTTGCTCAGAACATGAGAACATATGAAAGCTGGTGGTTCCTTTTAACATGAGTCTTCAATATTCCCAGGTAAGAAGTTTTAGGTTGTAGTTATTATAGGAATTATAGGACTATTTCCCTCTATACCATTTGTATTTCATTAACCTTTGACTATTGGATGTTCTTATAGGCACTTTAGTATTGCCAGTGGTTCGAGCTCCTCCCTGGGCTCGAACCAGCAATAAAACGACAATTAGCGTGCGCTAACTAGCTAGCCATTTCACTTCGGTTACACGAGCCTCATCTCGGGAGTTCATAGGCTTGAAGTCATAAACAGCGCAATGCTTGACGCACAACGAAGAGCTGCTGGCAAAACGCACGAAAGTGCTGTTTAAATGAATGTTGACACGCCTGCTTCTGCCTACCACCGCTCAGTCAGATACTTGTATGCTCAGTCAGATTATATGCAACGCAGGACACGCTAGATAATATCTAGTAATATCATCAACCATGTGTAGTTAACTAGTGATTATGATTGATTATTTTTTATAAGATAAATTTAATGCTAGCTAGCAACTTACCTTGGCTTACTGCATTCGCGTAACAGTCTCCTTGTGGAATGCAATGAGAGAGAGGCCGGTCTTTATTGTGTTGGACTAGTTAACTATAAGATTGGCTCCCTCGAGCTGACAAGGTGAAAATCTGTCGTTCTGCCCCTGAACAAGGCAGTTAACCAACCAACTAGGCCGTCATTGAAAATAAGAATGTGTGTAAAGTGTAACTGACTTGCCTAGTTAAATAAAGATTAAATAAAGGTGTAAAAAAAATATTTTTTTTAATCGGCAAATCGGCGCCCAAAAATATCGATTTCCGATTGTTATGAAAACACAAAATCAGCCCTAATTAATCGGCCATTCCGATTAATCGGTCGACCTCTAGTGTGTGTGTATGTATATATATATACATGTATACTCTCTCTTTGTGGCCCTTTTGTATCAGATATTGTCTGTGTGTGTGCAGTTGTTACGGCGATCCTATGGATTCTGGCCAGTGTCCAGCTGGTCACATAAGTCATGTAAAGATGTGTGCAAGAAACGCAGTAGGATGCGTTATGTCTGTGTGTGCACTGTATTTAAAGCAATTAGCTGTTTTAATTTCCTAATAAAAAGCACCGGGGGATTATCGACCCAATGACCTACACACACATACACTCACCCCCCCCCCCCCCCCCCCTCCCCCCTGACTGGGTATGGTTGTGGGAGTGTAGAAAGTGTTCCAGAAGCTCACCACAGGGGCAGCTAAATATAGAGGAGCTCAGGTCATAACACACTAGAAATAAAACTGGAATTATTATGGAATACAGAGCAGGGCCAAGGAACACACACACACACACATACACACACACCGATGGAAAGACGGTCTGGAGCACAGCGACACAGACACACACACACACACACACCGATGGAAAGACGGTCTGGAGCACAGCGACACAGGCACATACATACACACACACACACACACACACACACACACACACAGATGGAAAGACGGTCTGGAGCACAGCGACACAAACACACACATACATACACACACACACACACGCACACACACACAGATGGAAAGACGGTCTGGAGCACAGCGACACATACACACACATACTTCTGCTTTCTACAGGCAGACTATTAGGAGCCTGTCCGAGTCTGGTCGCAAGTCTCCCATCTGACTTAATTGATGTTTGTGTGTGTGTGTGTGTGTTTTATAATTGAGTACTGGAGGGCTAGTGCTCTGAGGAACAATACGGTAACAGTTTAGTGAATTCTCAGAGAACTACAAGGCTTTCACTGCAAAACATTATTATCTCCACTACCTACGACACACACACACACACACACACACACACACACACACACACACACACACACACACACACGCACACCGTAAAGATAGCTATTGAGTTGGACAGCTGACGGTGTGTTTGTTCCATGATCTCCTGATCGATCCACCCCTAAATCTCATATTTAAAATGACAAAATGACTGTGTTATTATTATGATTAGACCAGTGGAGGCTGCTGAGGGGAGGACAGCTCATAATAATGGCTGGAATGAGACAAATGGAATGGCATGTTTGATACCATTCCACTAATTCCACCTCAGCCATTACCACAGGCCCGTCCTCCCCAATTAAGGTGCCACCAACCTCCCTCCCTCCCTCCCTCCCTCCCTCCCTCCCTCCAGACAGACAGACAGACAGACAGACAGACAGACAGACAGACAGACAGACAGACAGACAGATGGCATGATCGGCACATTTCAGTGATGAGTGAAGGATCTAGGTTTTTATCACCCTTTCGTTGGACGTCTGTAAATGATCCAAAATGGGCCATTGTGTCAAACAGAACATGTTGTTGCAAACAAATTCATAGGATAGCTACATGCCCTAAAAGGCTGAACACGTATACAATATTTGCAGTGCAGTGCCAGTGCACTCAGTCGCATTGATTCCCATGCCACCAGTTTATTTATTCATTGTTTTATTTTACCTTTATTTAACTAGGCAACTTGTGTCTTGTCATTCACAGTGGAACAGGACATCAGTTCCATTGATAATTTTGTTGTTACAGTGCCTTGCGAAAGTATTCGGGCCCCTTGAACTTTGCGACCTTTTGCCACATTTCAGGCTTCAAACATAAAGATATAAAACTGTATTTTTTTGTGAAGAATCAACAACAAGTGGGACACAATCATGAAGTGGATTGACATTTATTGGATATTTCAAACTTTTTTATCAAATCAAAAACTGAAAAATTGTGCGTGCAAAATTATTCAGCCCCTTTACTTTCAGTGCAGCAAACTCTCTCCAGAAGTTCAGTGAGGATCTCTGAATGATCCAATGTTGACCTAACTGACTAATGATGATAAATACAATCCACCTGTGTGTAATCAAGTCTCCGTATAAATGCACCTGCACTGTGATAGTCTCAGAGGTCCGTTAAAAGCGCAGAGAGCATCATGAAGAACAAGGAACACACCAGGCAGGTCCGAGATACTGTTGTGAAGAAGTTTAAAGCCGGATTTGGATACAAAAAGATTTCCCAAGCTTTAAACATCCCAAGGAGCACTGTGCAAGCGATAATATTGAAATGGAAGGAGTATCAGACCACTGCAAATCTACCAAGACCTGGCCGTCCCTCTAAACTTTCAGCTCATACAAGGAGAAGACTGATCAGAGATGCAGCCAAGAGGCCCATGATCACTCTGGATGAACTGCAGAGATCTACAGCTGAGGTGGGAGACTCTGTCCATAGGACAACAATCAGTCGTATATTGCACAAATCTGGCCTTTATGGAAGAGTGGCAAGAAGAAAGCCATTTCTTAAAGATATCCATAAAAAGTGTCGTTTAAAGTTTGCCACAAGCCACCTGGGAGACACACCAAACATGTGGAAGAAGGTGCTCTGGTCAGATGAAACCAAAATTGAACTTTTTGGCAACAATGCAAAACGTTATGTTTGGCGTAAAAGCAACACAGCTCATCACCCTGAACACACCATCCCCACTGTCAAACATGGTGGTGGCAGCATCATGGTTTGGGCCTGCTTTTCTTCAGCAGGGACAGGGAAGATGGTTAAAGATGGATGGAGCCAAATACAGGACCATTCTGGAAGAAAACCTGATGGAGTCTGCAAAAGACCTGAGACTGGGACGGAGATTTGTCTTCCAACAAGACAATGATCCAAAACATAAAGCAAAATCTACAATGGAATGGTTCAAAAATAAACATATCCAGGTGTTAGAATGGCCAAGTCAATGTCCAGACCTGAATCCAATCGAGAATCTATGGAAAGAACTGAAAACTGCTGTTCACAAATGCTCTCCATCCAACCTCACTGAGCTCGAGCTGTTTTGCAAGGAGGAATGGGAAAAAATGTCAGTCTCTCGATGTGCAAAACTGATAGAGACATACCCCAAGTGACTTACAGCTGTAATCGCAGCAAAAGGTGGCGCTACAAAGTATTAACTTAAGGGGGCTGAATAATTTTGCACGCCCAATTTTTCAGTTTTTGATTTGTTAAAAAAGTTTGAAATATCCAATAAATGTCGTTCCACTTCATGATTGTGTCCCACTTGTTGTTGATTCTTCACAAAAAAATACAGTTTTATATCTTTATGTTTGAAGCCTGAAATGTGGCAAAAGGTCGCAAAGTTCAAGGGGGCCGAATACTTTCGCAAGGCACTGTATGTGTCTCTCTCTGCATCTCTCACTCATCTCTTTCTTTCCCCTGTTGTCACCATACGAAGGTATCTATTTTGTATGGAATATATATATAAAGGTAATTTCATATAAGATTGGTCTTAAAGATACATGTGCTGATGATTTTTTTATTTTCCTAAATAAAGACATTTCAGGAAGTATACATTGTTAATATAAGTGGAGAAGGTATGATACAACTGACGTCATCATGATCATGAGCTACACAGTGTGAGGAACAGTGTTCACTGGGAGTACTGAAAATCAAATCTCATTTTATTTGTCACATTCACATGTTTAGCAGATGTTATTGCGAGTGTAGCGAAATGCTTGTGTCTCCAACAGTGCAGTAATATCTAACAGTAATAGCTAACAATTTCACAACAATACACACAAATCTAAAGTAAAGGAATGGAATTAAGAATATATAAATATTTGGGCGAGCGATGTCAGAGCAGCATAGTATAAGATACAGTAGAATAGGATAGAATACAGTATGTAAATATATATGTAAAATATGTAAACATTATTAAAGTGACTAGTGTTCCGTCATTAAAGTGGCCAGTGTTTCCAAGTCTATGTACATAGAGCAGCAGCCTCTAATGTGCTAGTGATGGCTATTTAACTTTATTTAACACTCTGATGGCCTTGAGATAGAAGCTGTTTTTCTCTCGGGCTCTCGGTTCCAGCTTTGATGCACCTGTACTGACCTCGCCTTCTGGATGGTAGCGGGGTGAGTAGGCAGTGGATCGGGTGGTTGTTGTCCTTGATGAACTTTTTGGCCTTCCTGTGACATCGGGTGTTGTACGTGTCCTGGAGGGCAGGTAGTTTGCCCCCGGTGATGTGTTGGGCAGACCGCACCACACTCTGGAGAGCCCTGCGGTTTCAGGCGGTGCAGTTGCCGTAACAGGCGGTGATGCAGCCTGACAGGATGTTCTTAATTGTGCATCTGTAAAAGTTTGAGGGTTTTAGGTGCCAAGCCAAATTTCTTCAGCCTCTTGAGGTTGAAAATGCTGACTATGGTCAATACATTTTTTAACTAGGCAGGTCAGTTAAGAAAAAAGTATTATTTTCAATGACAGCTTGGGAACAGTGGGTTAACTGCCTTGTTCAGGGGCAGAACGACAGATTTTTACCTTGTCAGCTTGGGGATTCGATCTTGCAACCTTTTGGTTACAAGTCCAACCCTCTAACCACTCGGCTACCTGAGTTTCCCCAAGTGCTGTCACAGAGCAATTGACAGAAATCAACTGTGCAAATGCACATAAAAAAGCCATTCTACTTGTAAAATGCGGTGAAATAAGATTACTATTGGGCAGTTATTGAGCTGTTCTGTAACAGTTGTTTTTTTGTTAAAGTGTTTCATACACTCCATTTTAACTTTCATCACACACTTCTCATCAGTGTCCGATCAACACACACAACCATTTAAGACCATGTTAGCGCAATGAGCTAATTCGTAGGAATTTGGCTATTGGGCAAACCATCTCCACTCTCTTAGGTGGATTGACTTGGCAATCCAATCTGATGTTTGAATCTGATTTTATACCCCCTCACAGAAGGAAAGACAAATGAGAGAACGATGGAAAGAGAGAGAGGATGAGAGTAAATGATAGATCATTATTTTCTTGTCACCTCAGAGATAGGAGGATTATCTCCATAAACACTCCCACAATGCCTGTGAGGGGAGGGAAGCCATGCAGTATACTACCAGCCCCCAGGTGTGTGTGTACTCGCCCCCAAGCTCTAAATGTATGGCCCAGGATTAGCTACACGATATACGCTTCTTTCTATAATGAGTGTGTCTGGGTGTGTGTGTGTCTGGGTGTGTGTGTGTGTCTGGGTGGGCGTGTGTGTGTCTGTGTCTGTGCTCACTTACTCCTCTGTGAGGCGCTGTAACATTGCAAAAGAGAGTAATGACATCATCATCTCTCTCTTCTCTCTTCTCTCTCTCTGTGTGTGTGTAATGGGTTGTGTTGTGTTGTCCTGGATAACTCTAAGGACACAGATGTATGAGTCTGCAGGGACAGGGGGAAGAAGGGAGGGAAATAGAGAGGGAAGAAGGGAGGGAAATAGAGAGGGGAGAAGGGAGGGAAATAGAGAGGGGAGAAGGGAGGGAAATAGAGAGGGGAGAAGGGCTGTGGTGGCATAAAAAAAGCCCCTAGCTTACACCTCCCTTTCTAACCTGAAAACAGGTCTTTGTTACAGTGGGAGTCCCTATTTCTTTGGCTTACTGCTTCCTGTGTGTGTTTGTGTGTGTGTGTGTGTGTGTGCGTGTGTTCTTGCCTTATACTCTTCAACAGTTAATCCAGCCAGACAAAATCAATGGTATGAGATCCTACGACTACAAAGGGAGGCTTACTGGATATCCTATCTAAAAACATTGACCCCTAGTGGTCTGAATATTGATTTTGATCTCAGGCCCTTTTTATGAACAATTCTCTCTTTTATGCACAAGTTCCCCCTGTTGATGATACTTATTATGCATTATGGTTAAACCAAAAGATTACATGTAACAAAAAAATGAAATGAAATGGGAAACAATTGAATTTCTATGTGAAAATGAATTGGACAATGATGTATGTTGATGCTAATATTATGTACAATATTCAATTATGTTTCCATATGATGACAGTGGCCTAATGTGTTCAATGTGCCGTGAACTGTTGTTTTTTTGGAGGTTTCGTTCAGTTCATTCTAATTAACTTAGTGGTTATGACACACCCCTCACTATTGTCATTGGTTGCACTAGTTGAACTGTTTGTCTACATAACCTGGTACAAGCATTCATGGCATTTCCCTGAAGAAGACACATTGATGCTGAAACGTTGGTGATCGACCCAGTAAATGACTGGGAGTTTATATATGGAGTGTGCCACTCTCTTTATTTGTATAGCTTATAGTTTATTCAACTTTAGTCAGCACCTCTACATAAAATCATTTTCTCTGGGTGTGCGCCAGCTCATGTCTTTTCTTTGACTATGATGCTGACATAATCAACCTCCTATTCCCTATACTCAAGTAAGAAATACAAACTCAGACATTTGAATTGTTAAACAAGGTGGATAAAACTAGGCCTATTTTTCCTGAATCCTTTCGAAGGAAGAAGAGAGGATTTGAACATTGGGAGTTTTTGTAAAAAAAACTTTTGCTCTGTCATGTTTCTATGTGATTTTTGATCCTAACCCTTCTGCCATTCCTTCTCTCTTTCCCTCTCTTCTCTCTCTCCAGGTTTTCGCAGAAATGAAGACATGAAAGCGATGGAGGTGTTGCCTATTCTGAAGGAAAAAGTTGCCTTCCTATCAGGTGTGTGTGTGTGTGTGTGTGTGTGTGTGTGTGTGTGTGTGTGTGTGTGTGTGTGTGTGTGTGTGTGTGTGTGTGTGTGTGTGTGTGTGTGTGTGTGTGTGTGTGTGTGTGTGTGTGTGTGTGTGAGAGAGAATCGTCCTTGTTTCTTTCTTCATAAATAAAGCTAATGGAACATGACACATTGGCTACTTAAAGCTTTACACACTTACAGCTCCCAGGCATGGAATTACACACATGCACTCTCTGAGTGTGTGTAATTATCAAATCAAATGTATTTATATAGCCCTTCGTACATCAGCTGATATCTCAAAGTGCTGTACAGAAACCCAGCCTAAAACCCCAAACAGCAAGCAATGCAGGTGTAGAAGCACGGTGGCTAGGAAAAACTCCCTAGAAAGGCCAAAACCTAGGAAGAAACCTAGAGAGGAACCAGGCTATGTGGGGTGGCCAGTCCTTTTCTGGCTGTGCCGGGTGGAGATTATAACAGAACATGGCCAAGATGTTCAAATGTTCATAAATGACCAGCATGGTCAAATAATAATAATCACAGGCAGAACAGTTGAAACTGGAGCAGCAGCACAGCCAGGTAGACTGGGGACAGAAAGGAGTCATCATGCCCGGTAGTCCTGAGGCATGGTCCTAGGGCTCAGGTCCTCCGAGAGAGAGAAAGAGAGAAAGAAAGAGAGAATTAGAGAGAGCATACTTAAATTCACACAGGACACCGGATAGGACAGGAGAAGTACTCCAGATATAACAAACTGACCCTAGCCCCCCGACACATGTACTACTGCAGCATAAATACTGGAGGCTGAGACAGGAGGGGTCAGGAGACACTGTGGCCCCATCCGATGACACCTCCGGACAGGGCCAAACAGGAAGGATATAACCCCACCCACTTTGCCAAAGCACAGCCCCCACACCACTAGAGGGATATCTTCAACCACCAACTTACCATCCTGAGACAAGGCCGAGTATAGCCCACAAAGATCTCCGCCACGGCACAACCCAAGGGGGGGTGCCAACCCAGACAGGAAGATCACATCAGTGACTCAACCCACTCAAGTGACGCACCCCTCCTAGGGACGTTATGAAAGAGCCCTAGTAAGCCAATGACTCAGCCCCCTGTAATAGGGTTAGAGGCAGAGAATCCCAGTGGAAAGAGGGGAACCGGCCAGGCAGAGACAGCAAGGGCGGTTCGTTGCTCCAGAGCCTTTCCGCAACAGCCTTTTCTAAAAATGTTGAGAGGAATGGAAGATTCGATATAGGCCGATTAGTTTTTTATATTTTCTGGGTCAAGGTTTGGCTTTTTCATGAGAGGCTTTATTACTGCCACCTTTAGTGAGTTTGGTACACATCTGGTGGATAGAGAGCCGTTTATTATGTTCAGCATAGGAGGGCCAAGCACAGGAAGCAGCTCTTTCAGTAGTTTAGTTGGAATAGGGTCCAGTATGCAGCTTGAAGGTTGAGGCCATGATTATTTTCATCATTGTGTCATGAGATATAGTACTAAAACACTTGAGTGTCTCTCTTGATCCTAGGTCCTGGCAGAGTTGTGCAGACTCAGGACAACTGAGCTTTGAAGGAATACGCAGATTTAAAGAGGAGTCCGTAATTTGCTTTCTAATAATCATGATCTTTTCCTCAAAGAAGTTCATGAATTTATTACTGCTGAAGTGAAAGCCATCCTCTCTTGGGGAATGCTGCTTTTTAGTTAGCTTTGCGACAGTATCAAAAAGGAATTTTGGATTGTTCTTATTTTCCTCAATTAAGTTGGAAAAATAGGATGATCGAGCAGTAGTAAGGGCTCTTCGATACTGCACGGTACTGTCTTTCCAAACTAGTCGGAAGACTTCCAGTTTGGTGTGGCGCCATTTCCGTTCCAATCTTCTGGAAGCTTGCTTCAGAGCTCGGGTATTTTCTGTATACCAGGGAGCTAGTTTCTTATGAGAAATGTTTTTCGTTTTTAGGGGTGCAACTGCATCTAGGGTATTGCGCAAGGTTAAATTGAGTTCCTCAGTTAGGTGGTTAACTTATTTTTGTCCTCTGACATCCTTGGGTAGACAGAGGGAGTCTGGAAGGACATCAAGGAATCTTTGTGTTGTCTGTGAATTTATAGCACGACTTTTGATGGTCCTTGGTTGGGGTCTGAGCAGATTATTTGTTGCAATTACAAACGTAATAAAATGGTGGTCCGATAGTCCAGGATTATGAGGAAAAATATTAAGATCCACAACATTTATTCCATGAGACAAAACTAGGTCCAGAGTATGACTGTGACAGTGAGTAGGTCCAGAGACATGTTGGACAAAACCCAATAAGTCGATGATGGCTCCGAAAGCCTTTTGGAGTGGGTTTGTGGACTTTTCCATGTGAATATTAAAGTCACCAAAAATTAGAATATTATCTGCTATGACTACAAGGTCCGATAGGAATTCAGGGAACTCAATGAGGAACGCTCTATATGGCCCAGGAGGCCTGTAAACAGTAGCTATAAAAAGTGATTGAGTAGGCTGCATAGATTTCATGACTAGAAGCTCAAAAGACGAAAACATATTTTTTTTGTTGTTGTAAATTAAAATTTGCTATCGTAAATGTTAGCAACACCTCCGCCTTTGCGGGATGCACGGGGGATATGGTCACTAGTGTAGCCAGGAGGTGAGGCCTCATTTAACACAGTAAATTTATCAGGCTTAAGGCATGTTTCAGTCAGGCCAATCACATCAAGATTATGATCAGTGATTAGTTAATTGACTATAATTGCCTTTGAAGTGAGGGATCTAACATTAAGTAGCCCTATTTTGAGATGTGAGGTATCACGATCTCTTTCAACAATGACAGGAATGGAGGTGGTCTTTATCCTAGTGAGATTGCTAAGGCGAACACCGCCATGTTTAGTTTTGCCCAACCCAGGTCGAGGCACAGACACGGTCTCAATGGGGATAGCTGAGCTGACTACACTGACTGTGCTAGTGGCAGACTCCACTAAGCTGGCAGGCTGGCTAACAGCCTGCTGCCTGGCCTGCACCCTATTTCATTGTGGAGCTAGAGGAGTTAGAGCCCTGTCTATGTTGGTAGATAAGGTGAGAGCACCCCTCCAGCTAGGATGGAGTCCGTCACTCCTCAGCAGGTCAGGCTTGGTCCTGTTTGTGGGTGAGTCCCAGAAAGAGGGACAATTATCTACAAATTCTATCTTTTGGGAGGGGCAGAAAACATTATAGCTGTGGCTACTGAGGGATCAGACCCCAGACACTTGACCTTTGACCTCTCGTCTGTTCTTCCTGCCAGCTCTCGACTATTTTAGTGTACAATGTTTCTCATCGCGCCGAAGCAGGAGGAATAAATGTGTGTGTGTTTGTGACTGTGTGTGTTTGTGACTGTGTGTGTGTTTGTGTCTGTGTCTGTGTGTGTTTGTGTCTGTGTGTTATTCTTCTTCCTCTTTTGTCTGACTCCATTCTCCTCCTGTGTGTGGCCAAGGTCACTGACAGACCATAATAAACAGAAGTATGACTCAGAGAAAGAAATAAAGAGAGGAAGAGAGAGGAGGGTCTGAGTGAGTGGTTGCTATAGTGATTAGTTACTGTCTGTCTTAACCATTTCCCATCAATGCATTTTGGAAAGTAATTGGCTTTGAAAGGAGAGGAGTGGTTTGGGGAGGGAGGGGGGGTGAAAGGAAGAGGGTGGTGTAGGAAATGAGTAGGGAGGTATTGAAATATGAAGAAGTGTGGGGGTGGAGGGTGGTATAGATTGTGTATCCAGATACAATTAGGTCTACATAACACATATTGATATAGTCAAAGAAATGACTACAGGGTTTCTATAGAAATAGTTCTATGTTTCTGTATACTGCTATATAGTTTTCCTGATTAAAAATACATGTTTTCCCTGCCTCTGAGTACCTGTTACTGACTGTGGCCATGATCGTACTCATGGGAATATAACTCTCTGTTTCGGTCTATGTTCACCAGGAGGCAGAGGTGTGTGTGTGTGTGCGTGTGCGTGCGTGCGTGCGTGTGTACGCTGCACTGTGCTCTAAGCTGACCGTTTTATCCTCTCTGTGTGTGTGTGTGTGTGTTCACTCTCTAAGTTGATTGTTTTATCCTGTGTGTTCCAGGGGGCAGAGACAGACGCGGTGGTCCAGTGTTAACGTTTCCTTCACGCAGTAACCATGACAGAATACGAGCCGACGACCTCAGAAGACTCATAGCGTACCTCGCTGGCATCCCCAAGTATGTCTGTTTGTGTCTTTGTGTGTGTACAGTATCTGCATGCGTACATATTGTGTGTATATTTGTATGGTTGGTTTAGTCTCTTGGATTCAGATCTTTAACCAAACACGAGAGAGCGGGGGAGGGAGGAAGAGAAAAATGGAGTGATGAAAACAAAGAGAGAGATATTGTGGGCCAGAATACCTGCTGCAGCTCCTCTGCTGCCAAGAACCCTTCCTCCACACTGTCACTAGAGAGAGGGAGAGAGAGATGGAGAGTCGGACCGAGGAGGAGGGAGGGATAGCGAGAGGGATGGGGAGTCGGAAACGAAAAGGAGGGAGTGAGAGATGGAGACAGCGAGGGGAAGAGGATAGAGCGAGAGAGAGAGAGAGAGCATGTGCGGAGAGGTGTGTGTGAACAACAGTGTCGCAGCAGCAGAGGCGGTACGGTACGGTTGCTGTATCTGCTCAGTAATAGTTGTTGGCTAAGTTTGAGTAGGTCTACGCTGCTGCTGTCTCCTTCTAGGTACGTCTCTCCTCTCTCTCCATCGTATCGCTCTCTCCTCATTAAAAATCTATTTAACGGTTCTTCTCGCTCTCTATGTAAATGAGATGTCGATCTCTCTTAGCTTTTTCACTCTATCCTCTGTATAATGTATTTCTGTGTTTGTGTGTTCTCTCCCTCTCTTTTCAGTGTATAGGGAGTCAGAGTTTCTGTTTTAGTTTACCTGGAAAACATCTGCAGACTCTCTTTAGCTGACTAACAAATAGACAGACAGACAGATGTTAGAGAGGAGGGAAGGATGGATAGAAAGAGAAGGGATCCAGAAATAGAGTCTTGGGAGGGAATAAGGGATTGAGATAGATGAAGGATCGATCCTAAAAGAGAGTGAGTATTCTCCCGAGAGAGAGAAAGAGAGAGAACTCTCTGGGGCTGAGTGTTGTGGTCCACAGAGAGAGGGAATAGAGGAAAAGACATGGTGGGATGACTAGAGGCTGTTTATTACTAGCCATGCAGGATGTATAGTGCAGTGGGACAAGATTAGTTTAACTACGGTCTTGATGCTGATGATGGATTCAGTCTCTTCTGCTTTGTTTTGGTCATTATACTGAGTGTTAGGTTGCAGATTTTTCTTATCTGGCTGGAAATCACTGTAGTTGTGTGTTTATGTGCGCGTGCGTGCGTTGTAGTGCATGCTATGTGTGCTTTTCACAGTACAGAAAATGCGTAATCTCCATCTCATGGTTTGTTTTGATTCTCTCCCAACCTCCTCCCTTTCCTCTCTTTCTCTACCTCCCACTCACCCTCCTCCCTCTGTCTCTACCACTTCTCTCTCTGCTCCCTCCCCTTTCCCACCCTCCCACTCTCACTCTTTCGCTACCACCTCTCCCCCTCCTACCTTCTCTCTCCCTCCACACCTCCCTCCACCCTATCTTTCGCTACCACCTTCCCTCTCCTTCCTCCCACCCCCTCCCTCCTCCTCCTCCCTCCCTCCCCCTGTCCAGTGAGGAGGTGATCCAGCATGGCTTCACAGTCATAGTAGACATGCGAGGCAGTAAATGGGACAGTATCAAACCTCTACTGAAGATCCTCCAGGAGTCGTTCCCCTGCTGTATACACATAGCGCTCATCATCAAACCAGACAACTTCTGGCAGAAACAACGCACCAACTTCGGCAGCTCCAAGTTCGAATTTGAGGTAAAATTACTGTTTTTCTTTATTCAATTGCAGTGATTTGGTGTACCTCAAACTTGATTTTGAGGTTCATATAGTTTTTTTTGGTCAGTCAAGCAATTCAAATAATGAATTGTAGTTAATGACATTAGTTAATCATAATTAATCACAATTTTAGAATTAGCTCAAATTTGGCCTAATAAAAAGCAGTGCAGTGAGTTATAGGCATACTATATTTTGATATAATTAAATAAACATCAAATAATTTTTATCAGAATGTTTTAATGACATTTTTACCATACACAACACAAAGGCCATTAACATACAGCTAGCTATTAGGCCTAATGCTCCCAATATTTTCAGGCCTACTACCTGTTATCAATGTTTTTGTAGTTTATCACTTGCATGCACACACACACACACACACACACACACACTGTTAAAGCTTCAGGCATTCTAAATGAGCGTTCTCCCTTTTTCTGATTGGGGGGTTGACTATTGGTAAAAAATAACTGGCTCTATGGATACAAAGACCAAAAAGCTTTTAAACCTGTCCAACAATGTTATGAATCCCACAGAAGACAATAACAATAGATCAGCCAGGTCTGAGTTCATGTAAAATGTCGGAACTATTTTCTAGCCTAGGCTATATATCCATGTTCTTCAACATGAACTAGTCTCAAGCTGCTAGTACTACAATTGGGATAATTTGCTTAAATCTTTTGACCTATGAACTACAACAAAAACAGTAGCCTAGCTAAATGGAATGGATTTCCTGTTCTGATTTAAAATAATTGTGGGAAGTTAGTTGAATCAAGAGGCATTCAGCCGTTGTAAACATTATTTGGGTTAGCTAGCTAGGTAACGCTAGCACAATGAGCAAGCTACTTCTGTACAATTATTTGTTTTACTGTTATCTAAAGAAATGCCTGGGAATGTATTAATGGTTGAACTTCCCTTAAAAATGGTTGCTAAAAACAGCGCGCATAATGGATGTTTAAGCACCACAGTAGATGGGTTGGCTTTATAACGGAAATGATGCGCGCGCATTTCTGTGGCCAGAAACCGTTCTTTGTTATGATTCTGAGCAGTCAGACAGCGAGCGACAATGACAAGAAGCTGCCATGTGGGGAATCATAGGTGGCTTGTTTCTCGCTCTTGATACTTACTATGTCTTGGTTTGATGTGTTTTGCCTTATTTCATGTGAATGCTAAAATTCGCTAGCTAGCTAACCAACAACTGTACCGATGTATTTGAGAGACAAAAAGCGCAAATTGTGCAAATGTATTTATGTTTTCAATAAGCACTTGGTGACGAATACAGCATGTTGTCAACAATCTATGCCAACCCTGTCTGTTTTGCCCCAAAATTGCACTCGCGTCAGTTTTGTTGCCAAACAACCAATCCATCTATAGAGACAGACAGCTAATGAGAAAGAGTGCACAGTGTGTGTGTGCGTTTGTTGCGCTTTAGAGGGTCAGTGTGGAAACACGTGCGCTTAAAAGGGTCTGTGCACTGAAGAAATGGAGATGCGATTAACGGCATCCGAAAAAAATATGGCATTTGTGCCATAACACGTTATTAGCGTCTTATCTTTGACAGACCTTTTATTATGGTCTTTTTTTGTTCTTCCAATGCATTTTAATACCAGTGCCTTAGCCCAATCAGAACAAACTCAACAGCAACATTATTTGGTGTGTGTTAACTGTCAGATGGAAGTCTACTGCTCTGTTATGTTCTGCTGTATTACATGTTTGATTTAGAATCACAATGGAGTATTGTTAGGAGCTGCTTGTTTTGACACACACAAGCTGCCATTTTCAGTTGTTTTTGATAGAAGTAATCAAGCCTATGTAATATTGTTGAACATCCTGCAGAGCAAGGCAATAATGTAATAGTGTTAAATCCTGCAGAGCAAGGCAATAATGTAATAGTGTTAAATCCTGCAGAGCAAGGCAATAATGTAATAGTGTTAAATCCTGCAGAGCAAGGCAATAATGTAATAGTGTTAAATCCTGCAGAGCAAAGCAATAATGTAATAGTGTTAAATCCTGCAGAGCAAGGCAATAATGTAATAGTGTTAAATCCTGCAGAGCAAAGCAATAATGTAATAGTGTTAAATCCTGCAGAGCAAAGCAATAATGTAATAGTGTTAAATCCTGCAGAGCAAAGCAATAATGTAATAGTGTTAAATCCTGCAGAGCAAGGCAATAATGTAATAGTGTTAAATCCTGCAGAGCAAAGCAATAATGTAATAGTGTTAAATCCTTCAGAGCAAGGCAATAATGTAATGGGGTGATATGCTATTTGGTTTGATTTATATACAGTTTTATTTGCTGTGTCTAATGTGATAATGCGTGAAGCTCTACTTTTTGTTGTTGTATTAAGTTAACATACACACACACAGTTGCACACCCTGTTAGAGCAGAACCACGGGTGTATTGGCTTGTTTCGATTGGTTGATGGTGTGTGAAGCCATGTCACTGTCAGCCAGTTGCCACAGGGCAAAATACACATACAGGATTAAACACCACCTGCTCTCTACCCTGCTGTGCGTGCGTGTGAGGCCGTGCCTGCGTTTGTGTACGTGCATGTGTGCGTGTTTTTCAGCGCCACATTTTGCTCTGTAAAATCACTTTGTCGTCCAATGCTGGGTTATGCTTTTAAAATGTGAACATTAAATATTAACATTCCATTAGGAGCTGAAACAGATGGAACATTACTGTATAAGAGATGGAGGGAATAGAGCGAGAGATGGGGGAATAGAGCGAGAGATGGGGGGGAATAGAGCGAGAGATGGAGGGAATAGAGCGAGAGATGGGGGGAATAGAGCGAGAGATGGGGGAATAGAGCGAGAGATGGGGGGAATAGAGCGAGAGATGGGGGGGAATAGAGCGAGAGATGGGGGGAATAGAGCGAGAGATGGGGGGAATAGAGCGAGAGATGGGGGAATAGAGCGAGAGATGGAGGGAATAGAGCGAGAGATGGGGGGAATAGAGCGAGAGATGGAGGGAATAGAGCGAGAGATGGGGGGAATAGAGCGAGAGATGGAGGGAATAGAGCGAGAGATGGGGGGAATAGAGCGAGAGATGGGGGGAATAGAGCGAGAGATGGGGGGAATAGAGCGAGAGATGGGGGGAATAGAGCGAGAGATGGGGGGAATAGAGCGAGAGATGGGGGAATAGAGCGAGAGATGGGGGGAATAGAGCGAGAGATGGAGGGAATAGAGCGAGAGATGGGGGGAATAGAGCGAGAGATGGGGGAATAGAGCGAGAGATGGAGGGAATAGAGCGAGAGATGGGGGGAATAGAGCGAGAGATGGGGGGAATAGAGCAAGAGATGGGGGGAATAGAGCGAGAGATGGGGGGAATAGAGCGAGAGATGGGGGGAATAGAGCGAGAGATGGGGGGAATAGAACGAGGGATGGGGGGAATAGAACAAGGGATGGGGGAATAGAACGAGGGATGGTGGGAATAGAGAGAGAGATGGGGGGAATAGAGCGAGATGGGGGGAATAGAACGAGAGATGGGGGGAATAGAGCGAGAGATGGTGGGAATAGAACGAGGGATGGGGGAATAGAACGAGAGATGGGGGGAATAGAACGAGAGATGGGGGGAATAGAACGAGAGATGGTGGGAATAGAACGAGGGATGGGGGAATAGAACGAGGGATGGTGGGAATAGAGCGAGGGATGGGGGGAATAGAACGAGAGATGGGGGGAATAGAACAAGATATGGGGGGAATAGAGCGAGGGATGGGGGGAATAGAACGAGGGATGGTGGGAATAGAGCGAGGGATGGTGGGAATAGAGAGAGAGATGGGGGGAATAGAGCGAGAGATGGAGGGAATAGAGCGAGAGATGGTGGGAATAGAGCGAGGGATGGGGGAATAGAACGAGGGATGGGGGAATAGAACGAGGGATGGGGGAATAGAGCGAGATATGGGGGGAATAGAGCGAGAGATGGGGGGAATAGAGCGAGAGATGGTGGGAATAGAGCGAGGGATGGGGGAATAGAACGAGGGATGGTGGGAATAGAGCGAGGGATGGTGGGAATAGAGAGAGAGATGGGGGGAATAGAGCGAGATGGGGGGAATAGAACGAGAGATGGGGGGAATAGAGCGAGAGATGGTGGGAATAGAACGAGAGATGGTGGGAATAGAACGAGAGATGGTGGGAATAGAACGAGAGATGGGGGGAATAGAGCGAGAGATGGGGGGAATAGAGAGAGAGATGGGGGGAATAGAACGAGAGATGGGGGGAATAGAACGAGAGATGGTGGGAATAGAACGAGAGATGGGGGGAATAGAGCGAGGGATGGGGGGAATAGAACGAGAGATGGGGGAATAGAGCGAGGGATGGGGGGAATAGAACGAGAGATGGGGGGAATAGAACGAGAGATGGTGGGAATAGAACGAGGGATGGGGGGAATAGAGCGAGGGATGGGGGGAATAGAGCGAGGGATGGGGGGAATAGAACGAGGGATGGTGGGAATAGAGCGAGATATGGGGGGGATAGAACGAGGGATGGGGGGAATAGAGCGAGGGATGGGGGGAATAGAACGAGAGATGGGGGAATAGAGCGAGGGATGGGGGGAATAGAACGAGAGATGGGGGGAATAGAACGAGAGATGGTGGGAATAGAACGAGGGATGGGGGAATAGAACGAGGGATGGTGGGAATAGAGCGAGGGATGGGGGGAATAGAACGAGGGATGGGGGGCTGACACGTTCTAACCTTGGCTTGTTGTGATTTTCTCCTCTCTGCCTTTCTTTGGATTTAGAGGGCTATGCATCTTTAATTTGTTTCTTCCATCACTCCTTCTCTCATTCTGACTATCATCCTGCCCACGCAAGGCTTTGTCAGGTCTCTCTCCTCATCCCTCTCTCCTCTTTCTATCCTTCAATCTGAGTTTGGGCGTTAACCTTGCTGTGTGGGTTGGTATTATCTTGGCAACATAAAGCACTTGAGAATGGAAACAATCTCTCCCATATTTCTCAATCTGTACAGACATGTCTTTACCTTTTCTGAGCAAAAAGTCATTTTAGAAATGTCCCCAAAAAACGTTACATTAATCATCAGACTATCAATATGAAGAGATGGAGATGAGACCTCAGAATCATTTATCTCTGTCCACTCCCCTTTTTGTCACAGCCAATCAAAACTTTGTCTGAGTGTCTGAATCACCATTAGTGTTGTGTGGGTCACTGACGGAGTGGACACGGGGTGGGCACAGGGTGAGGGCACGGTGTGGGCACGGAGTGGGCACAGGGTGGGCACGGGGTGAGCTTCTCCTGGTCCTGTCTACCATTGTTAACCAAAAAGCTGTGATGATTCAGTTGGAATTGATTTAAATGTTCTCTATCCCTCACTCTTGTCCCTATCTTTCCCTTCCCTCGTCATCTTTCTTCCTCATCTCTCTCTCTCTGTCCCCCACGTCTCTCCTCTCTTCCTCTCCCCTCTCCCGTATTCTCTCTAGACCACCATGGTATCGTTGGAGGGTCTGTCTAAGGTGGTTGACCCCTCCCAGCTGACCGCTGACTTCGAGGGAAGTCTTGAATACAACCATGATGAGTGGATCGAGGTACATCCTGCCGATCAATTAATCAATCAATTAATCAATGGTTTGCCTTTTTTTTTAGATAAGATATATATATATATATATATATATATATATATATATATATATATATATATATATATATATATATATATATATAGAAACTAAAATACGCGCAGACACACACACACACACACACACACACAATGTAGCTGTCTTAGTCAGTACTACAACCAGAAGTTAATCAATACATCCATATCTGTGTTCTTTTCCAGGTGCGGGTTGCGTTTGAGGAGTTTACGGGGCACGCGGGTCACATGTTGTCGAGGCTGGAGGAGATGCAGGAGGTGGTGGCGAGGAAAGACTTCCCCACGGACCTGGACGGGGCGCGGCGCATGATAGAGGAACACGCCACGCTGAAGAAGAAGGTCATCAAAGCCCCTATAGAGGAACTGGATACGGAGGGACAGAGGTAGGCTATGCAACACACGTACACAGGCACACACACATTGACGCAGACATGCGTGCACTCACTCACTCACTCACTCACTCACTCACTCACTCACAAACAGACTGATGGTGATGCTAATTTTACTCTTCTGATGATGTGTCTGTGTATGTGTATGTTGTGTGTGTCCTCTCCCAGGTTTCTGCAGCGTATCCAGAGCAGTGAGTCGTACAGGAACTCTAACGCCAGCGGTGTGTGTAACGCTGACACCCAGGGGCTCGTGCCACGCGTCGCCACCCTGCTGGACAAACTCCACAGCACACGACAACACCTCCACCAGGCCTGGCACATCAGGAAACTGCAGCTGGACCAGTGTTTCCAGCTACGCCTCTTTGAACAGGATGCTGAGAAGGTAGGATGGATGGATGGATGGATGGATGGATGGATGGAAGAAAGGAAAAGAAAAGTGCAACAGTTACTGGTGCTAGTATGATTTGCTGTGTGTGTGAGGGGGGGGGTGAATAGTTCTAGTCTAATATACTGATAAATAGGGGATAATAGATGGATCGTTTCAGTAAAGTAGACAGATTGCAGTTTTGGACTGCGGTAAGGGCTTGTTGCTAGGACACCGTGGACAGTAGTTGGCTCTGAAAAGCCTGTTGGTTTTCTCTTTTGACACTCAGTCCATTGCTCTTCTCCCTGTGCTTTGTGCTGATACATCTATATATATATATATATATATATATATATATATATCACACACATACGTGCACACGTGAAAGCATAGACACTCAACACATAGAGTACACACAAAGATACACCCACAAACACACTCTACCATCTGTAGCTGTTGGCTGCCTGCCCTATCCCATCTCTAACGTGTGTGTGTGTGTGTGTGCGATTTTTACAGATGTTTGATTGGATCATGCACAACAAGGGTCTGTTCCTGGCCGGCTACACAGAGATCGGCAACAACCACCCTCACGCCATGGAGCTACAAACTCAACACAACCACTTCGCTATGAACTGCATGGTAAGAACACACAGACCGGAATCAACACACACACTCTGAGCAGCGGGCTGTTAGATAACTAGAAGCTGTGTCCATACTGGCTTACGTAATGGTTATCAATGACTTTAGAGGCATTCTTCAGTTTCTCCAGTACATACAGTGCATTCAGAAAGTATTCAGACCCCTTCTCTCTTTCAACATTTTGTTAAAATGGATTAAATTAAATAAAAATACTCATCAATATACACACTACCTCATAATGACAAAGCAAAAACAGCTTTTTAGAAATGTTTGCAAATGTATAAAACCAAAAAACAGATACCTTATTTACATACGTTTTCAGACCCTTTGTTATGACACTCAAAATTGAGCTCAGGTGCATCCTGTTTTCATTGATCATCCTTGAGATGTCTCTACAACTTGATTTGAGTCTACCTGAGGTAAATTCAATTGATTGGACATGATTTAGAAAGGCACACACCTGTCTATGTAAGTTCCCACAGTTAATGGTGAATGTCAGAGAAAAAACCAAGCCATGAGGTTGAAGGAATTGTCCGTAGAGTTCAGAGACAGGATTGTGTTGAGGCACAGATCTGGGGAACCATACCAAAAAATGTGGTGCCTGCTGCATTGAAGGTCCCTAAGAACACAGTGGCCTCCATCATTCTTAAATGGAAGAAGTTTGGAACCACCAAGACTCTTCCTAGGGCTGGCCGCCTGGCCAAACTGAGCAAACAGGGGAGGGCCTTGTTTAGGGAGGTGACCAAGAACCCGATGGTCACTCTTACAGAGCTCCAGAGTTCCTCTGTGGAGATGGGAGAACCTTCCAGAAGGACAATCTTCCAGAAGGACAACCATCTCTGCAGCCCTCCACCAATCAGGCCTTTATGGTAGAGTGGCCAGACGGGAGCCACTTCTCAGTAAAATGCACATGACAGCCCACTTGGAGTTTGCCAAAAGGCACTTAAAAGGACTCTCAGACCATGAAAAATAAGATTATCTGGTCTGATGAAACCAAGATTGAACTCTTTGGCCTGAATGCCAAGCATCACGTCTGCAGGAAACCTGGCAACATCCCTACGGTGAAGCATGGTGGTGGCAGCATCATGCTGTGGGAATGTTTTTCAGTGGCAGGGACTGGGAGGCTAGTCAGGATTGAGGGAAAGATAAACGGAGCAAAGTACAGAGAGATCCTTGATGAAAACCTGCTCCAGAGTGCTTAGGACCTCAGACTTGGGCCAAGGTTCACCTTCCAAGAGGACAACAACCCTAAGCACACAGCCAAGACAAAGCAGGAGTGGCTTCTAAACATCCTTGAGTGACCCAGCCAGAGCCCGGACTGGAACCAGATCGAATATCTCTGTACAGGGCTGAAAGTATCTGTGCAGCGATGCTTCCAATCCAACCTGACAGAGCTTGAGAAGATCTGCAGAAAAGAATGGGAGAAACTCCCCAAATACAGGTGTGCCAAGCTTGTAGCGTCATACTCAACGACTTGAGGCTGTAATCGCTGCCAGAGGTGCTTCAACAAAGTACTGAGTAAAGTGTCTGAATACTTATGTAAATGTGATATTTTAGTTTTTTTATATTTAATACATTTGAAAACAGTTCTAAGAACCTGTTTTTGCTTTGTCATTATATGGTATTGTGTGTAGATTGATGACGGAACAAATGTATTTAATACATTTTAAAATAAGGCTGTAACGTAACAACATTTTCAAAAGTCGAGGGGTCTGAATACTTTCCGAAGGCACTGTACATTTTCTGACGTATAAAATGAATGATCGAATGCCTTGTTATTGTTTCAACTGTGGATTACCCCTTTAAAGCAGGAGATGAATCTAATGTATTGCCTCAGCTAGATGATGGACACTGGCACTGACATTTAGCTCTGCACTAAAATCAATACAATCGCTCTCTCTGTCTCAGTCGCTCTCTGTCTCTCTCTCTCTCTTTCTCTGCACTTCCTCTCAATTTTCTATTTCAATGTATTTTTTTGGGGGGCATGGGAAACATGTGTTAACATTGCCAAAGCAAACGAAGTAGATAATAAACAAATGTGAAATAAACAATACAAATGTACAGTAAACATTACGCTCACAAAAGTTCCAAAAGAATAAAGACATTTCAAATGTCATATTGTAATGATGTGCAAATAGTTAAAGTACAAAAGGGAAAATAAATCAACATACATTTAGGTTGTATTTTCAATGGGGTTTGTTCTTCACTGCTTTTTCATCACCTTTTTCTTGTGGCAACAGGTCACAGCTCTGTTATTGCTGCACATTGTGGTATTTCACCCAATACATATGGGAGTTTATCAAAATTGGATTTGTTTTCAAATTCTTCGTGGGTCTGTGTAATCTGAGGAAAATATGTGTCTCTAATATTGTTATACATTGGGCAGGAGGTTAGGAAGTGCAGCTCAGTTTCCACCTCATTTTGAGAGCCAGGTCTGCCTTCGGTGGCCTGGCTATGCTCACTGTGTCTACATAGTCAAAGCTTCCCTTCATTTTGGGTCAGTCACAGTAAATAGGTATTCTGCCACTGTGTACTCTCTGTTTAGGGCCAAATAGCATTCTAGTTTGCTCAGTTCTTTTTGTAAATTCTTTCCAATGTGTCAAGTAATTCTCTTTTTGTTTTGTCTCTCGGTCCCCCTCTGGTGTGCACACATACCGTGATTAGTTCAGATGCTCTGAGGCTAGGTCAGTAGGGAGACCATAGGTAGCATTTACAAAGCTGGCGTCCTTCCAAACTTGCATCACTCAATCATTTTATTTATGTTCTACCTTCAGAAGGATCACTGTGATCCACTAACATGGATTGATGTCCTGTGAGCTACGTTTTGTTTTGTGTGGACAAAGTGCTGACTCCATTTATTTTGTTTTTTTGCTTGTTATGAAATATCTGTGTATTTATTTGTCTGTTATCTGAATAGCAAAATAAGCCAAATCAATCTCTTCCCCTCTCTCCCCCTTCCCCACCCCCTCCCTCTCTCCCTCTCTCCCCCTCCCCCACCCCCCCCCCTCTCTCTCTCTCTCTACCCCTTCTCCACCCTGTTCCCCTCTCACTCTACCCCTTCTCCACCCTGTTCCCCTCTCACTCTACCCCTTCTCCACCCTGTTCCCCTCTCACTCTACCCCTTCTCCACCCTATTCCCCTCTCTCTTTACCCCTTCTCCACCCTGTCACTCTTTCTCCCCCATCCCCCTCTCTCTCTCTCTCTCTCTCTCTCACCCTGTCCCCCTCTCTCCCTCCTCCCTTTCTCCCTCCCCCTTCCCCAACCAGTCCCCCTCTTTCTCCCTCACCCCGTCCCCCTCTTTCTCCCCTGTCCCTCTCTCTCTCTCTCTCTCTTCTCTCTCTCTCTCTCACCCTGTCCCCCTCTCTCCCCCCTCCCTTTCTCCCTCACCCTTCCCCAACCAGTCCCCCTCTTTCTCCCTCACCCCGTCCCCCTCTCTCTCTCCCCATGTTCTCCACTCCCTCTCTCCCTCCTTTGGTTGGAATTGTGTTGCTGTCCTGGGACTCTGTGGGGTCTGTTTGTGTTTGAACAGAGCCCCAGGACCAGCTTGCTTAGGGAACTCTTCTCCAGGTTCATCTCTCTGTAGGTGATGGCTTTGTTATTGAGGGTTTGGGAATCGCTTCCTTTTAGGTGGTTTTAGAATTGAATGGCTCTTTTCTGGATTTTGATAATTAGCGTGTATCGGCCTAATTTGCTCTGCATGCATTATTTGGTGTTTTACATTGTACACAGAGGATATTTTTGCAGAATTCTACATGCAGAGTCTCAATGTGGTGTTTTTCCCATTTTGTGAAGTATTTTTTTGCCAGAAATTCCTACAAATAAACTTAAGAAGGCACACCTGTTAATTAAAAGGCATTCCAGGTGACTACCTAATGAAGCTGGTTGAGAGAATGCCAAGCGTGTGCAAAGCTGTCATCTAGGCAAAAGGTGGCTATTTGAAGAATCTCAAATATAAAAAATATTTTGATTTGTTTAACACTTTTTTGGTTACTACATGATTCCATATGTGTTATTACATAGTTTTGATGTCTTCACTATTATTATACAATGTGGAAAATAGCAAAAAATAAAGAAAAACCCTTGAATGAGTAGATGTTCTAAAACATTTGACCGGTAGTGTATATGTTAAAAAGGGTGGGGCTTAAGCTGCATCCCTGTCTCACCTTTTTGTTGTTTGTGTACATGGATTTAATAATGTTGTATGTTTTTCCCCCAACCTCACTTTCCATCAATTTGTATAGCAGACCTTTATCCCAAATTGAGTCGAGCTTTTTTGAAATCAACAAAGCATGAGAAGACTTTGCCTCTGTTTTGGTATGTTTGTTTGTCAATTAGGGTTTGCAGGGTGAATACGTGGTCTGTCGTATTTGTAAAAAGCCAATTTGACATTTGCTCAGTACATTGTTTTGATTGAGGAAATGTACGAGTCTGCTGTCAATGATAATGCAGAGGATTTTCCAAAGGTTGCTGTTGACGCATATCCTACTGTAGTTATTGGGGTCAAATTTGTCCCCACTTTTGTGGATTGGGATGATCAGTCCTTTGTTCAAAATATTTGGGAAGATGCCAGAGTTAAGGATGATGTTAAAGAGTTTAAGTATAGCCAATTGAAATTTGTGGTCTGTATATTTGATCATTTCATTGAGGATACCATCAACACCACAGGCCTTTTTGGGTTGGAGGGTTTGTATTTTGTGTTGTAGTTCATTCAATGTAATTGGAGAATCCAGTGGGTTCTGGTAGTTTTAAATAGTTGATTCTAAGATTTGAATTTGATCATGTATATGTTTTTGCTGTTTGTTCTTTGTTATAGAGCCAAAAGATTGGAGAAGTGGTTTATCCATACATCTCCGTTTTGGACAGATAACTCTTCATGTTGTTGTTTGCTTAGTGTTTTCCAATTTTCCCAGAAGTGGTTGGAGTCTATGGGTTCTTCAATTACATTGAGCTGATTTCTGACATGCTGTTCCTTCTTTTTCTGTAGTGTCTTTCTGTATTGTTTTAGTGATTCTCTCTCTCCTCCATCCTCTCCAGAATGTGTATGTGAACATCAACAGGATAATGTCCGTGGGTAACAGGCTGTTGGAGTCAGGTCACTATGCCTCGGTGCAGATTAAACAGATCTCAGGTCAGCTGGAAGCGGAGTGGAAAGCCTTCGCTGCTGCCCTGGACGAGCGCAGCACACTGCTGGAGATGTCTGCCGCCTTCCACCAGAAATGTGACCAGGTGGGTGGTGGTGGTACACACACTAGCGGTATGAACATGCTGTATACGCGTATGCAGGGACACACATATCCAGGCAAACACACACACACAGATAATTGATTTGTTTGTTTAATTCCAAATACAGAATCTGGGCGGTTATCTTTCCCAATAGGAATATTCCATATGATTCTTTTCATGTTCCACAGTTAAAGATAGAAAAACAGTGTGTTTTCCAAGGAATTGAACCATTTCCCATAGATACTACTTCACAAAGCCTCTCTCTCCTCTCTTTGTGTATTCTGATTGCTCGAGGGCAGGCACATGGAGAATGCATGCACACATCCCCCCGTGTGTGTGTGTGATCAGTGTATGATGTGGTCGTACAGTGAGACGAACATTTGATTAGAATCCTACTGTCTGTTTAATATTCCCACGAGGCGTCTTTAAAAAAAAAAAATCTCTGCCATGTCTTCCTCTGTTGTCCCATAAGGATTGGGACAATTTACAGAGGTCTAACCTAGCCATGTGAAATCCAGGTCATCATGGTAGAATAATTCAGTGAATCTCTGAATAATACAGAATAGAACAATAGTAAATACCGTTTGTTGTGTGTGTGTGTATAATATGTGTGTGTTTTAAGTTGTTTGCCGTGTATAAATTGTGTGTTTATATTATGTGTGGCACCTTAATCAGGGAGGACAGGCTCATAGTAATGGAATCACCATTCCATTCACTCCATTCCAGCCATTATTTCGAGGCGCCCTCCTGTGATGTATGATGTGTGTCGTCTCTCTATACAGTACGTGTGTGTGTAATGTGTTCCTGTCTCTACAGTACATGAGTAATGTGGACTTGTGGTGTAAAGTGTGTGTGGAATGTGTTCCTGTCTCTACAGTACATGAGTAATGTGGACTCGTGGTGTAAAGTGTGTGTGTAATGTGTTCCTGTCTCTACAGTACATGGGTAATGTGGACTCGTGGTGTAAAGCGTGTGGGGAGGTGGATCTACCCTCGGAGCTCCAGGACCTAGAGGATGCTATCCACCACCACCAGGGCCTCTACGAACACATCACTGCTGCCTACTCAGAGGTAAACGGCACTGCTGCATACCCAGAGGTAACATACCTGTGTGTGGGTGTGTGTGAGGTGTCACTAGCAAGTTCTATACCAACACGTGTGTGTATGTGATCACGCCTTCCTCCCTCCCCCTCCCCCAGGTCAGCCAAGACGGTAAGGCCTTATTGGATAAGCTCCAGCGCCCTCTGACCCCGGGGGGAGCTGATTCACTGACAGCCTCGGCCAACTACAGCAAGGCGGTGCACCACGTGCTGGATGTGATACACGAGGTGCTCCACCACCAGAGACAACTGGAGAATATCTGGCAACACCGCAAAGTCCGCCTGCACCAGAGGCTCCAGCTGTGTGTGTTCCAGCAAGACGTACAGCAGGTGTGGACTAGTTCTGTGCCTGTGTGGCTCAGTTGGCGTTGCTAGAGCCAAGCTCTTCCCAAGGTTGTTGGTTCAATGCCCGCAGGGATCACATACAGAGCCTTCAGAAAGGTTTCACACCCCTTGACTTATTCCACATGTTGTTGTGTTACAGCCTGAATTCAAAATATAAAAAAATCTCACCCATCTACACACAATACCACATAATGATGAAGTGAAAGGCCGTTTTTAGAAATGTTTGCAAATGTATTGAACATTAAATACAGAAAAATATTTAATTTACGTAAGTATTCACACCCCTTAGTCAATACTTTGTAGAAGCACCTTTGGCAGCGATTACAGCTGTGAGTCTTTCTGGGTAAGTCTCTAATACACTCAGGAACATTCAATGTCATCTTGGTAAGCAACTCCAGTGTATATTTGGCCTTGTGTTTTAGGTTGTTGTCCTGCTGAAAGGTGAGTTTGTCTCCCAGTGTATGTTAAAAAGCCGACTGAACCAGGTTTTCCTCTAGGACTTTGCTTGTGCTTCGTGCTATTCCGTTTCTTTTTATCTTAAACTCCCTAGTCCTTGCTGATGACAAGCATAACCATAACATGATGCAGTCACCACCATACTTGAAAATATGAAGAGTGGTACTCAGTGATGAGTTGTGTTGGATTCACACCAAACATAACACTTTGTATTCAGGACATAAAGTACATTTCTTTGCCACATATTTTGTAGTTTTACTTAAGTGTCGTATTGCAAAGAGAATGCATGTTTTGAATTATTTGTATTCTCTACAAGCATCCTTCTTTTCACTCTGTCATTTAGGTTAGTATTGTGGAGTAACTAATCATCCTCAGTTTTCTCCTATCACAGCCATTAAACTCTGTAACTGTTTTTAAGTCACCATTGGCCTCATGGTGAAATCCCTGAACTGTTTCCTTCCTCTCTGGCAACTGAGTTTGGAAGGACGCCTGTATCTTTGAAGTGTAATTAATAACTTCACCATGCTCAAAGATATATATATGTATATATGTATGTATGTGTGTGTGTGTGTGTGTGTGTGTGTGTATATATATATGTATTTATTTATATATGTATGTGTGTAATGTCTGCTTTTTTTTGTTTTACTCATCTACCAATAGGTTCTCTCCCTGGTCTTTGTGGTTGAATCTGTGTTTGAAATTCACTACTTGACTGAGGGACCTTACAATTATCTGTATGTTTGGGGTACAGAGATGAGATAGTCATGTCAAACACTATTATTTTACAAGGAGTGAGTCCATGCAATTTATTTTATGACTTGTTAAGCACATTTTTACTCGTAAATGTATTTAGGATTGCCATAAGAAAGGGGTTGAATACTTAATGACTCAAGACATTTCAGATTTTCATTTTTAATTAATTAGTAAAAAAACTAAAAAACATAATTCTACTTTGACATTACAGGATATTGTGTTTGTTGGCCAGTGATGAAAAAAAAATCTAAATAAGTAACACAACAAAATTTGGATAAAGTCAAGGGGTGTGAATACTTTCTGAAGGCAACGTACATGATACATATACTAGAAATGTATGGATACACTCACTAGTCTCACCCCCGTAGCCAAGGTAACTGTTGCCATGGTGACGCTGCTGGCTAGTACTCAGATGAGTTGTATTCTGCCAAGTGGTAGAGGTAGAGAGAGAGGGATATAGAATGATCTGAGGAGGGAGAGAGCAGGACAGGGAAGGTGTGAAGAGGGAGAAAGAAAAGAGGGAGGGACGGGAGGGTTTCGTTTAGATAGGATACAGCTTTTGTCAACAGATTTTTCGTAGCAGGTATAGGAGAACTTACCCAGCAGGTTAGGAGAATTAACATAGCAGGTCAGGAAAAGGGTTAGGGTTAGCTAAAATGCAAAAAAATGCAACTAGACTTCAATTTGACAAAAGCTGTATCTCATCTAGACAGTACCAGACAGGAGGGAACTCATCCTCTCTGTCATCTCTCTCTGCCTTCTGACTGGATTAGTATGCTGTTCTGTCTATCAACCCTAGAGCTCCCCTAGTGTTGGACTGGCAGCACGACACTGCATTTTTCCTGTGGCCCACAGCCTCCAATTCTATGCCACTTCGCTAACTGTGCATACTTGTGTGTATGCAGGTTCTGGACTGGATAGAGAACCATGGGGAGGCGTTCCTGAGTAAACACACAGGCGTTGGGAAGTCCCTCCATCGAGCCAGAGCACTACAGAAACGACATGAGGACTTCGAGGAGGTCGCCCAGGTAGGATAGAAAGAACCCTGTGCTTTTACATCTTTCTCTCTCTTTACCTTTCCTCTCTTGGTCGACCTTTCCGACATTTCACTTTCATCTCTCTGTCACATACAGTACTCCCTCTCTCTGTCACATACAGTACTCCCTCTCTCTGTCACATACAGTACTCCCTCTCTCTGTCACATACAGTACTTCCTCTCTCTGTCACATACAGTACTCCCTCTCTCTGTCACATAGAGTACTCCCTCTCTCTGTCACATACAGTACTCCCTCTCTCTGTCACGTACAGTACTTCCTCTCTCTGTCACATACAGTACTTCCTCTCTCTGTCACATACAGTACTTCCTCTCTCTGTCACATACAGTACTTCTTCTCTCTATCACATACAGTACTTCCTCTCTCTATCACATACAGTACTTCTTCTTTCTATCACATTCTTCCTCTCTCTATCACATACAGTACTTCCTCTCTCGATCGCATACAGTACTTCCTCTCTATCACATACAGTACTTCTTCTTTCTATCACATACAGTACTTCCTCTCTCAATCGCATACAGTACTTCCTCTCTCTATCGCATACAGTACTTCCTCTCTCTATCACATACACTACTTCCTCTCTTTATCACATACAGTACTTCCTCTCTCTATCATATACAGTACTTCCTCTCTCTATCACATACAGTACTTCTTCTTTCTATCACATACTTCCTCTCTCTGTCACATACAGTACTTCCTCTCTCTGTCACATACAGTACTTCTTCTTTCTATCACATACAGTACTTCCTCTCTCGATCGCATACAGTACTTCCTCTCTTTATTACATACAGTACTTCTTCTTTCTATCACATACAGTACTTCCTCTCTCAATCGCATACAGTACTTCCTCTCTCTATCGCATACAGTACTTCCTCTCTCTATCACATACAGTACTTCCTCTCTTTATCACATACAGTACTTCCTCTCTCTATCACATACAGTACTTCCTCTCTCTATCACATACAGTACTTCCTCTCTCTATCACACAGTACTTCCTCTCTCTATCACATGCTTCCTCTCTCTGTCACATACAGTACTTCCTCTCTCTATCACATACAGTACTTCTTCTTTCTATCACATACTTCCTCTCTCTGTCACATACAGTACTTCCTCTCTCTGTCACATACAGTACTTCTTCTCTCTATCACATACAGTACTTCCTCTCTCTATCACACAGTACTTCCTCTCTCTATCACATACTTTCTCTCTCTGTCACATACAGTACTTCCTCTCTCTATCACATACAGTACTTCTTCTTTCTATCACATACTTCCTCTCTCTGTCACATACAGTACTTCCTCTCTCTGTCACATACAGTACTTCCTCTCTCTGTCACACACAGTACTTCCTCTCTCTATCACATACAGTACTTCCTCTCTCTATCACATACAGTACTTCCTCTCTCTATCACATACAGTACTTCCTCTCTCTATCACATACTTCCTCTCTCTATCACATACAGTACTTCCTCTCTCTATCACATACTTCCTCTCTCTGTCACATACAGTACTTCCTCTCTCTATCACATACAGTACTTCTTCTTTCTATCACATACTTCCTATCTCTATCACATACAGTACTTCTTCTTTCTATCACATACTTCCTCTCTCTATCACATACAGTACTTCCTCTCTCTATCACATACAGTACTTCCTCTCTCTATCACATACAGTACTTCTTCTTTCTATCACATACTTCCTCCCTCTGTCACATACAGTACTTCCTTTCTCTGTCACATACAGTACTTCCTCTCTCTGTCACATACAGTACTTCCTCTCTCTGTCACATACAGTACTCCCTCTCTCACATACAGTACTTCTTCTTTCTATCACATACTTCCTCCCTCTGTCACATACAGTACTTCCTCTCTATGTCACATACAGTACTTCCTCCCTCTGTCACATACAGTACTTCCTCTCTCTGTCACATACAGTACTTCCTCTCTCTGTCACATACAGTACTCCCTCTCTCTGTCACATACAGTACTTCTTCTTTCTATCACATAATTCCTCCCTCTGTCACATACAGTACTTCCTCTCTCTGTCACATACAGTACTTCCTCTCTCTATCACATACAGTACTTCCTCTCTCTATCACATACAGTACTTCCTCTCTCTATCACATACAGTACTTCCTCTCTCTATCACATACAGTACTTCCTCTCTCTGTCACATACAGTACTCCCTCTCTCTGTCACATACAGTACTTCTTCTTTCTATCACATACTTCCTCCCTCTGTCACATACAGTACTTCCTCTCTCTGTCACATACAGTACTTCAACTCTCTGTCACATACAGTACTTCCTCTCTCTATCACATACAGTACTTCCTCTCTCTATCACATACTTCCTCCCTCTGTCACATACAGTACTTCCTCTCTCTGTCACATACAGTACTTCAACTCTCTGTCACATACAGTACTTCCTCTCTCTATCACATACAGTACTTCCTCTCTCTATCACATACAGTACTTCCTCTATCACATACAGTACTTCCTCTCTCTATCACATACAGTACTTCCTCTCTCTATCACATACAGTACTTCCTCTCTCTGTCACATACAGTACTTCCTCTCTCTGTCACATACAGTACTTCAACTCTCTGTCACATACAGTACTTCCTCTCTATATCACATACAGTACTTCCTCTCTCTATCACATACTTCCTCCCTCTGTCACATACAGTACTTCCTCTCTCTGTCACATACAGTACTTCAACTCTCTGTCACATACAGTACTTCCTCTCTATATCACATACAGTACTTCCTCTCTCTATCACATACTTCCTCCCTCTGTCACATACAGTACTTCCTCTCTCTGTCACATACAGTACTTCAACTCTCTGTCACATACAGTACTTCCTCTCTCTATCACATACAGTACTTCCTCTCTCTATCACATACAGTACTTCCTCTCTCTGTCACATACTTCCTCCCTCTGTCACATACAGTACTTCCTCTCTCTGTCACATACAGTACTTCCTCTCTCTGTCACATACAGTACTTCCTCTCTCTATCACATACATTACTTCTTCTTTCTATCACATTCTTCCTCTCTCTATCACATACAGTACTTCCTCTCTCGATCGCATACAGTACTTCCTCTCTTTATCACATACAGTACTTCTTCTTTCTATCACATACAGTACTTCCTCTCTCAATCGCATACAGTACTTCCTCTCTCTATCGCATACAGTACTTCCTCTCTCTATCACATACAGTACTTCCTCTCTTTATCACATACAGTACTTCCTCTCTCTATCACATACAGTACTTCCCCTCTCTATCACATACAGTACTTCCTCTCTCAATCACACAGTACTTCCTCTCTCTATCACATACTTCCTCTCTCTGTCACATACAGTACTTCCTCTCTCTATCACATACAGTACTTCTTCTTTCTTTCACATACTTCCTCTCTCTGTCACATACAGTACCTCCTCTCTCTGTCACATACAGTACTTCTTCTCTCTATCACATACAGTACTTCCTCTCTCTATCACACAGTACTTCCTCTCTCTATCACATACTTTCTCTGTCACATACAGTACTTCCTCTCTCTATCACATACAGTACTTCTTCTTTCTATCACATACTTCCTCTCTCTGTCACATACAGTACTTCCTCTCTCTGTCACACACAGTACTTCCTCTCTCTATCACATACAGTACTTCCTCTCTCTATCACATACAGTACTTCCTCTCTCTATCACATACAGTACTTCCTCTCTCTATCACATACTTCCTCTCTCTATCACATACAGTACTTCCTCTCTCTATCACATACTTCCTCCCTCTGTCACATACAGTACTTCCTCTCTCTGTCACATACAGTACTTCCTCTCTCTGTCACATACAGTACTTCCTCTCTCTGTCACATACAGTACTCCCTCTCTCATATACAGTACTTCTTCTTTCTATCACATACTTCCTCCCTCTGTCACATACAGTACTTCCTCTCTATTTCACATACAGTACTTCCTCCCTCTGTCACATACAGTACTTCCTCTCTCTGTCACATACAGTACTTCCTCTCTCTGTCACATACAGTACTCCCTCTCTCTGTCACATACAGTACTCCCTCTCTCTGTCACATACAGTACTTCTTCTTTCTATCACATACTTCCTCCCTCTGTCACATACAGTACTTCCCCTCTCTGTCACATACAGTACTTCCTCTCTCTATCACATACAGTACTTCCTCTCTCTATCACATACAGTACTTCCTCTCTCTATCACATACAGTACTTCCTCTCTCTATCACATACAGTACTTCCTCTCTCTGTCACATACAGTACTCCCTCTCTCTGTCACATACAGTACTTCTTCTTTCTATCACATACTTCCTCCCTCTGTCACATACAGTACTTCCTCTCTCTGTCACATACAGTACTTCAACTCTCTGTCACATACAGTACTTCTTCTCTCTATCACATACAGTACTTCCTCTCTCTATCACATTCAGTACTTCCTCTCTCTATCACATACAGTACTTCCTCTCTCTATCACATACAGTACTTCCTCTCTCTATCACATACAGTACTTCCTCTCTCTATCACATACAGTACTTCCTCTCTATCACATACAGTACTTCCTCTCTCTGTCACATACAGTACTCCCTCTCTCTGTCACATACAGTACTTCCTCTCTCTGTCACATACAGTACTTCAACTCTCTGTCACATACAGTACTTCCTCTCTCTATCACATACAGTACTTCCTCTCTCTATCACATACTTCCTCCCTCTGTCACATACAGTACTTCCTCTCTCTGTCACATACAGTACTTCAACTCTCTGTCACATACAGTACTTCCTCTCTCTATCACATACAGAACTGCCTCTCTCTGTCACATACAGTACTTCCTCTCTCTGTCACATACAGTACTTCCTCTCTCTGTCACATACAGTACTTCCTCTCTCTATCACATACAGTACTTCCTCTCTCTGTCACATACAGTACTTCCTCTCTCTGTCACATACAGTACTTCCTCTCTCTATCACATACAGTACTTCCTCTCTCTATCACATACAGTACTTCCTCTCTCTATCACATACAGTACTTCCTCTCTCTATCACATACAGTACTTCCTCTCTCTGTCACATACAGTACTCCCTCTCTCTGTCACATACTTCCTCTCTTTACCTTTTCATTAAATATATTCAGTCAAGTTTCTTCCCTCCCTTTCTCTTGTTAACTGTCCACCCTCTCTGTCTCTCTCCCCCTCTCTCACCCTCTCTCCCCCTCTCCCCCTCTCTCCCCCTCTCTGTCTCTCCCCCTCTCTGTCTCTCTCCCCCTCTCTGTCTCTCTCCCCCGCTCTCTCTCTCCCCCTCTCTGTCTCTCCCCCTCTCTGTCTCTCTCCCCCTCTCTGTCTCTCTCCCCCTCTCTGTCTCTCTCCCCCTCTCTGTCTCTCTCCCCCTCTCTATCTCTCTCCTCTGTCTTTCTCTGTGTGCTGGTTCTGTCCCTCCTCCAGAACACCTATACTAACGCTGACAAGCTGCTGGAGGCAGCAGAGCAGCTGGCCCAGACAGGAGAGTGTGACCCAGAGGAGATCTACCAGGCAGCCCACCAGCTGGAGGACCGGATCCAGGACTTTGTCAGGAGGGTGGAGCAACGCAAAGTCCTGCTGGACATGTCTGTCGCCTTCCACACACACGTCAAAGAGGTACGAAGTGTGTGTGTGTGTGTGGGGGGGGGGGGGGGGGGGGGGCGTGTTTTGTGGGGGTAGTGCAACATTCAACTGAATTGTGTGTGTGCGACATGCTGGGTTGGTGTGTGTGTGTGTATTAACTCTCTGTCCCTAGCTGTGGACGTGGCTGGAGGAGCTGCAGAAGGAGCTGTTAGATGATGTGTATGCTGAGTCTGTGGAGGCGGTGCAGGATCTGATCAAACGCTTCAGCCAGCAGCAGCAGACCACCCTGCAGGTCACTGTCAACGTCATCAAGGAGGGAGAGGACCTCATCCAGCAGCTCAGGTAGAACACACACATACAGGGACAGACACGAGACACACCCCCACAGGCTGGGACAAACACACACATGCAGGGACAGACACGAGACACACCCCCACAGGCTGGGACAAACGCACACACACATACAGGGACAGACACGAGACACACCCCCAAAGGCTGGGACAAACACACACATGCAGGTACAGACACGAGACACACCCCCACAGGCTGGGACAAACACACACACACACACATACAGGGACAGACACGAGACACGCACCCACAGGCTGGGACAAACACACACATGCAGGGACAGACACGAGACACGCACCCACTGGCTGGGACAAACACACACATGCAGGGACAGACACGAGACACACCCCCACAGGCTGGGACAAACGCACACATGCAGGGACAGACACGAGACACACCCCCACAGGCTGGGACAAACGCACACATGCAGGGACAGACACGAGACACACCCCCACACGCTGGGACAAACGCACACATGCAGGGACAGACACGAGACACACCCCCACAGGCTGGGACAAACACACACATGCAGGGACAGACACGAGACACACCCCCACAGGCTGGGACAAACACACACATGCAGGGACAGACACGAGACACACCTCCACAGGCTGGGACAAACGCACACATGCAGGGACAGACACGAGACACACCCCCACAGGCTGGGACAAACACACACACACACATACACACATACAGGGACAGACACGAGACACACCCCCACAGGCTGGGACAAGCACACACATGCAGGGACAGACACGAGACACACCCCCACAGGCTGGGACAAACATACACACACACACACATACAGGGACAGACACGAGACACACCCCCACAGGCTGGGACAAACACACACATGCAGGGACAGACACGAGACACACCCCCACAGGCTGGGACAAACGCACACATGCAGGGACAGACACGAGACACACCCCCACAGGCTGGGACAAACACACACATGCAGGGACAGACACGAGACACACCCCCACAGGCTGGGACAAACACACACACACATACAGGGACAGACACGAGACACGCACCCACAGGCTGGGACAAACACACACACACATACAGGGACAGACACGAGACACACACCCACAGGCTGGGACAAACACACACACATACAGGGACAGACACGAGACACACACCCACAGGCTGGGACAAACACACACACACAGGGACAGACACGAGACACACACCCACAGGCTGGGACAAACATACATACACACACACACACACACACACAGGGACAGACACGAGACACACCCACAGGCTGGGACACACACCCACAGGCTGGGACAAACACACACACACACACACGAGACACACACCCACAGGCTGGGACAAACACACACACACACATGAGACACACACCCACAGGCTGGGACAAACACACACACATACAGGGACAGACACGAGACACACACCCACAGGCTGGGACAAACACCCACACACACACGAGACACACACCCACAGGCTGGGACAAACACACACACACACACACACACACACACACACACACACACACACACGCGAGACACACACCCGCAGGCTGGGACAAACACACACATACAGGGACAGACACGAGACACACACCCACAGGCTGGGACAAACACACACACACAGGGACAGACACGAGACACACACCCACAGGCTGGGACAAACACACACACACAGGGACAGACACGAGACACACACCCACAGGCTGGGACAAACACACACACAAGACACACACCCACAGGCTGGGACAAACACACACACACATACAGGGACAGAAACGAGACACACACCCACAGGCTGGAACAAACAAACACACACACACAGGGACAGACGTGCACGTATACACACACACCCACAGACGTGCTAACACAAAATAATTTGGAAGTAACTGAGCAAAATATGAAGGTTTCAGAGAGTGGGCAGAATGTGAGTAGGATGGAATAGACAACAGGAGGAGAGAGAGAACCAACAGCCTCCCATAATGAACTGGCATTGGAGAGAGAGAGAGAGAGAGAGAACCAACAGCCTCCCATAGTGAACTGGCAGAGGAGAGAGAGAGAGAATCAACAGCCTCCCAGAGAGAGAGAGAGAGAACCAACAGCCTCCCAGAGGAGAGAGAGAGAGAATCAACAGCCTCCCATAGTGAACTGGCAGAGGAGAGAGAGAGAGAATCAACAGCCTCCCAGAGAGAGAGAGAGAGAACCAACAGCCTCCCATAGTGAACTGGCAGAGGAGAGAGAGAGAGAATCAACAGCCTCCCAGAGAGAGAGAGAGAGAGAGAACCAACAGCCTCCCATAGTGAACTGGCAGAGGAGAGAGAGAGAGAATCAACAGCCTCCCAGAGAGAGAGAGAGAGAACCATCAGCCTCCCATAGTGAACTGGCAGAGGAGAGAGAGAGAAAATCAACAGCCTCCCAGAGAGAGAGAGATAGAACCAACAGCCTCCCATAGTGAACTGGCAGAGGAGAGAGAGAGAGAATCAACAGCCTCCCAGAGAGAGAGAGAGAGAACCAACAGCCTCCCATAGTGAACTGGCAGAGGAGAGAGAGAGAGAACCAACAGCCTCCCATAGTGAACTGGCAGAGGAGAGAGAGAGAGAATCAACAGCCTCCCATAGAGAGAGAGAGAGAGAATCAACAGCCTCCCAGAGAGAGAGAGAGAGAGAGAACCAACAGCCTCCCAGAGAGAGAGAGAGAGAGAGAGAACCAACAGCCTCCCGTAGTGAACTGGCAGAGGAGAGAGAGAGAGAGAATCAACAGCCTCCCAGAGAGAGAGAGAGAGAACCAACAGCCTCCCATAGTGAACTGGTAGAGGAGAGAGAGAGAGAATCAACAGCCTCCCAGAGAGAGAGAGAGACAACAGCATCCTCCCATAGTGAACTGGCAGAGGAGAGAGAGAGAGAGAATCAACAGCCTCCCAGAGAGAGAGAGAGAGAGAACCAACAGCCTCCCATAGTGAACTGGCAGAGGAGAGAGAGAGAATCAACAGCCTCCCAGAGAGAGAGAGAGAGAACCAACAGCCTCCCATAGTGAACTGGCAGAGGAGAGAGAGAGAATCAACAGCCTCCCAGAGAGAGAGAGAGAGAACCAACAGCCTCCCATAGTGAACTGGCAGAGGAGAGAGAGAGATAATCAACAGCCTCCCAGAGAGAGAGAGAGAGAACCAACAGCCTCCCATAGTGAACTGGCAGAGGAGAGAGAGAGAGAATCAACAGCCTCCCAGAGAGAGAGAGAGAGAACCAACAGCCTCCAGTAGTGAACTGGCAGAGGAGAGAGAGAGAGAACCAACAGCCTCCCATAGTGAACTGGTAGAGGAGAGAGAGAGAGAGAATCAACAGCCTCCCAGAGAGAGAGAGAGAGAGAATCAACAGCCTCCCATAGTGAACTGGCAGAGGAGAGAGAGAGAGAACCAACAGCCTCCCATAGTGAACTGGCAGAGGAGAGAGAGAAAGAATCAACAGCCTCACATATATAGAGAGAGAGAATCAACAGCCTCCCAGAGAGAGAGAGAGAACCAACAGCCTCCCATAGTGAACTGGTAGAGGAGAGCGAGAGAGAACCAACAGCCTCCCGTAGTGAACTGGCAGAGGAGAGAGAGAGAGAATCAACAGCCTCCCGTAGTGAACTGGCAGAGGAGAGAGAGAGAGAACCAACAGCCTCCCATAGTGAACTGGTAGAGGAGAGAGAGAGAGAGAATCAACAGCCTCCCAGAGAGAGAGAGAGAGAATCAACAGCCTCCCAGAGAGAGAGAGAGAGAGAGAGAGAGAGAGAGAGAGAGAGAGAGAGAGAAAGAGAACCAACAGCCTCCCGTAGTGAACTGGCAGAGGAGAGAGAGAGAGAGAATCAACAGCCTCCCAGAGAGAGAGAGAGAGAACCAACAGCCTCCCAGAGGAGAGAGAGAGAGAATCAACAGCCTCCCATAGTGAACTGGCAGAGGAGAGAGAGAGAGAATCAACAGCCTCCCAGAGAGAGAGAGAGAGAACCAACAGCCTCCCATAGTGAACTGGCAGAGGAGAGAGAGAGAGAATCAACAGCCTCCCAGAGAGAGAGAGAGAGAGAGAACCAACAGCCTCCCATAGTGAACTGGCAGAGGAGAGAGAGAGAGAATCAACAGCCTCCCAGAGAGAGAGAGAGAGAACCATCAGCCTCCCATAGTGAACTGGCAGAGGAGAGAGAGAGAAAATCAACAGCCTCCCAGAGAGAGAGAGATAGAACCAACAGCCTCCCATAGTGAACTGGCAGAGGAGAGAGAGAGAGAATCAACAGCCTCCCAGAGAGAGAGAGAGAGAACCAACAGCCTCCCATAGTGAACTGGCAGAGGAGAGAGAGAGAGAACCAACAGCCTCCCATAGTGAACTGGCAGAGGAGAGAGAGAGAGAATCAACAGCCTCCCATAGAGAGAGAGAGAGAGAATCAACAGCCTCCCAGAGAGAGAGAGAGAGAGAGAACCAACAGCCTCCCAGAGAGAGAGAGAGAGAGAGAGAACCAACAGCCTCCCGTAGTGAACTGGCAGAGGAGAGAGAGAGAGAGAATCAACAGCCTCCCAGAGAGAGAGAGAGAGAACCAACAGCCTCCCATAGTGAACTGGTAGAGGAGAGAGCGAGAGAATCAACAGCCTCCCAGAGAGAGAGAGAGACAACAGCATCCTCCCATAGTGAACTGGCAGAGGAGAGAGAGAGAGAGAATCAACAGCCTCCCAGAGAGAGAGAGAGAGAGAACCAACAGCCTCCCATAGTGAACTGGCAGAGGAGAGAGAGAGAATCAACAGCCTCCCAGAGAGAGAGAGAGAGAACCAACAGCCTCCCATAGTGAACTGGCAGAGGAGAGAGAGAGAATCAACAGCCTCCCAGAGAGAGAGAGAGAGAACCAACAGCCTCCCATAGTGAACTGGCAGAGGAGAGAGAGAGATAATCAACAGCCTCCCAGAGAGAGAGAGAGAGAACCAACAGCCTCCCATAGTGAACTGGCAGAGGAGAGAGAGAGAGAATCAACAGCCTCCCAGAGAGAGAGAGAGAGAACCAACAGCCTCCCATAGTGAACTGGCAGAGGAGAGAGAGAGAGAACCAACAGCCTCCCATAGTGAACTGGCAGAGGAGAGAGAGAGAGAATCAACAGCCTCACATATAGAGAGAGAGAGAATCAACAGCCTCCCAGAGAGAGAGAGAGAACCAACAGCCTCCCATAGTGAACTGGTAGAGGAGAGCGAGAGAGAACCAACAGCCTCCAGTAGTGAACTGGCAGAGGAGAGAGAGAGAGAACCAACAGCCTCCCATAGTGAACTGGTAGAGGAGAGAGAGAGAGAGAATCAACAGCCTCCCAGAGAGAGAGAGAGAGAGAATCAACAGCCTCCCATAGTGAACTGGCAGAGGAGAGAGAGAGAGAACCAACAGCCTCCCATAGTGAACTGGCAGAGGAGAGAGAGAAAGAATCAACAGCCTCACATATATAGAGAGAGAGAATCAACAGCCTCCCAGAGAGAGAGAGAGAACCAACAGCCTCCCATAGTGAACTGGTAGAGGAGAGCGAGAGAGAACCAACAGCCTCCCGTAGTGAACTGGCAGAGGAGAGAGAGAGAGAATCAACAGCCTCCCGTAGTGAACTGGCAGAGGAGAGAGAGAGAGAACCAACAGCCTCCCATAGTGAACTGGTAGAGGAGAGAGAGAGAGAGAATCAACAGCCTCCCAGAGAGAGAGAGAGAGAATCAACAGCCTCCCAGAGAGAGAGAGAGAGAGAGAGAGAGAGAGAGAGAAAGAGAACCAACAGCCTCCCGTAGTGAACTGGCAGAGGAGAGAGAGAGAGAGAATCAACAGCCTCCCAGAGAGAGAGAGAGAGAACCAACAGCCTCCCATAGTGAACTGGTAGAGGAGAGAGAGAGAGAATCAACAGCCTCCCAGAGAGAGAGAGAGACAACAGCATCCTCCCATGGTGAACTGGCAGAGGAGAGAGAGAGAGAATCAACAGCCTCCCAGAGAGAGAGAGAGAGAGAACCAACAGTCTCCCGTAGTGAACTGGCAGAGGAGAGAGAGAGAGAATCAACATCCTCCCAGAGAGAGAGAGAGAGAACCAACAGCCTCCCATAGTGAACTGGTAGAGGAGAGAGAGAGAGAATCAACAGCCTCCCAGAGAGAGAGAGAGAGACAACAGCATCCTCCCATTGTGAACTGGCAGAGGAGAGAGAGAGAGAGACAACAGCATCCTCCCATCGTGAACTGGCAGAGGAGAGAGAGAGAGAACCAACAGCCTCCCATAGTGAACTGGCAGAGGAGAGAGAGAGAGAGAATCAACAGACTCCCATAGAGAGAGAGAGAGAATCAACAGCCTCCCAGAGAAAGAGAGAGAACCAACAGCCTCCCATAGTGAACTGGTAAAGGAGAGAGAGAGAGAACCAACAGCCTCCCGTAGTGAACTGGCAGAGGAGAGAGAGAGAACCAACAGCCTCCCATAGTGAACTGGCAGAGGAGAGAGAGAGAGAGAGAACCAACAGCCTCCCGTAGTGAACTGGCAGAGGAGAGAGAGAGAGAACCAACAGCCTCCCATAGTGAACTGGCAGAGGAGAGAGAGAGAAAATCAACAGCCTCCCAGAGAGAGAGAGAGAGAACCAACAGCCTCCCATAGTGAACTGGCAGAGGAGAGAGAGAGAGAATCAACAGCCTCCCAGAGAGAGAGAGAGAGAACCAACAGCCTCCCATAGTGAACTGGCAGAGGAGAGAGAGAGAGAACCAACAGCCTCCCATAGTGAACTGGCAGAGGAGAGAGAGAGAGAATCAACAGTCTCCCATAGAGAGAGAGAGAGAATCAACAGCCTCCCAGAGAGAGAGAGAGAGAGAGAACCAACAGCCTCCCAGAGAGAGAGAGAGAGAGAGAGAACCAACAGCCTCCCGTAGTGAACTGGCAGAGGAGAGAGAGAGAGAGAATCAACAGCCTCCCAGAGAGAGAGAGAGAGAACCAACAGCCTCCCATAGTGAACTGGTAGAGGAGAGAGAGAGAGAATCAACAGCCTCCCAGAGAGAGAGAGAGACAACAGCATCCTCCCATAGTGAACTGGCAGAGGAGAGAGAGAGAGAGAGAATCAACAGCCTCCCAGAGAGAGAGAGAGAGAGAACCAACAGCCTCCCATAGTGAACTGGCAGAGGAGAGAGAGAGAATCAACAGCCTCCCAGAGAGAGAGAACCAACAGCCTCCCATAGTGAACTGGCAGAGGAGAGAGAGAGATAATCAACAGCCTCCCAGAGAGAGAGAGAGAGAACCAACAGCCTCCCATAGTGAACTGGCAGAGGAGAGAGAGAGAATCAACAGCCTCCCAGAGAGAGAGAGAGAGAACCAACAGCCTCCCATAGTGAACTGGCAGAGGAGAGAGAGAGAGAACCAACAGCCTCCCATAGTGAACTGGCAGAGGAGAGAGAGAGAGAATCAACAGCCTCACATATAGAGAGAGAGAGAATCAACAGCCTCCCAGAGAGAGAGAGAGAACCAACAGCCTCCCATAGTGAACTGGTAGAGGAGAGCGAGAGAGAACCAACAGCCTCCAGTAGTGAACTGGCAGAGGAGAGAGAGAGAGAACCAACAGCCTCCCATAGTGAACTGGTAGAGGAGAGAGAGAGAGAGAATCAACAGCCTCCCAGAGAGAGAGAGAGAGAATCAACAGCCTCCCATAGTGAACTGGCAGAGGAGAGAGAGAGAGAACCAACAGCCTCCCATAGTGAACTGGCAGAGGAGAGAGAGAGAGAATCAACAGCCTCACATATAGAGAGAGAGAGAATCAACAGCCTCCCAGAGAGAGAGAGAGAACCAACAGCCTCCCATAGTGAACTGGTAGAGGAGAGCGAGAGAGAACCAACAGCCTCCCGTAGTGAACTGGCAGAGGAGAGAGAGAGAGAATCAACAGCCTCCCGTAGTGAACTGGCAGAGGAGAGAGAGAGAGAACCAACAGCCTCCCATAGTGAACTGGTAGAGGAGAGAGAGAGAGAGAATCAACAGCCTCCCATAGTGAACTGGCAGAGGAGAGAGAGAGAGAGAATCAACAGACTCCCATAGAGAGAGAGAGAGAATCAACAGCCTCCCAGAGAAAGAGAGAGAACCAACAGCCTCCCATAGTGAACTGGTAAAGGAGAGAGAGAGAGAACCAACAGCCTCCCGTAGTGAACTGGCAGAGGAGAGAGAGAGAACCAACAGCCTCCCATAGTGAACTGGCAGAGGAGAGAGAGAGAGAGAGAACCAACAGCCTCCCGTAGTGAACTGGCAGAGGAGAGAGAGAGAGAACCAACAGCCTCCCATAGTGAACTGGCAGAGGAGAGAGAGAGAAAATCAACAGCCTCCCAGAGAGAGAGAGAGAGAACCAACAGCCTCCCATAGTGAACTGGCAGAGGAGAGAGAGAGAGAATCAACAGCCTCCCAGAGAGAGAGAGAGAGAACCAACAGCCTCCCATAGTGAACTGGCAGAGGAGAGAGAGAGAGAACCAACAGCCTCCCATAGTGAACTGGCAGAGGAGAGAGAGAGAGAATCAACAGTCTCCCATAGAGAGAGAGAGAGAATCAACAGCCTCCCAGAGAGAGAGAGAGAGAGAGAACCAACAGCCTCCCAGAGAGAGAGAGAGAGAGAGAGAACCAACAGCCTCCCGTAGTGAACTGGCAGAGGAGAGAGAGAGAGAGAATCAACAGCCTCCCAGAGAGAGAGAGAGAGAACCAACAGCCTCCCATAGTGAACTGGTAGAGGAGAGAGAGAGAGAATCAACAGCCTCCCAGAGAGAGAGAGAGACAACAGCATCCTCCCATAGTGAACTGGCAGAGGAGAGAGAGAGAGAGAGAATCAACAGCCTCCCAGAGAGAGAGAGAGAGAGAACCAACAGCCTCCCATAGTGAACTGGCAGAGGAGAGAGAGAGAATCAACAGCCTCCCAGAGAGAGAGAACCAACAGCCTCCCATAGTGAACTGGCAGAGGAGAGAGAGAGATAATCAACAGCCTCCCAGAGAGAGAGAGAGAGAACCAACAGCCTCCCATAGTGAACTGGCAGAGGAGAGAGAGAGAATCAACAGCCTCCCAGAGAGAGAGAGAGAGAACCAACAGCCTCCCATAGTGAACTGGCAGAGGAGAGAGAGAGAGAACCAACAGCCTCCCATAGTGAACTGGCAGAGGAGAGAGAGAGAGAATCAACAGCCTCACATATAGAGAGAGAGAGAATCAACAGCCTCCCAGAGAGAGAGAGAGAACCAACAGCCTCCCATAGTGAACTGGTAGAGGAGAGCGAGAGAGAACCAACAGCCTCCAGTAGTGAACTGGCAGAGGAGAGAGAGAGAGAACCAACAGCCTCCCATAGTGAACTGGTAGAGGAGAGAGAGAGAGAGAATCAACAGCCTCCCAGAGAGAGAGAGAGAGAATCAACAGCCTCCCATAGTGAACTGGCAGAGGAGAGAGAGAGAGAACCAACAGCCTCCCATAGTGAACTGGCAGAGGAGAGAGAGAGAGAATCAACAGCCTCACATATAGAGAGAGAGAGAATCAACAGCCTCCCAGAGAGAGAGAGAGAACCAACAGCCTCCCATAGTGAACTGGTAGAGGAGAGCGAGAGAGAACCAACAGCCTCCCGTAGTGAACTGGCAGAGGAGAGAGAGAGAGAATCAACAGCCTCCCGTAGTGAACTGGCAGAGGAGAGAGAGAGAGAACCAACAGCCTCCCATAGTGAACTGGTAGAGGAGAGAGAGAGAGAGAATCAACAGCCTCCCAGAGAGAGAGGGAGAGAATCAACAGCCTCCCAGAGAGAGAGAGAGAGAGAAAGAGAACCAACAGCCTCCCGTAGTGAACTGGCAGAGGAGAGAGAGAGAGAGAATCAACAGCCTCCCAGAGAGAGAGAGAGAGAACCAACAGCCTCCCATAGTGAACTGGTAGAGGAGAGAGAGAGAGAATCAACAGCCTCCCAGAGAGAGAGAGAGACAACAGCATCCTCCCATGGTGAACTGGCAGAGGAGAGAGAGAGAGAATCAACAGCCTCCCAGAGAGAGAGAGAGAGAGAGAACCAACAGTCTCCCGTAGTGAACTGGCAGAGGAGAGAGAGAGAGAATCAACATCCTCCCAGAGAGAGAGAGAGAGAACAAACAGCCTCCCATAGTGAACTGGTAGAGGAGAGAGAGAGAGAATCAACAGCCTCCCAGAGAGAGAGAGAGAGACAACAGCATCCTCCCATTGTGAACTGGCAGAGGAGAGAGAGAGAGAGACAACAGCATCCTCCCATAGTGAACTGGCAGAGGAGAGAGAGAGAGAACCAACAGCCTCCCATAGTGAACTGGCAGAGGAGAGAGAGAGAGAGAATCAACAGACTCCCATAGAGAGAGAGAGAGAGAATCAACAGCCTCCCAGAGAGAGAGAGAGAACCAACAGCCTCCCATATTGAACTGGTAATGGAGAGAGAGAGAGAACCAACAGCCTCCCGTAGTGAACTGGCAGAGGAGAGAGAGAGAACCAACAGCCTCCCATAGTGAACTGGCAGAGGAGAGAGAGAGAGAGAGAACCAACAGCCTCCCGTAGTGAACTGGCAGAGGAGAGAGAGTGAGAACCAACAGCCTCCCATAGTGAACTGGTAGAGGAGAGAGAGAGAGAATCAACAGCCTTCCAGAGAGAGAGAGAGAGAATCAACAGCCTCCCATAGTGAACTGGCAGAGGAGAGAGAGAGAGAATCAACAGCCTCCCAGTGAGAGAGGGAGAGAATCAACAGCCTCCCATAGTGAACTGGCAAAGGAGAGAGAGAGAGAATCAACAGCCTCCCAGAGAGAGAGAGAGAGAGAGAGAGAACCAACAGCCTCCCATAGTGAACTGGTCGAGGAGAGAGAGTGAGAACCAACAGCCTCCCATAGTGAACTGGCAGAGGAGAGAGAGAGAATCAACAGCCTCCCAGAGAGAGAGAGCGAGAGAGAGAGAGAACCAACAGCCTCCCATAGTGAACTGGCAGAGGAGGGAGAGAGATAACCAACAGCCTCCCATAGTGAACTGGCAGAGGAGGGAGAGAGACAACAGCATCCTCCCATAGTGAACTGGCAGAGGAGAGAGAGAGAGAGAATCAACAGACTCCCATAGAGAGAGAGAGAGAATCAACAGCCTCCCAGAGAGAGAGAGAGAACCAACAGCCTCCCATAGTGAACTGGTAAAGGAGAGAGAGAGAGAACCAACAGCCTCCCGTAGTGAACTGGCAGAGGAGAGAGAGAGAGAACCAACAGCCTCCCATAGTGAACTGACAGAGGAGAGAGAGAGAGAGAGAACCAACAGCCTCCCGTAGTGAACTGGCAGAGGAGAGAGAGTGAGAACCAACAGCCTCCCATAGTGAACTGGTAGAGGAGAGAGATAGAGAATCAACAGCCTTCCAGAGAGAGAGAGAGAGACAACAGCATCCTCCCATTGTGAACTGGCAGAGGAGAGAGAGAGAGAATCAACATCCTCCCAGAGAGAGAGAGAGAGAACCAACAGCCTCCCATAGTGAACTGGTAGAGGAGAGAGAGAGAGAATCAACAGCCTCCCAGAGAGAGAGAGAGAGACAACAGCATCCTCCCATTGTGAACTGGCAGAGGAGAGAGAGAGAGAGACAACAGCATCCTCCCATCGTGAACTGGCAGAGGAGAGAGAGAGAGAACCAACAGCCTCCCATAGTGAACTGGCAGAGGAGAGAGAGAGAGAGAATCAACAGACTCCCATAGAGAGAGAGAGAGAATCAACAGCCTCCCAGAGAGAGAGAGAGAACCAACAGCCTCCCATAGTGAACTGGTAAAGGAGAGAGAGAGAGAACCAACAGCCTCCCGTAGTGAACTGGCAGAGGAGAGAGAGAGAACCAACAGCCTCCCATAGTGAACTGGCAGAGGAGAGAGAGAGAGAGAGAACCAACAGCCTCCCGTAGTGAACTGGCAGAGGAGAGAGAGTGAGAACCAACAGCCTCCCATAGTGAACTGGTAGAGGAGAGAGAGAGAGAATCAACAGCCTTCCAGAGAGAGAGAGAGAGAATCAACAGCCTCCCATAGTGAACTGGCAGAGGAGAGAGAGAGAGAATCAACAGCCTCCCAGTGAGAGAGGGAGAGAATCAACAGCCTCCCATAGTGAACTGGCAAAGGAGAGAGAGAGAGAATCAACAGCCTCCCAGAGAGAGAGAGAGAGAGAGAGAGAGAACCAACAGCCTCCCATAGTGAACTGGTCGAGGAGAGAGAGTGAGAACCAACAGCCTCCCATAGTGAACTGGCAGAGGAGAGAGAGAGAATCAACAGCCTCCCAGAGAGAGAGAGCGAGAGAGAGAGAGAACCAACAGCCTCCCATAGTGAACTGGCAGAGGAGGGAGAGAGATAACCAACAGCCTCCCATAGTGAACTGGCAGAGGAGGGAGAGAGACAACAGCATCCTCCCATAGTGAACTGGCAGAGGAGAGAGAGAGAGAGAATCAACAGACTCCCATAGAGAGAGAGAGAGAATCAACAGCCTCCCAGAGAGAGAGAGAGAACCAACAGCCTCCCATAGTGAACTGGTAAAGGAGAGAGAGAGAGAACCAACAGCCTCCCGTAGTGAACTGGCAGAGGAGAGAGAGAGAGAACCAACAGCCTCCCATAGTGAACTGGCAGAGGAGAGAGAGAGAGAGAGAACCAACAGCCTCCCGTAGTGAACTGGCAGAGGAGAGAGAGTGAGAACCAACAGCCTCCCATAGTGAACTGGTAGAGGAGAGAGAGAGAGAATCAACAGCCTTCCAGAGAGAGAGAGAGAGAATCAACAGCCTCCCATAGTGAACTGGCAGAGGAGAGAGAGAGAGAATCAACAGCCTCCCAGAGAGAGAGGGAGAGAATCAACAGCCTCCCATAGTGAACTGGCAAAGGAGAGAGAGAGAGAATCAACAGCCTCCCAGAGAGAGAGAGAGAGAACCAACAGCCTCCCATAGTGAACTGGTCGAGGAGAGAGAGTGAGAACCAACAGCCTCCCATAGTGAACTGGCAGAGGAGAGAGAGAGCGAGAGAGAGAGAGAACCAACAGCCTCCCATAGTGAACTGGCAGAGGAGGGAGAGAGATAACCAACAACCTCCCATAGTGAACTGGCAGAGGAGAGAGAGAGACAACAGCATCCTCCCATATTGAACTGGCAGAGGAGAGAGAGAAAAAGAACCAACAGCCTCCCATAGTGAACTGGCAGAGGAGAGAGAGAGAGAGATTCAACAGCCTCCCATAGTGAACTGGCAGAGGAGAGAGAGAGACAACAGCATCCTCCCATAGTGAACTGACAGAGGAGAGAGAGAGAGAGAATCAACATACTCCCATAGAGAGAGAGAGAGAATCAACAGTCTCCCAGAGAGAGAGAGAGAATTAACAGCCTCCCATAGTGAACTGGTAAAGGAGAGAGAGAGAGAACCAACAGCCTCCCGTAGTGAACTGGCAGAGGAGAGAGAGAGAACCAACAGCCTCCCATAGTGAACTGGCAGAGGAGAGAGAGAGAGAGAGAACCAACAGCCTCACGTAGTGAACTGGCAGAGGAGAGAGAGTGAGAACCAACAGCCTCCCATAGTGAACTGGTAGAGGAGAGAGAGAGAGAATCAACAGCCTTCCAGAGAGAGATAGAGAGAATCAACAGCCTCCCATAGTGAACTGGCAGAGGAGAGAGAGAGAGAATCAACAGCCTCCCAGTGAGAGAGGGAGAGAATCAACAGCCTCCCATAGTGAACTGGCAAAGGAGAGAGAGAGAGAATCAACAGCCTCCCAGAGAGAGAGAGAGAGAGAGAGAGAACCAACAGCCTCCCATAGTGAACTGGTCGAGGAGAGAGAGTGAGAACCAACAGCCTCCCATAGTGAACTGGCAGAAGAGAGAGAGAGAATCAACAGCCTCCCAGAGAGAGAGAGCGAGAGAGAGAGAGAACCAACAGCCTCCCATAGTGAACTGGCAGAGGAGGGAGAGAGATAACCAACAGCCTCCCATAGTGAACTGGCAGAGGAGGGAGAGAGATAACCAACAACCTCCCATAGTGAACTGGCAGAGGAGAGAGAGAGACAACAGCATCCTCCCATATTGAACTGGCAGAGGAGAGAGAGAAAGAGAACCAACAGCCTCCCATAGTGAACTGGCAGAGGAGAGAGAGAGAGATTCAACAGCCTCCCATAGTGAACTGGCAGAGGAGAGAGAGAGACAACAGCATCCTCCCATAGTGAACTGGCAGAGGAGAGAGAGAGAGAATCAACAGCCTCCCATAGAGAGAGAGAGAGAGAATCAACAGCCTCCAAGAGAGAGAGAGAGAGAACCAACAGCCTCCCATAGTGAACTGGTAAAGGAGAGAAAGAGAGAACCAACAGCCTCCCGTAGTGAACTGGCAGAGGAGAGAGAGAGAGAATCAACAGCCTCCCGTAGTGAACTGGCAGAGGAGAGAGTGTGAGAACCAACAGCCTCCCATAGTGAACTGGTAGAGGAGAGAGAGAGAGAATCAACAGCCTCCCAGAGAGAGAGAGAGAGAGAATCAACAGCCTCCCATAGTGAACTGGCAGAGGAGAGAGAGAGAGAATCAACAGCCTCCCAGAGGGAGAGAATCAACAGCCTCCCATAGTGAACTGGCAGAGGAGAGAGAGAGATAATCAACAGCCTCCCAGAGAGAGAGAGAGAGAACCAACAGCCTCCCATAGTGAACTGGTCGAGGAGAGAGAGAGAGAACCAACAGCCTCCTATAGTGAACTGGTCGAGGAGAGAGAGTGAGAACCAACAGCCTCCCATAGTGAACTGGCAGAGGAGAGAGAGAGAGAATCAACAGCCTCCCAGAGAGAGAGAGAGAGAGAGAACCAACAGCCTCCCATAGTGAACTGGTAGAGGAGAGAGAGAGAGAGAACCAACAGCCTCCCATAGTGAACTGGTAGAGGAGAGAGAGAGAGAACCAACAGCCTCCCATAGTGAACCGGCAGAGGAGAGAGAGAGAGAACCAACCGCCTCCCATAGTGAACTGGCAGAGGAGAGAGAGAGAGAACCAACAGCCTCCCATAGTGAACTGGTCGAGGAGAGAGAGAGAGATCCAACAGCCTCCCATAGTGAACTGGCAGAGGAGAGAGAGAGAGAACAGCATCCTCCCATAGTGAACTGGCAGAGGAGAGAGAGAGAGAGAACCAACAGCCTCCCATAGTGAACTGGCAGAGGAGGTAGAGAGAGAATAGCATCCTCCCATAGTGAACTGGCAGCGGAGATAGAAAGGGCATTGAGAGATGAGGGAGAGATGAGAAGGAGTAGGAGGTTGAAAGTTAGAAGAGCTGCATGTATTTGACTGCTCTGACCAGGATTCTGGTTGTATTTTCATCAAGTGTGTGGGGTGAGACCTGGCCCTCCTACACACACACACACACACACACTGAAGCGATCTCTCTCTCTATGTCTCCATCCCTGGTGTATTCTGTCCTCTGAGTATTGTTACATAATGCTGGTTTCATAACAGTGTGGCTTCTTGTGTAACATCCCCCAGGACTCCTGCTACAACACTGTGTGTGTGTGAGAGATTAGAGGTGTGTGTGTGTGCGTGTGTGTGTGTGCGCGTGTGTGTGTGATTATACAATGATTGAAGCATTGCCAGTGAAATTACCGCTGCACCGAATAAGGTGTGTGTGTATGTCCAACTTTGTATTTTCTTCAGTGTGTGTGTGTGTGTGTTCTCTCGTGTTGTAGGGACTCTGCTATCTCCAGTAACAAGACTCCCCACAACAGCTCTATAAACCACATAGAGAGTGTTCTACAGCAGCTGGACGAGGCCCAGGCTCAGATGGAGGAGCTGTTTCAGGAGAGGAAGATCAAACTAGAACTCTTCCTGCAGCTACGCATCTTCGAGAGGGACGCCATCGACGTGAGTGTGTGGCAGAGGTGGTTCCTGTGAAGTACCCTTGTCTCTTCTTTAGCGCAGTGGTTAAATGTAGTCTTCAGATGACCTGATAAATGTCATACACGTGTCTCCTCACCTCGTGTGTGTATATCTTCACCTTATGTGTGTGTGTCTCCTCACCTCGTGTGTGTATATCTTCACTTTATGTGTGTGTCTCCTCACCTCTTGTGTGTATATCTTCACCTTATGGGTGTGTGTCTCCTCACCTCGTGTATGTATCTTCACCTTATGTGTGTGTGTGTCTCCTCACCTTGTGTGTGTATATCTTCACCTTATGTGTGTGTGTCTCCTCACCTCGTGTGTGTATCTTAACCTTATGTGTGTGTGTCTCCTCACCTCGTGTGTGTGTATCTTCACCTTATGGGTGTGTCTCCTCACCTCGTGTGTGTATCTTCACCTTATGTGTGTGTGTGTGTCTCCTCACCTCGTGTGTGTATCTTCACCTTGTGTGTGTCTCCTCACCTCGTGTGTGTATCTTCACCTTATGTGTGTGTGTGTCTCCTCACCTCGTGTGTGTGCAAGTTTTTCCTTATATGTGTACTTGTGTGTATCCACACCTGTCTCAGTCTTTGTCTCTGTCTCTGTCCCACTCTCTCTCTGTTTTTCTCAGATCATGTCAGACCTGGAGTCTATATATCTCACCTATCTCTCTCCCTCCCCCTAGATCATCTCAGACCTGGAGTCTATATATCTCACCTATCTCTCTCCCTCCCCCTAGATCATCTCAGACCTGGAGTCTATATATCTCACCTATCTCTCTCTCTCCCTCCCCCTAGATCATCTCAGACCTGGAGACTCTATATCTCACCTATCTCTCTCCCTCCCCTAGATCATCTCAGACCTGGAGTCTATATATCTCACCTATCTCTCTCTCTCCCTCCCCCAGATCATCTCAGACCTGGAGTCTATATATCTCACATATCTCTCTCTCTCCCTCCCCCAGATCATCTCAGACCTGGAGACTATATATCTCACCTATCTCTCTCTCTCTCCCTCCCCCAGATCATCTCAGACCTGGAGACTCTATATCTCACCTATCTCTCTCCCTCCCCTAGATCATCTCAGACCTGGAGTCTATATATCTCACCTATCTCTCTCTCTCTCCCTCCCCTAGATCATCTCAGACCTGGAGTCTATATATCTCACCTATCTCTCTCTCTCCCTCCCCTAGATCATCTCAGACCTGGAGTCTATATATCTCACCTATCTCTCTCCCTCCCCCTAGATCATCTCAGACCTGAAGACTATATATCTCACCTATCTCTCTCCCTCCCCTAGATCATCTCAGACCTGAAGTCTATATATCTCACCTATTTCTCTCCCTCCCCTAGATCATCTCAGACCTGGAGTCTATATATCTCACCTATCTCTCTCCCTCCCCCTAGATCATCTCAGACCTGAAGTCTATATATCGCACCTATCTCTCTCCCTCCCCCTAGATCATCTCAGACCTGGAGTCTATATATCTCACCTATCTCTCTCCCTCCCCTAGATCATCTCAGACCTGAAGTCTATATATCTCACCTATCTCTCTCTCTCCCTCCCCTAAATCATCTCAGACCTGAAGTCTATATATCTCACCTATCTCTCTCTCTCCCTCCCCTAAATCATCTCAGACCTGAAGTCTATATATCTCACCTATCTCTCTCTCTCCCTCCCCCAGATCATCTAAGACCTGGAGTCTATATATCTCACCTATCTCTCTCTCTCTCTCCCCCAGATCATCTCAGACCTGGAGTCTATATATCTCACCTATCTCTCTCCCTCCCCCTAGATCATCTCAGACCTGGAGTCTATATATCTCACCTATCTCTCTCTTTCTCCCTAGATCATCTCAGACCTGGAGTCTATATATCTCACCTATCTCTCTCTCTCTCTCTCTCCCCCAGATCATCTCAGACCTGGAGTCTATATATCTCACCTATCTCTCTCTCTCTCCCCCCAGATAATCTCAGACCTGGAGTCTATATATCTCACATATCTCTCTCTCTCTCTCCCCCAGATCATCTCAGACCTGGAGTCTATATATCTCACATATCTCTCTCTCTCTCTCCCCCAGATCATCTCAGACCTGGAGTCTATATATCTCACCTATCTCTCTCTCTCTCTCCCCCAGATCATATCAGACCTGGAGTCTATATATCTCACCTATCTCTCTCCCTCCCCCTAGATCATCTCAGACCTGGAGTCTATATATCTCACCTATCTCTCTCCCTCCCCCTAGATCATCTCAGACCTGGAGTCTATATATCTCACCTATCTCTCTCTTTCTCCCTCCCCCTAGATCATCTCAGACCTGGAGTCATGGAACGAGGAGTTGAGTGTTCAGATGAGTGAGTTTGATACAGAGGACCTAACCTTGGCAGAACAGAGACTCCAGCACCACGCTGACAAGGCCCTGACCATGAACAACCTGACCTTTGATGTCATCCACCAGGGACAGGAACTGTTGCAGTACGTCAACGAAGTACAGGCCTCTGGTGAGTAGCAGTACACACGTGTGCACAACAGAGCTTACATTGTCAGATATGCAGACACACACACACACACACACACACACACACACACACACACACACACACACACACACACACACACACACAGACAATTAGCTACTGTGATAGCCCGTTTTGTAGGAGGAGTGGAATGACTTGCTCTCTCTCCTTGCCTTTCTCTCCCTCTCTTCTCTTTTCCCACCTCTCCCTGTCCTCTCCCTGTCCTCTCCCTATCTTCTCTTTTCCCACCTCTCCCTGTCCTCTCCCTGTCCTCTCCCTATCTTCTCTTTTCCCATCTCTCCCTGTCCTCTCCCTCTCTTCTCTTTTCCCATCTCTCCCTGTCCTCTCCCTGTTCTCTCTTCTCTTTTCCCATCTCTCCCTGTCCTCTCCCTCTCTTCTCTTTTCCCACCTCTCCCTGTCCTCTCCCTGTCCTCTCTTCTCTTTTCCCATCTCTCCCTGTCCTCTCCCTCTCTTCTCTTTTCCCATCTCTCCCTGTCCTCTCCCTGTCCTCTCTTCTCTTTTCCCATCTCTCACTGTCCTCTCCCTATCTTCTCTTTTCCCACCTCTCCCTGTCCTCTCCCTCTCTTCTCTTTTCCCATCTCTCCCTGTCCTCTCCCTGTCCTCTCTTCTCTTTTCCCACCGCTCCCTGTCCTCTCCCTGTCCTCTCTTCTCTTTTCTCACCTCTCCCTGTCCTCTCCCTCTCTTCTCTTTTCCCACCTCTCCCTGTCCTCTCCCTGTCCTCTCTTTTCTTTTCCCATCTCTCCCTGTCCTCTCCCTATCTTCTCTTTTCCCACCTCTCCCTGTCCTCTCCCTCTCTTCTCTTTTCCCATCTCTCCCTGTCTTCTCCCTATCTTCTCTTTTCCCATCTCTCCCTGTCCTCTCCCTCTCTTCTCTTTTCCCATCTCTCCCTGTCCTCTCCCTGTCCTCTCCCTCCAGGTGTAGAGTTGCTGTGTGACAGAGATGTGGACATGGCTACTCGTGTTCAGGACCTGCTGGAGTTCCTCCATGAGAAGCAGCAGGAGTTGGACGTCGCAGGCGAACAACACAGGAGACACCTGGAGCAGTGTGTACAGTTACGACACCTGCAGGCCGAAGTCAAACAGGTATACACACACACACACACACACACACACACACACACACAGATGACACCAAAACCATCAATTGATACCACATAATTTCCTATTAAATACCAGTAGAAATGATACCATAGTAAATACCAACCAAGTACCAGTGGAAACCGTACTAAAATGCTCTCATGATAACTTCTATCCTGGTTCCTGGTCTGTGCAGGTCCTGGGCTGGATCCGTAATGGGGAGTCTATGCTGAATGCTGGTCTGATCACAGCCAGTTCTCTACAGGAAGCAGAACAGCTACAGAGAGAACACGAACAGTTCCAGCATGCCATCGAGGTGAGCAAACACCAACACACATCCTTTTTATACACAATAATAAGTACATATATATATATTCTCTCTTTATGTTTCTTTCTCCCTACAGTAGCTCTATATCCCTTTAGCCTTGTTTAACCAGCCTGATCTCACAAGCTCAGATTTCACTTCATCTCTCCCACTTTCTCTTGCTTTTTCCTCCCTCCTGTTTACCTTTTCCCTCGCTCATTTCTTTAAACATATCTGATATTCTAGAATAAAACTCTACTATAAGGTGCAACACAGAGCTACGATATTCTGTGTCTCTCCTCATCCCTCTCTGCTCTCCTCCTCGTAGAAAACCCACCAGAGTGCTCTGCAGGTGCAGCAGAAGGCTGAGGCGTTACTCCAGGCCAACCACTATGACATGGACCTGATCAGAGACTGTGCTGAGAACGTAGCGTCCCACTGGCAGCAGCTCATGTTGAAGATGGAGGACAGGCTGAAGCTGGTCAACGCCTCTGTAGCCTTCTACAAGACCTCCGAACAGGTAGGGGGTGCTGTGGCTGTTATAGTTATGGGTTATTATGTAATGACAGGTAGGGAGATAGTACTCTAATAGGTGTTGTAATTCCCTAATAACATCGTTAGATACAGTGCCTTGCGAAAGTATTCGGCCCCCTTGAACTTTGCAACCTTTTGCCACATTTCAGGCTTCAAACATAAAGATATAAAACTGTATTTTGTTGTGAAGAATCAACAACAAGTGGGACACAATCATGAAGTGGAACGACATTTATTGGATATTTCAAACTTTTTTAACAAATCAAAAACTGAAAAATTGGGCGTGCAAAATTATTCAGCCCCCTTAAGTTAATACTTTGTAGCGCCACCTTTTGCTGCGATTACAGCTGTAAGTCGCTTGGGGTATGTCTCTATCAGTTTTGCACATCGAGAGACTGACATTTTTTCCCATTCCTCCTTGCAAAACAGCTCGAGCTCAGTGAGGTTGGATGGAGAGCATTTGTGAACAGCAGTTTTCAGTTCTTTCCACAGATTCTCGATTGGATTCAGGTCTGGACTTTGACTTGGCCATTCTAACACCTGGATATGTTTATTTTTGAACCATTCCATTGTAGATTTTGCTTTATGTTTTGGATCATTGTCTTGTTGGAAGACAAATCTCCGTCCCAGTCTCAGGTCTTTTGCAGACTCCATCAGGTTTTCTTCCAGAATGGTCCTGTATTTGGCTCCATCCATCTTCCCATCAATTTTAACCATCTTCCCTGTCCCTGCTGAAGAAAAGCAGGCCCAAACCATGATGCTGCCACCACCATGTTTGACAGTGGGGATGGTGTGTTCAGCTGTGTTGCTTTTACGCCAAACATAACGTTTTGCATTGTTGCCAAAAAGTTCCATTTTGGTTTCATCTGACCAGAGCACCTTCTTCCACATGTTTGGTGTGTCTCCCAGGTGGCTTGTGGCAAACTTTAAACAACACTTTTTATGGATATCTTTAAGAAATGGCTTTCTTCTTGCCACTCTTCCATAAAGGCCAGATTTGTGCAATACACGACTGATTGTTGTCCTATGGACAGAGTCTCCCACCTCAGCTGTAGATCTCTGCAGTTCATCCAGAGTGATCATGGGCCTCTTGGCTGCATCTCTGATCAGCCTTCTCCTTGTATGAGCTGAAAGTTTAGAGGGACGGCCAGGTCTTGGTAGATTTGCAGTGGTCTGATACTCCTTCCATTTCAATATTATCGCTTGCACAGTGCTCCTTGGGATGTTTAAAGCTTGGGAAATATTTTTGTATCCAAATCCGGCTTTAAACTTCTTCACAACAGTATCTCGGACCTGCCTGGTGTGTTCCTTGTTCTTCATGATGCTCTCTGCGCTTTTAACGGACCTCTGAGACTATCACAGTGCAGGTGCATTTATACGGAGACTTGATTACACACAGGTGGATTGTATTTATCATCATTAGTCATTTAGGTCAACATTGGATCATTCAGAGATCCTCACTGAACTTCTTAGGAGAGTTTGCTGCACTGAAAGTAAAGGGGCTGAATAATTTTGCACGCCCAATTTTTCAGTTTTTGATTTGTTAAAAAAGTTTGAAATATCCAATAAATGTTGTTCCACTTCATGATTGTGCCCCACTTGTTGTTGATTCTTCACAAAAAAATACAGTTTTATATCTTTATGTTTGAAGCCTGAAATGTGGCAAAAGGTCGCAAAGTTCAAGGGGGCCGAATACTTTCGCAAGGCACTGTAAATACTTCTGTAGCCATCTACAAGTACATTTAGCTCTAGTAGACCTAACTAGCTCTAGTTACGTTAGTAGATTAGCTTCAGTTAAGGAGACTGGCGGAGCCTGTGCTGTGTCCTGTAGGTGTGCTGGAAAGCCTCCTGGAATGTCATGGGAGCTGTGGTGAGTTATGGGAGCTGTAGTTTTAATCCTGTGTTGTGATCTGTAGATGTGCAGTGTGTTGGAGAGCCTGGAGCAGGAGTATAAGAGGGAAGAGGACTGGTGTGGCATTATGGGAGCTGTAGTTTTAATCCTGTGTTGTGATCTGTAGGTGTGCAGTGTGTTGGAGAGCCTGGAGCAGGAGTATAAGAGGGAAGAGGACTGGTGTGGGGGGGCTGACAAACTGGGTCCTAACTGTGAGTCAGATCACGTCACCCCCATGATCAGCAAACACCTGGAACAGAAAGAGGCCTTCCTCAAGGTAAGAACACACACACACACACGTTTACAGCTATGACCCATGTCTCTAACTGTGTGTGCTTCTCTAGGCATGTACCCTGGCCAGACGCAATGCTGATGTGTTCCTGAAGTACATGCATAGGAACAGTGTTAACATGCCTGGGATGCTCAGCCATGTCAAAGCACCGGAACAACAGGTCAAGAGTGAGTATCACACACATACACACACACTGTGTGGTAATTCTACCTTTTACCTATTCCTAAAGCAACCACAAAACATCAATCTATCTAATTAGTATAATCTCTGTGTTTGTGTTGTGGTCAGACATCCTGAATGAGTTGTTACAGAGAGAGAACCGTGTTCTCCATTTCTGGACCATGAGGAAAAGACGGTTAGACCAGTGCCAGCAATACGTGGTGTTCGAACGCAGCGCCAAACAAGTACACACACAATTTACACACTCTCTCTAGCTCTCTCCATCTCTCTCTAGCTCTCCTCATCTCTCTCCATCTCTCTTTATCTCTCTTTAGCTCTCTCCATCTCTCTCTAGCTCTCTCCATCTCTCTCCATCTCTCTTTAGCTCTCTCCATCTCTCTCTAGCCCTCTCCATCTCTCTCCATCTCTCTCTAGCTCTCTCCATCTCTCTTTAGCTCTCTCCATCTCTCTCCAGCTTTCTCCATCTCTCTTTAGCTCTCTCACTCTCTCTAGCTCTCTCCATCTCTCTCCATCTCTCTTTAGCTCTCTCAATCTCTCTCTAGCTCTCTCCATCTCTCTTTAGCTCTCTCCATCTCTCTCCAGCTCTCTCCATCTCTCTTTAGCTTTCTCCATCTCTCTCCAGCTCTCTCCATCTCTCTTTAGCTCTCCATCTCTCTCTAGCGCTACATCTCTCTCCATCTCTCTTTAGCTCTCTCCATCTCTCTCTAGCTCTCTCCAGCTCTCTCCAGCTCTCTCCATCTCTCTCTAGCTCTCTCCATCTCTCTTTAGCTCTCTCCAGCTCTCTCATCTCTCTCTAGCTCTCTCCATCTCTCTCTAGCGCTACATCTCTCTCCATCTCTCTTTAGCTCTCTCCATCTCTCTCCATCTCTTTCTAGCTCTCTCCATCTCTCTCTAGCTCTCTCCATCTCTCTTTAGCTCTCTCCATCTCTCTCTAGCTCTCTCCATCTCTCTTTAGCTCTCTCCATCTCTCTCCAGCTCTCTACAGCTCTCTCCATATCTCTTTAGCTCTCTCCATCTCTCTCTAGCTCTCTCCATCTCTCTTTAGCTCTCTCCATCTCTCTCCAGCTCTCCATCTCTCTTTAGCTCTCTCCATCTCTCTCCATCTCTCTTTAGCTCTCTCCATGTCCCTCTAGCTCTCTCCAGCTCTCTCCATCTCTCTCCAGCTCTTTATCCATCTCTCTTTAGCTCTCTCCATCTCTCTCCATCTCTTTCTAGCTCTCTCCATCTCTCTCTAGCTCTCTCCATCTCTCTTTAGCTCTCTCCAGCTCTCTCATCTCTCTCTAGCTCTCTCCATCTCTCTTTAGCTCTCTCAATCTCTCTCTAGCTCTCTCCATCTCTCTTTAGCTCTCTCCATCTCTCTCCAGCTCTCTACATCTCTCTCCATCTCTCTTTAGCTCTCTCCATCTCTCTTTAGCTCTCCCCATCTCTCTTTAGCTCTCTCCATCTCTCTCCATTTCTCTTTAGCTCTCTCCATCTCTCTTTAGCTCTCTCCATCTCTCTCCAGCTCTCTACAGCTCTCTCCATCTCTCTCTAGCTCTCTCCATCTCTCTTTAGCTCTCTCCATCTCTCTCCAGCTCTCCATCTCTCTTTAGCTCTCTCCATCTCTCTCCATCTCTCTTTAGCTCTCTCCATCTCTCTCTAGCTCTCTCCAGCTCTCTCCATCTCTCTCCAGCTCTTTATCCATCTCTCTTTAGCTCTCTCCATCTCTCTCCATCTCTTTCTAGCTCTCTCCAGCTCTCTCCATCTCTCTTTAGCTCTCTCCAGCTCTCTCATCTCTCTCTAGCTCTCTCCATCTCTCTTTAGCTCTCTCCATCTCTCTCCAGCTCTCTACATCTCTCTCCATCTCTCTTTAGCTCTCTCCATCTCTCTTTAGCTCTCCCCATCTCTCTTTAGCTCTCTCCATCTCTCTTTAGCTCTCCCCATCTCTCTTTAGCTCTCTCAATCTCTCTCTAGCTCTCTCCATCTCTCTTTAGCTCTCTCCATCTCTCTCCAGCTCTCTACATCTCTCTCCATCTCTCTTTAGCTCTCTCCATCTCTCTTTAGCTCTCCCCATCTCTCTTTAGCTCTCTCCATCTCTCTCTAGCTCTCTCCAGCTCTCTCCATCTCTCTCCAGCTCTTTATCCATCTCTCTTTAGCTCTCTCCATCTCTCTCCATCTCTTTCTAGCTCTCTCCAGCTCTCTTTAGCTCTCTCCATCTCTCTCCAGCTCTCTACATCTCTCTCCATCTCTCTTTAGCTCTCCCCATCTCTCTTTAGCTCTCTCCATCTCTCTCCATTTCTCTTTAGCTCTCTCCATCTCTCTTTAGCTCTCTCCATCTCATTTTAGCTCTCTCCATCTCTCTTTAGCTCTCCATCTCTCTTTAGCTCTCTCCATCTCTCTCCAGCTTTCTCCATCTCTCTCCAGCTCTCTCCATCTCTCTCCATCTCTCTTTAGCTCTCTCCATCTCTCTTTAGCTCTCTCCATCTCTCTCCAGCTCTCTCCATCTCTCTCCATCTCTCTCCAGCTTTCTCCATCTCTCTTTCGCTCTCTCCATCTCTCTTTAGCTTTCTTCAGCTCTCTCCTGCTCTCTTTAGCTCTCTCCATCTCTCTCTAGCTCTCTCCATCTCTCTTTAGCTCTCTCCATCTCTCTCTAGCTCTCTCCATCTCTCTCTAGCTCTCCATCTCTCTTTAGCTCTCTCCAGCTCTCTCATCTCTCTCTAGCTCTCTCCATCTCTCTTTAGCTCTCTCAATCTCTCTCCATCTCTCTTTAGCTCTCTCCATCTCTCTCCAGCTCTCTACATCTCTCTCCATCTCTCTTTAGCTCTCTCCATCTCTCTTTAGCTCTCCCCATCTCTCTTTAGCTCTCTCCATCTCTCTCCATTTCTCTTTAGCTCTCTCCATCTCTCTTTAGCTCTCTCCATCTCATTTTAGCTCTCTCCATCTCTCTTTAGCTCTCCATCTCTCTTTAGCTCTCTCCATCTCTCTCCAGCTTTCTCCATCTCTCTCCAGGTCTCTCCATCTCTCCATCTCTCTTTAGCTCTCTCCATCTCTCTTTAGCTCTCTCCATCTCTCTCCAGCTCTCTCCATCTCTCTCCATCTCTCTCCAGCTTTCTCCATCTCTCTCTAGCTCTCTCCATCTCTCTTTAGCTCTCTCCAGCTCTCTCATCTCTCTCTAGCTCTCTCCATCTCTCTCTAGCGCTACATCTCTCTCCATCTCTCTTTAGCTCTCTCCATCTCTCTCCATCTCTTTCTAGCTCTCTCCATCTCTCTCTAGCTCTCTCCATCTCTCTTTAGCTCTCTCCAGCTCTCTCATCTCTCTCTAGCTCTCTCCATCTCTCTTTAGCTCTCTCCATCTCTCTCTAGCTCTCTCCATCTCTCTTTAGCTCTCTCCATCTCTCTCCAGCTCTCTACAGCTCTCTCCATCTCTCTTTAGCTCTCTCCATCTCTCTCTAGCTCTCTCCATCTCTCTTTAGCTCTCTCCATCTCTCTCCAGTTCTCCATCTCTCTTTAGCTCTCTCCATCTCTCTCCATCTCTCTTTAGCTCTCTCCATCTCTCTTTAGCTCTCTCCATCTCTCTCTAGCTCTCTCCAGCTCTCTCCATCTCTCTCCAGCTCTTTATCCATCTCTCTTTAGCTCTCTCCATCTCTCTCCATCTCTTTCTAGCTCTCTCCATCTCTCTCTAGCTCTCTCCATCTCTCTCCAGCTCTCTCATCTCTCTCTAGCTCTCTCCATCTCTCTTTAGCTCTCTCCATCTCTCTCTAGCTCTCTCCATCTCTCTTTAGCTCTCTCCATCTCTCTTTAGCTCTCCCCATCTCTCTTTAGCTCTCTCCATCTCTCTCCATTTCTCTTTAGCTCTCTCCATCTCTCTTTAGCTCTCTCCATCTCATTTTAGCTCTCTCCATCTCTCTTTAGCTCTCCATCTCTCTTTAGCTCTCTCCATCTCTCTCCAGCTCTCTCCATCTCTCTCCATCTCTCTTTAGCTCTCTCCATCTCTATTTAGCTCTCTCCAGCTCTCTCCATCTCTCTCCATCTCTCTCCAGCTTTCTCCATCTCTCTTTCGTTCTCTCCATCTCTCTTTAGCTTTCTTCAGCTCTCTCCTGCTCTCTTTAGCTCTCTCCAGCTATCTTTAGCTCTCTCCAGCTCTCTCCATCTCTCTTTAGCTCTCTACATCTCTCTCCATCTCTCTTCAGCTCTCTTTAGCTCTCTCCATCTCTCTTTATCTATCTCCAGCTTTCTCCAGCTCTCTCCAGCTCTCTCCATCTCTCTTTAGCTCTCTCCATCTCTCTCCAGCTCTCTCCATCTCTCTTTATCTCTCTCCAGCTTTCTCCATCTCTACCCAGCTCTCTCCATCTCTCTTTAGCTCTCTCCATCTCTCTCCAGCTTTCTCCATCTCTCTCCAGCTCTCCCCATCTCTCTCCAGCGCTCTCCATCTCTCTTTAGCTCTCCATCTCTCTTTAGCTCTCTCCATCTCTTTAGCTCTCATCTCTCTTTAGCTCTCTCCATCTCTCTTTAGCTCTCTCCATCTCTCTTTAGCTCTCTCCATCTCTCTTTAGCTCTCTCCAGCTTTCTCCATCTCTCTCCATCTCTCTCCATCTCTCTTTAGCTCTCTCCATCTCTCTTTAGCTCTCCCCATCTCTCTTTAGCTCTCTCCATCTCTCTCCATCTCTCTCCATCTCTCTTTAGCTCTCTCCATCTCTCTTTAGCTCTCTCCATCTCTCTTTAGCTCTCCATCTCTCTTTAGCTCTCTCCATCTCTCTTTAGCTCTCTCTAGCTCTCTTTGTCTTTCTTACTCAAAGCTCTATTCCATTCTCTGTTTCTGTCCTCTCATCTGTAATCTCTAATTTCTTTACCTTAATGTCCACCTCAATGGTCTGTGTGTGTGTCCCCAGGCTCTGGAATGGATCCATGACACCGGAGAGTTCTACCTGTCAACACACACCTCCACCGGCTCCAGTATCCACCACACACAGGAGCTGCTGAAGGAGCACGAAGACTTTCACATCACAGCCAGGGTAGAAAAGAACACGCGCCGCACACACACACACACACATATTCATGTCATAAAATTTTTTGACCAAACATTACACATTTTAAATCAAACCCTATCTCTCTCCCCTCTCTCCTCCTCCCCATCCCTCCCCCCTCTCCCTCCAGCAAACCAAAGAGCGTGTGAAGCTGCTGATCCAGCTAGCGGATGGCTTCTGTGATAAGGGCCATAGTCACGCTGTGGAGATAAAGAAGTGGGTGACAGCGGTGGACAAACGCTACAGAGACTTCTCCCTGCGTATGGACAAGTACCGGACCAGTCTGGAGAAAGCACTGGGCATCTCATCTGACTCTAACTCCAAGGCTGTGAGTTAAGGGGGTTGGGACGGTTGGGACGGTGGGGGGGGGGGGTTGGTTGGGACGGTGAGGTGGGGTGAGGTTGGGTGAGGTGGGGTGAGGTGAGGTGAGGTGGGGTGAGGTGGGGTGAGGTGGGGTGAGGTGAGGTGGGGTGAGGTGAGGTGAGGTGGGGTGGGGTGGGGTGGGGTGAGGTGAGGTGGGGTGAGGTGTCTATATAATGGTTGCTGGAAACCATTATGAAGAATGATCTCTGCACACTGAAGATGGCTTTAAGCAGAAACATTGGTCCCTTCCCTAATAATAATAAAATAACTACGCTCTTTATAAGTACTTTTTGGATACTTTTTGGGATTTACATTTTTTGTAAATCATCTCTCCCCATGTCTCTCCAAACTTCTCCCTCCATCCCTCTCTCCCTCTCTCTCTGTCAGAGTAAGGATCTCCAGTTGGACATAATTCCGGCCACACCTCAGGGGTCAGAGGTCAAGCTGAGAGACGCGGCTCACGAACTCAACGAGGAGAAACGCAAGTCCGCTCGCAGGAAGGAGTACGTCATCACTTCCTCTTAACTTCCTGACACCGATTTAGATCAGTGACACTCATAATCAAGCAAGCCCAAAAGCCAATAAACCAGTCATCCCCACTCATCATGTCATAACTACAACTGCAGTACTACTACAGGACACACACACACACACACACACACACTAAACAGCCACAACTAGACACGACTTTGACACAATTCATCCGTGTAAATGGACAGAGCAGAGGGACTAAAAGTATTCTATTGATAATGATATGAATCAGCAAAAGAGGCTAACCGTGTGTGTCTGTGTGTGCGCGCGTGTCTGTGTGTGCGTGTGTCTGTGTTTGCGCACGTGTCTGTGTGTGCGCGTATATTTGTGTGTGCGCGTGTCTGTGTTTGCGCACGTCTGTGTGTGCGCGTGTCTGTGTTTGCGCACGTGTTTGTGTGTGCACGCGTGTTTGTGTGTGCACGTGTGTTTGTGTGTGCACGCGTGTTTGTGTGTGCACGCTTGTGTGTATGTAGGTTCATCATGGCTGAGCTGATCCAGACAGAGAAGACCTATGTGAGAGACCTGAGGGAGTGTACAGACGTAAGTAAACCTACTCTCTCTCTTTGTCTGCCCCCTTACCTATAGTGGGATTCTGCTGCCACTGTCTGGTGCCACCTTGTGAAATTTTAACACAACACACGTGGACAAACATCTGACCAACATGGAAGACCAATAACACAACACATGCACATATAACATGTAAGGTTGCCGTGTAGATTTCCGTTAAATGCAGCAGCTGTGACTCAATGGATCAGATATATCTGGCCCCTCCGTGTGTGTGATCTAACCCCCTCTCTCCATCCTCCTCCCTCCAGACGTACCTGTGGGAGATGACAAGTGGGGTAGAGGAGATCCCTCCTGGCATCGTCAACAAGGAACACATCATCTTCGGGAACATGGTGGACCTCTATGAGTTCCATCACAAGTAAGTCCCGCTCCCTGAGTCATTGTCCCTGTACATCCACAACAAGCTATATCCACTATCAGGTTCATTTCCAGTGCTGAAGCTTTGTATACTAACAGGAGTTATTCTCTGCTTTTATGGTGTTCGCTCACATCCTCTCGCTCTCTCGCTCTTCCTCCCTCTCCTCTTCTCTCCTTTTTCAACAGTATCTTTCTCAAAGAGCTGGAGAAGTATGAACAGCTACCAGAAGATGTGGGCCACTGCTTTGTCACCTGGGTGAGTGAGTGTGTATCCGTTCTTGTCTTTCTCAAGACAAGTGAGTTGGTTCATAAAATGGCCGAATGTAGGTTTGTGATCAAAATCAAATTGCATTTGTCACATGTGCCGAATACAACAGGTCTAGACATTACAATGTTTACTTACAAGCCCTTAACCAAAAATGCTTTAGCAAGTTTTAAGGAAAAAGTTAAAGTAACTTGACATCAAATCAAATAAAAAATCAAATGTATTTATATAGCCCTTCTTACATCAGCTGATATCTCAAAGTGCTGTACAGAAACCCAGCCTAACACCCCAAACAGCAAGCAATGTAGGTGTAGAAGCATGTTGGCTAGGAAAAACTCCCTTGAAAGTCCAAAACCTAGGAAGAAACCTAGAGAGGAACCAGGCTATGTGGGGTGGCCAGTCCTCTTCTGGCTATGCCGGGTGGAGATTATAACAGAACATGGCCAAGATGTTCAAATGTTCATAAATGACCAGCATGGTCAAATAATAGGTCTGGGACAGGTAGCACGTCTGGTGAACAGGTCAGGATTCCATAGCCGCAGGCAGAACAGTTGAAACTGGAGCAGCAGCACAGCCAGGTGGACTGGGGACAACAAGGAGTCATCATGCCAAGTAGTCCTGAGGCATGGTCCTAGGGCTTAGGTCCTCCGTCTGTGACATCTGTGAAAAATATAGAGAATGAGTTCTTAGGACAGGTACAAATAATGATTTCTTAGGACAGGTACAAATAATGATTTCTTAGGACATGTTAGGATAGGTACAAATAATAATTTCTTAGGACAGGTACAAATAAGGATTTCTTAGGACATGTACAAATAATGATTTCTTAGGACATGTAAGGATAGGTACAAATAAAGATTTCTTAGGACAGGTACAAATAATGATTTCTTAGGACAGGTACAAATAATGATTTCTTAGGACAGGTACAAATAATGATTTCTTAGGACAGGTACAAATAATGATTTCTTAGGACAGGCACAACTAATGATTTCTTAGGACAGGTACAAATAATGATTTCTTAGGACATATACAAATAATGATTTCTTAGGACATGTAAGGATAGGTACAAATAATGATTTCTTAGGACATGTAAGGACAGGTACAAATAATGATTTCTTAGGACAGGTATAAAGACTTAATATCTCTACTTATATGTGATTGGTCAAAAAGGAAACACATGCCTTTTTTTAAATTGTATTTATTTATTTATTTAGCCTTTATTTAACTAGGCACTTTTAAGTAGCTACATTTGTTTTAACTCTTTGTTGTGTATCTGTGTGTCCAGGCTGATAAGTTCCAGATGTACGTCAACTACTGTAAGAACAAACCAGACTCCACCCAGCTCATCTTAGAGCATGCTGGACCCTACTTTGACGTGAGTACCCTGCCCTTCTATTGGCCCATACTGTGAGTGACAGCTCCCTGCACCCAATCACACCCAATGTGTTTCTCTGTGTGGGCGTGTACAGGAGATCCAGCAGAGGCACCGATTGGCCAACTCCATCTCCTCCTACCTGATCAAGCCTGTTCAGCGAATCACCAAGTACCAGCTCCTGCTCAAGGTAACCATAGCAACCCACTTTTATAAAGCACATACACAACCTCTACAAATGTTTGTTTATATTTTCTTATGTTTACATTGTGATGAGCAGGAATGTAGGGACATACCTTTTTATTTGGTGAGTAGCTTTTATGCACCCATCACACTAGTTAGCATCAGTGTTTACGTTACATGCCATCTCGGCTGGCGTTCAGCTCATCTTTTTGTTTACCAGTACATCCCAGGTTATGGGTAATCCACCTAATGGGCATATTATCAGTCACAATAAATATGACATATTTGCTTTCAAAGGGTATTTGTTGATGGTACCTCTCTGGTGTATGTAGGAGCTGCTGACATGCTGTGAGGAGGGGAAAGGAGAGATCAAGGATGGACTGGAGGTCATGCTCAGTGTCCCCAAGAGAGCCAACGACGCCATGCACCTCTCAATGCTGGAGGGTGAGAGACACATACACACACACGCGCATACACACGTGCACATACACGCACACACTTTCAAAGTCAACAATGCTTATGCACATGTGCATGGTGAAGTAACTCTTTCTTGAACACTCTCTTCCTCCCCCCTCCCCCTCTCCTGTAGGTTTCGACGAGAACATCGAGTCTCAGGGAGAGTTAATCCTGCAGGAGTCCTTCCATGTGTGGGATCCTAAAACTCTGATCCGCAAGGGACGCGAGCGTCACCTCTTCCTCTTCGAGATGTCCCTCATCTTCAGCAAGGAGGTCAAAGACTCCAACGGACGGAGCAAGTACATGTACAAGAGCAGACTTTACGTGAGTACAACATTCTCTCTCTTGTCTCTCTCTCTTTTCTGTTTTAGTCGTTCCCTTTGTCTGTGTCTCTCTCTCTCTCTGTCTTTCTTTCTCTTCAGTTGTATCTCTCTCTCTCTGTCTTTCTTTCTCTTTAGTTGTATCTCTCTCTCTCTCTGTCTTTCTTTCTCTTTAGTTGTATCTCTCTCTCTCTCTGTCTTTCTTTCTCTTTAGTTGTATCTCTCTCTCTCTGTCTTTTTCTCTTTAGTTGTGTATCTCTCTCTCTCTGTCTTTCTTTCTCTTTAGTTGTGTCTCTTTCTCTCTCTCTGTCTTTCTTTCTCTTTAGTTGTGTCTCTCTCTCTGTCTTTCTTTCTCTTTAGTTGTGTCTCTCTCTCTCTCTCTCTCTCTCTTTCTTTCTCTTTAGTTGTGTCTCTCTCTCTTTCTTTCTCTTTAGTTGTGTCTCTCTCTCTCTGTCTTTCTTTCTCTTTAGTTGTATCTCTCTCTCTCTCTCTTTCTTTCTCTTTAGTTGTATCTCTCTCTCTCTGTCTTTCTTTCTCTTTAGTTGTGTCTCTCTCTCTCTGTCTTTCTTTCTCTTTAGTTGTGTCTCTCTCTCTCTCTGTCTTTCTTTCTCTTTAGTTGTGTCTCTCTCTCTCTGTCTTTCTTTCTCTTTAGTTGTGTCTCTCTCTCTCTTTCTTTCTCTTTAGTTGTGTCTCTCTCTCTCTGTCTTTCTTTCTCTTTAGTTGTGTCTCTCTCTCTCTGTCTTTCTTTCTCTTTAGTTGTGTCTCTCTCTCTCTTTCTTTCTCTTTAGTTGTGTGTCTCTCTCTCTCTCTCTCTTTCTCTTTAGTTGTGTCTCTCTCTCTGTCTTTCTTTCTCTTTAGTTGTGTCTCTCTCTTTCTTTCTCTTTAGTTGTCTCTCTCTCTCTCTCTCTCTTTCTCTCTCTCTCTCTCTCTCTGTTTCTGGTGTCATTGGCTAGAAATAGACAGATACGTATTGCATATTGCCAAAGGAATTCCTATAAAATGGCAATAATTTGTCTCCAAAATAGCAGTAATTTGTCTCCCTCTCTCCAGACGTCAGAGTTGGGGGTAACAGAGCACGTTGAGGGAGACCCCTGTAAGTTTGCTCTGTGGGTGGGACGAACCCCCACCTCCGACAACAAGATCGTACTCAAGGTAAGAACATAGAAGAATACCTCTCTCCTCTTCTCTCTCCTCTCCCTCTCCTTCCGCTCCTCTCTCTCCTTTCTCTTTCTTTTCTCTTTCCTCTTCTCCTCCTCTCCTCTTCTCCTCCTCTCTCTCTTCTCCTCCTCTCTCTCCCTCCTCTCTCTCTTGTCCTCCTCTCTCTCCCTTCTCTCTCTTCTCCTTCTCTCTCTTCTCCTCCTCTCTTCTCTCCTCTCCCTCTCATTTCGCTCTCTTTTCTCTTCTCCTCGCCTCTTCTCCTCCTCTCTCTCTTTCTCATCTTCTCCTCCTCTCTCTTCTTTCTCTCCTCTTCTCCTCCTCTCTCTCCCTTCTCTTCCTCTCCGTCTCTCCTCTCTCTCTCCTTTCTCTCTTTTCTCTTCTCCTCCTCTCCTCCGCTCTCTCCCTTCTCTCTCTCCTCACCTCTCCTCTCTATCTCCTCTCTATCTCCTCTCCTCTCTCTGCCTTATTACTCTCCTCACCTCTCATCTCTCTCTCCTCTCCTCTCCTCTCTATCTCCTCTCCTCTCTCTGCCTTATTACTCTCCTCACCTCTCATCTCTCTCTCCTCTCCTCTCCTCTCTATCTCCTCTGCTCTCTCTGCCTTATTACTCTCTCCTCACCTCTCCTCTCTCTCTCCTCACCTCTCCTCTCTCTCTCCTCACCTCTCCTCTCTCTCTCCTCACCTCTCTTCTCTATCTCCTCTCCTCTCTCTGCCTTATTACTCTCTCCTCACCTCTCCTCTTCTCCTCCTCTCTCTCCCTTCTCTCTCTGCCTTATTACTCTCTCCTCACCTCTCCTCTTCTCTTCCTCTCTCTGCCTTATTACTCTCTCCTCACCTCTCCTCTCTCTGTCCTCACCTCTCCTCTCTCTCTCCTCACCTCTCCTCACCTCTCCTCTCTATCTCCTCACCTCTCCTCTCTCTCCTCACCTCTCCTCTCTATCTCCTCTCCTCTCTCTGCCTTATTACTCTCTCCTCACCTCTCCTCTCTTTCCTCTCCTCTCTATCTCCTCTCCTCTCTATCTCCTCTCCTCTCTATCTCCTCTCCTCTCTCTGCCTTATTTCTCTCTCCTCACCTCTCTTCTCTCTCTCCTCACCTCTCCTCTCTATCTCCTCTCCTCTCCTCTCTCTGCCTTATTACTCTCTCCTCACCTCTCCTCTCTCTCTCCTCACCTCTCCTCTCTATCTCCCTTCTCTCTCTCCTCTCCTCTCCTCTCTATCTCCTCTCCTCTCTCTGCCTTATTACTCTCTCATCACCTCTCCTCTCCCTCTCCTCACCTCTCCTCTTCTCCTCCTCTCTCTCCCTTCTCTCTCTCCTCTCCTCTCTATCTCCTCTCATCTCTATCTCCTCTCCTTTCTCTGCCTTATTACTCTCTCCTCACCTCTCCTCTTCTCCTCCTCTCTCTCCCTTCTCTCTCTCCTCTCCTCTCTATCTCCTCTCCTCACATCCCATCTTTTCTTTTCCGTCTCTTCTCTTCTCCTCCCCCCTTTTCATCTTCCCCGTTTTGATTGCATGACTCTATGCTGCTGTCTGGTGGATGTGAAGCTTCGTATGTGCTTCTCTGTTTCTTGTTTCTCTCTGTATTTATCTCCCTCTCTCGATCTCTATACGTATGTTACCCTAGTCTCTTTATCTCTCTGTGTTCTGTCTGATGACTGTTCTATCATACAGTCTAGTCTAGTACAGTACATCTGTTACCCTGGTCTCTTTATCTCTCTGTGTTCTGTCTGATGACTGTTCTATCATACAGTCTAGTACAGTACAGTACATCTGTTACCCTGGTCTCTTTATCTCTCTGTGTTCTGTCTGATGACTGTTCTATCATACAGTCTAGTCTAGTACAGTACATCTGTTACCCTGGTCTCTTTATCTCTCTGTGTTCTGTCTGATGACTGTTCTATCATACAGTCTAGTCTAGTACAGTACATCTGTTACCCTGGTCTCTTTATCTCTCTGTGTTCTATCTGATGACTGTTCTATCATACAGTCTAGTCTAGTACAGTACATCTGTTACCCTGGTCTCTTTATCTCTCTGTGTTCTGTCTGATGACTGTTCTATCATACAGTCTAGTCTAGTACAGTACATCTGTTACCCTGGTCTCTTTATCTCTCTGTGTTCTGTCTGATGACTGTTCTATCATACAGTCTAGTCTAGTACAGTACATCTGTTACCCTGGTCTCTTTATCTCTCTGTGTTCTGTCTGATGACTGTTCTATCATACAGTCTAGTCTAGTACATCTGTTACCCTGGTCTCTTTATCTCTCTGTGTTCTGTCTGATGACTGTTCTATCATACAGTCTAGTCTAGTACATCTGTTACCCTGGTCTCTTTATCTCTCTGTGTTCTGTCTGATGACTGTTCTATCATACAGTCTAGTCTAGTACAGTACATCTGCGTCTTGGGCCGTTTTGTTTATGTTTGTATCTCTGAATATTAACCGTTCGTTCGCTAACCAACCGTGGGCTAACATGCTTACGCCAACACCACTGACATGAACTTTAACCCCTAAACTCCAACAATTCTTCAAGCTCCCACACGCTCCCACTACATTCTATATCCTTTGTATGGAGTCGAGGCCTATACATATTTATTGTCTAGAAAAATGGATCTCTTCTTTTTTTTAATGATTTGACACCTCACATGTTGACCCTCTTTCTTTAATTTTCCTTCTCTCTCTCCCATCTTCCTTTCTTCCTCTTTCCATCGCTCTCTCTTTTTTCTCTCCTTACCAAACTCAACATCTTACTTTTTTGAACACCCACCTCCAAAGCTAGTTTTAATACGGAAGCTTTATGTTTGTGCCAGTGGTTGTAAAAGTATGTTTCCCTGCTCCTAACCCGATGTGTCTAACACAGTGTATTGACTCTGTTCCTATTCTGCTCATCTACCTGTGCTGCCCATATTAACCATTAACTGGCCACCACCAAAATACTGTGACTGTTGTCCGTCCGTCATCTCCAGACATTCTGTCCTCATAGAAAATGTCATATAAATGAACTAAAAACAAAACAGTGAAATTCTCTATTCTATATTTGAACCAAAGCCAAGTCAGGGATGCAAACATGGATCAATGGTGAGTAATACTGTACTAACTAGCCTAACACCTAACGCAGCCCTCAGCTGCATCTCAATACTCTACTGTGGAATTCTCTCTGTCTCCTCTCCTACTCTCCCTTTTCTGTGTTTCAATGTCCACACTAGCTTACTACTTAGAATGAAGCCATGTGATGCGCATGCATTCTAAATGGTATGCTAATGTGGGTATTGGAATATATCGGTTCATTCTCCAGTGGGGTCTATGGACCTGTTTAGACTAAAATATGACTTCAGAGACCGTGGTGATTTTGGGAATTAACCTTTGACCCTTTCTCCCTGGCCAATGGCAGGCGTCGAGCATTGAGAACAAGCAGGACTGGATCAAACACATCAGGGAGGTGATTCAGGATCGAACCATCCACCTGAGAGGAGCTCTGAAGGAACCCATACACATCCCTAAGTCTGCCACCGCCAAGCATCACAAGGGACACCGCAGGTACAGGTACACAAGTGCATTAGTATACTATACACACCTACACACACAGAGACACACATACACTTATATGCGTGTATACACACACACACACACACACACTGACCTCTGTCTGTGTTTGGGGTTTGATAGGGATGGAGAGGACTTGGACAGCCAGGGTGATGGCAGCAGCCAACCAGACACCATCTCTATTGCCTCACGCACCTCACAGAACACACTGGACAGTGACAAGGTGAGCACACACACACTCTGGTCATCTCTCTGGCTGCACAGAACATAGACGGGTGAGAACAGCACACAGTATTTCTAAAATGACGTTTGATCATGAAGAGAAGGCTTCAGTTGAAAAGGACCTGAGGACGTTGTTGCCTGCTTTACCCTCGTAGGGGAATGATGTAATAATGATCCACCTCTTCGTATGATTCTACATTCCCCCTGACCATCTCTCTCTCCTCTCCTCCAGCTGTCTGGTGGCTGTGAGCTGACCGTGGTGATCCATGACTTCATGGCTGGTAACAGCAACGAGCTGACCGTCCGGAGGGGCCAGACTGTGGAGGTCCTGGAGAGGTGCCATGACAAGCCTGACTGGTGTCTGGTGAGGACCACGGACCGCTCCCCTGCCCACGAGGGACTGGTACCCTGCGCCATGCTCTGCATCGCCCACTCACGCTCCTCCCTGGAGATGGAGGGGATATTCAACCATAAAGGTGGGTGAGGAGATCTGTAGTAGGGGACAGCGTCTTTTGAGTTTCAGAAAGTCCTATATTTAAGCAATAAGGCCAGAGGGGGTGTGGTATATGGCCAATATACCACGGCTAAGGGCTGTTCTTATGCATCACGCAACGCGTAATGCTTGGTTACAGCCCTAGGCTGTGGTATATTGGTCATATACCACAAACCCCCGAGGTGCCTTATTGCTATTATAAACTGGTTATCATCGTAATTAGAACAGTAAAAAAACATGTTGTCATACCCGTGGTAAACGGTCTGATATACCACGGCTGTCAGCCAATCAGCATTCAGGGCTGGAACACCCCAGGTTATAATAATGGTTATTATTAGATGTGTTATGGGTGTGTTCAAGACTTTGATAACCTCTCTTTCACTCTCCCTCCTCCCTCTCCTCCTATCCAGACACTCTGTCAGTGTGTAGTAATGACTCCATCATGCCAGGCTCCTCTGCCACCCTGCAGCCCGGACATCACGGCATGGGCTCACACACCTCGCCCGGACCTAAACGACCAGGTAAACACACACACCTCGCCCGGATCTAAACGACCAGGTAATCACACACACCTCGCCTGGACCTAAACGACCAGGTAAACACACACACCTCGCCCGGATATAAACGACCAGGTAAACACACACACCTCGTCCGGACCTAAACGACCAGGTAAACACACACACCTCGCCAGGACCTAAACGACCAGGTAATCACACACACCTCGCCCGGACCTAAACGACCAGGTAAACACACACACCTCGCCCGGACCTAAACGACCAGGTAATCACACACACCTCGCCTGGACCTAAACGACCAGGTAAACACACACACCTCGCCCGGACCTAAACGACCAGGTAAACACACACACCTCGCCCGGACCTAAACGACCAGGTAAACACACACACCTCGCCCGGACCTAAACGACCAGGTAAACACACACACCTCGCCTGGACCTAAACGACCAGGTAATCACACACACCTCGCCCGGACCTAAACGACCAGGTAAACACACACACCTCGCCTGGACCTAAACGACCAGGTAAACACACACACCTCGCCCGGATCTAAACGACCAGGTAAACACACACACCTCGCCCGGACCTAAACGACCAGGTAAACACACACACCTCGCCCGGATCTAAACGACCAGGTAATCACACACACCTCGCCTGGACCTAAACGACCAGGTAAACACACACACCTCGCCCGGATCTAAACAACCAGGTAATCACACACACCTCGCCCGGACCTAAACGACCAGGTAAACACACACACCTCGCCCGGACCTAAACGACCAGGTAAACACACACACCTCGCCTGGACCTAAACGACCAGGTAATCACACACACCTCGCCCGGACCTAAACGACCAGGTAATCACACACACCTCGCCCGGACCTAAACGACCAGGTAAACACACACACCTCGCCCGGACCTAAACGACCAGGTAAACACACACACCTCGCCCGGATCTAAACGACCAGGTAATCACACACACCTCGCCTGGACCTAAACGACCAGGTAAACACACACTCCTCGCCCGGATCTAAACGACCAGGTAATCACACACACCTCGCCTGGACCTAAACGACCAGGTAAACACACACACCTCGCCTGGACCTAAACGACCAGGTAAACACACACACCTCGCCCGGATCTAAACGACCAGGTAAACACACACACCTCGCCCGGATCTAAACGACCAGGTAAACACACACACCTCGCCCGGACCTAAACGACCAGGTAAACACACACACCTCGCCCGGATCTAAACGACCAGGTAAACACACACACCTCGCCTGGACCTAAACGACCAGGTAAACACACACACCTCGCCCGGACCTAAACGACCAGGTAAACACACACACCTCGCCCGGATCTAAACGACCAGGTAATCACACACACCTCTCCCGGACCTAAACGACCAGGTAAACACACACACCTCGCCCGGACCTAAACGACCAGGTAATCACACACACCTCGCCCGGACCTAAACGACCAGGTAAACACACACACCTCGCCCGGACCTAAACGACCAGGTAAACACACACACCTCGCCCGGACCTAAACGACCAGGTAATCACACACACCTCGCCCGGACCTAAACGACCAGGTAATCACACACACCTCGTCCGGACCTAAACGACCAGGTAATCACACACACCTCGCCCGGACCTAAACGACCAGGTAATCACACACACCTCGCCAATTTTTTGCAAAGGGATTGAACAAACAGTTCTAAATTCACAGTGGTGGAAAAGGAGAAGGTGTGTGATTGTGCGTGCCTAGATGTCAGTGTTAACATTCTCTACCGCCTTGTCCCAGGTAACACCCTGCGTAAGTGGCTGACCAGCCCTGTGCGTCGTCTGAGCAGTGGCAAGGCAGACGGGCACGTGAAGAAGCTGGCGCACAAACACAAGAAGGTGAGGAAGAGTGGCGAGATGACGGGCAGCACCCAGAAAGACTCTGACGACAGCGCTGCTACACCCCAGGACGAGACTGTGGAGGAGGTAAGGGGGAGACCTCAAAGTCTTCTGTGTGTCTGTGTCTTCTCTTTCCCTCTACCCTCTCTCCTCTCTCTACCCTCTCCTCTCTCTACCCTCTCCTCTCTCTACTCTCTACTCTGTCTGTCTCTATCTCTATCTAACCTCTTTCCCTCTCCCCTCTCTCTACCCTCTCCTCTCTCTACTCTCTATTCTGTCTGTCTCTATCTCTATCTAACCTCTTTCCCTCTCCCTCTCTCCTCTCTCCTCTCTCTACCCTCTCCTCTCTCTACTCTCTACTCTGTCTGTCTCTATCTCTATCTAACCTCTTTCCCTCTACCCTCTCTCCTCTCTCTACCCTCTCCTCTCTCTACTCTGTCTGTCTCTATCTAACCTCTTTCCCTCTCCCTCTCTCCTCTCTCTACCCTCTCCTCTCTCTACTCTCTCCTCTGTCTGTCTCTATCTCTATCTAACCTCTTTCCCTCTACCCTCTCCTCTCTCTACCCTCTCCTCTCTCTACTCTGTCTGTCTCTATCTCTATCTCTATCTAACCTCTTTCCCTCTCCCTCTCTCCTCTCTCTACTCTCTCCTCTGTCTATCTCTATCTCTATCTAACCTCTTTCCCTCTCTCCTCTCTCTACTCTCTCCTCTGTCTGTCTCTATCTCTATCTAACCTCTTTCCCTCTCTCCTCTCTCTACTCTCTCCTCTGTCTGTCTCTATCTCTATCTAACCCCTTTCCCTCTCTCCTCTCTCTCCTCTGTCTGTCTCTATCTCTATCTAACCTCTTTCCCTCTCCCTCTCTCCTCTCTCTACTCTCTCCTCTGTCTATCTCTATCTAACCTCTTTCCTTCTCTCCTCTCTCTACTCTCTCCTCTGTCTGTCTCTATCTCTATCTAACCTCTTTCCCTCTCCCTCTCTTCTCTCTCTCTCCTCTACAGAGAGTGCGTAACGAGGGCCTCTCTAGTGGGACCCTGTCCAAATCCTCGTCCTCTGGGATGCAGAGCTGTGGAGAGGAGGAGGGTGAGGAGGGGCCCGACTCTGTACCCCTACCACCCCCCATGGCCATCCAGCAACACAGCCTACTGCAGCCTGACGCACAGGACGACAAGGTAAGGGTTAGGGGAGATGGGAGGTAGAGAATAGGTCAGCCTGACTCTCAGGAGGGTAAGGTGGAGGGGTGGGGAGGGGGGTAAAGGAAAGAGAGCCGAGGTCAACTGGTAGACGCATCAAAAATGACAGATCGGTTTATAACCAGTAACAACCCTAAACTACCCCCATTCCAACTACCCTTCATTTGAGAAAGAAGACTGATAATAATATTTGATTAATTCAATGTTTTTTGTTGTTGTTAATAAAAATAGTACAAAATGTGCCCTTGAACAAGGCACTTAACTTCTGTAAGTCTCTCTGGATAAGAGTGTCTACTAAATGACTACAATGTACAGTGCCTTGCGAAAGTATTCGGCCCCCTTGAACTTTGCGACCTTTTGCCACATTTCAGGCTTCAAACATAAATATATAAAACTGTATTTTTGGGACACAAGTGGGACACAATCATGAAGTGGAACGACATTTATTGGATATTTCAAACTTTTTTAACAAATCATAAACTGAAAAATTGGGCGTGCAAAATTATTCAGCCCCTTTACTTTCAGTGCAGCAAACTCTCTCCAGAAGTTCAGTGAGGATCTCTGAATGATCCAATGTTGACCTAAATGACTAATGATGATAAATACAATCCACCTGTGTGTAATCAAGTCTCCGTATAAATGCACCTGCACTGTGATAGTCTCAGAGGTCCGTTAAAAGCGCAGAGAGCATCATGAAGAACAAGGAACACACCAGGCAGGTCCGAGATACTGTTGTGAAGAAGTTTAAAGCCGGATTTGGATACAAAAAGATTTCCCAAGCTTTAAACATCCCAAGGAGCACTGTGCAAGCGATAATATTGAAATGGAAGGAGTATCAGACCACTGCAAATCTACCAAGACCTGGCCGTCCCTCTAAACTTTCAGCTCATACAAGGAGAAGACTGATCAGAGATGCAGCCAAGAGGCCCATGATCACTCTGGATGAACTGCAGAGATCTACAGCTGAGGTGGGAGACTCTGTCCATAGGACAACAATCAGTCGTGTATTGCACAAATCTGGCCTTTATGGAAGAGTGGCAAGAAGAAAGCCATTTCTTAAAGATATCCATAAAAAGTGTTGTTTAAAGTTTGCCACAAGCCACCTGGGAGACACACCAAACATGTGGAAGAAGGTGCTCTGGTCAGATGAAACCAAAATGGAACTTTTTGGCAACAATGCAAAACGTTATGTTTGGCGTAAAAGCAACACAGCTGAACACACCATCCCCACTGTCAAACATGGTGGTGGCAGCATCATGGTTTGGGCCTGCTTTTCTTCAGCAGGGACAGGGAAGATGGTTAAAATTGATGGGAAGATGGATGGAGCCAAATACAGGACCATTCTGGAAGAAAACCTGATGGAGTCTGCAAAAGACCTGAGACTGGGACGGAGATTTGTCTTCCAACAAGACAATGATCCAAAACATAAAGCAAAATCTACAATGGAATGGTTCAAAAATAAACATATCCAGGTGTTAGAATGGCCAAGTCAAAGTCCAGACCTGAATCCAATCGAGAATATGTGGAAAGAACTGAAAACTGCTGTTCACAAATGCTCTCCATCCAACCTCACTGAGCTCGAGCTGTTTTGCAAGGAGGAATGGGAAAAAATGTCAGTCTCGATGTGCAAAACTGATAGAGACATACCCCAAGCGACTTACAGCTGTAATCGCAGCAAAAGGTGGCGCTACAAAGTATTAACTTAAGAGGGCTGAATAATTTTGCACGCCCAATTTTTCAGTTTTTGATTTGTTAAAAAAGTTTGAAATATCCAATAAATGTCGTTCCACTTCATGATTGTGTCTCACTTGTTGTTGATTCTTCACAAAAAAATACAGTTTTATATCTTTATGTTTGAAGCCTGAAATGTGGCAAAAGGTCGCAAAGTTCAAGGGGGCCGAATACTTTTGCAAGGCACTGTAAATCGAAGATCTCCCACCCAGCGAACTCATCCTTTCTGTTACGGTTTCTCTCTCCTATGATTTAGTCATGAGTTTGATTATTTTGTTATTATATTCTACAGACAAACATTACATCAATTTGAGTTAGTTGTCTTATCACGTCCTTCTTAGCAGGGGCCATAATTCACAAAACGTCTCAGAGAAAGAGTGCTGATCTAGGATTGGGTCCCTTCTCTTATTCATTACGATGAAAGGCAGAAGTGATCCTACTCGGAGACTCTTTGTGAATACAGGCCTCGATGAAAATGTATTATGAAACATGGAGGCTGCTATTCGAATAGAAAGGAAATGCATCAGTTACTGTAGCCGTCGTGGAGTCACCTTGTCTTGGCGCAGCAGCGTTTTTCTCTGACACTAATTTGTGTTTCTCTTTTTGTTTTTGTTTCCGACTGTATCGTTGGTTTGCTGTCTGTTGACTGTTTACCATGCTATAGCATTATCTTGATTTATGTCCTGTCTTTGCTTTGTCTCAGTTTCCATACCTCTCCATCTCCTGAAACAATCCTTCCATCTCTCTTTCCCTCCTTTTCTCTTCCCTCGATACTTCAGTTCTCTCTCCTCTCTCTCACACTCTCTTTCGCTCTCTCTCTTTTCCCCCTATCGGTAACTGTACTATAGACGTAGTGGCTGTTTTTCTTCCGGTTCTTCTTATGAAAGTTAGTTGAAGGACAACAGATGTAGAATTTTTACGCCGTTCCTGTCTTCTAGGTCTTTCTAGGTTTCTCTCTGAGGAAAAGGACACTCTTCCAAACGTCTCTCTCTCTCTCTCTTTTATTCTGCCTACCTTACTCTCGCTTGCTCTCTCAGCCTCTCTTCTACGCCCAAATCTGCTCACTCTCTGCTCTCAGTATCTGCAGGGCTTTTATTCAACTATAGAATTACTCCCCCTCTCCATCTTTTATTTTTAGTTTGGATTATTTTACATTTTATCATCATCAGACTAGTTCCTTCAAAAAACGACATTACATTTTATTATGCACTTTTACATTTTATTTTTTTAAATTATTTATCTGCCTCGTTGCCTGGTAACTCCTCCGTTTGTTGCGTGATTGCACCCTCAGAATAACTCAGAGGCACACGCAGAACTGAGTAGGTAGAAGTCTCTAGAGGCTGATGCAAGGTCAGTTTTGCGTTCTTTCACACTATTCCGGATAAAATTGGTGCAAACTGATCCTAGATCTGTACCTAAGGGCAACGTCTTGCGTTCGGAACACTCGTACAGACAAACCGATGACTCAGACCCCCCTTACTCCCTCCTCCTCACCCCTCCTCACCCGTCTTCACCCCCTGTGTGCGTTAACCCCATTGCACCGTGTGATTAATTGGCACCTACTGTAAGCCCTGGTGTGGCCAGAGGGTACAGCCCAACACCCCACCACACACAGACCCTTAGTGGGGCACAGCACAGTCTGGAGACAGCACAGCAAGGGTGAGACTCTCTCATACACTTTATTGTCCCTCCTTTCTTTATCAATGTCCTTCTGCAGTGTACAGTTCATATTTAACTCATCTCACATCTTTATTTTGTATTCTCTGATTCTTTAAAGCTCATATCTTATGCTTAACATCTCTTTTTTCTCTTTCAATGGCCAGTTCCAGTTCATTATCGTTTATACACGTTTTCCAATTCCCTTATTATTATTATTATTATAATGAGTTCACATCTCATACACTTTCTCTTTTTTACATCTCCTAACATTAACCTCTCTCATTTACACTCTCTTACACTTTCTTTTTTACATCTCCTAACATTAACCTCTCTCATTTACACTCTCTTACACTTTCTTGTTTACATCTCCTAACATTAACCTCTCTCATTTACACTCTCTTACACTTTCTTTTTTACATCTCCTAACATTAACCTCTCTCATTTACACTCTCTTACACTTTCTTTTTTACATCTCCTAACATTAACCTCTCTCATTTACACTCTCTTACGCTTTCTCTTTTTTACATCTCCTAACATTAACCTCTCTCATTTACACTCTCTTACACTTTCTTTTTTACATCTCCTAACATTAACCTCTCTCATTTACACTCTCTTACACTTTCTTTTTTACATCTCCTAACATTAACCTCTCTCATTTACACTCTCTTACACTTTCTTTTTTACATCTCCTAACATTAACCTCTCTCATTTACACTCTCTTACACTTTCTTTTTTACATCTCCTAACATTAACCTCTCTCATTTACACTCTCTTACACTTTCTTTTTTTACATCTCCTAACATTAACCTCTCTCATTTACACTCTCTTACACTTTCTTTTTTACATCTCCTAACATTAACCTCTCTCATTTACACTCTCTTACACATCTCCTAACATTAACCTCTCTCATTTACACTCTCTTACACTTTCTTTTTTACATCTCCTAACATTAACCTCTCTCATTTACACTCTCTTACACTTTCTGTTTTTTACATCTCCTAACATTAACCTATCTCATTTACACTCTCTTACACTTTCTTGTTTACATCTCCTAACATTAACCTCTCTCATTTACACTCTCTTACACTTTCTTTTTTACATCTCCTAACATTAACCTCTCTCATTTACACTCTCTTACACTTTCTTTTTTACATCTCCTAACATTAACCTCTCTCATTTATACTCTCTTACACTTTCTCTTTTTTACATCTCCTAACATTAACCTCTCTCATTTACACTCTCTTACACTTTCTTTTTTACATCTCCTAACATTAACCTCTCTCATTTACACTCTCTTACACTTTCTTTTTTTACATCTCCTAACATTAACCTCTCTCATTTACACTCTCTTACACTTTCTTTTTTACATCTCCTAACATTAACCTCTCTCATTTACACTCTCTTACACATCTCCTAACATTAACCTCTCTCATTTACACTCTCTTACACTTTCTTTTTTACATCTCCTAACATTAACCTCTCTCATTTACACTCTCTTACACTTTCTTTTTTACATCTCCTAACATTAACCTCTCTCATTTACACTCTCTTACACTTTCTTTTTTACATCTCCTAACATTAACCTCTCTCATTTACACTCTCTTACACTTTCTTTTTTACATCTCCTAACATTAACCTCTCTCATTTACACTCTCTTACACTTTCTCTTTTTTTACATCTCCTAACATTAACCTCTCTCATTTACACTCTCTTACACTTTCTCTTTTTTTACATCTCCTAACATTAACCTCTCTCATTTACACTCTCTTACACTTTCTTTTTTACATCTCCTAACATTAACCTCTCTCATTTACACTCTCTTACACTTTCTTTTTTACATCTCCTAACATTAACCTCTCTCATTTACACTCTCTTACACTTTCTTTTTTACATCTCCTAACATTAACCTCTCTCATTTACACTCTCTTACACTTTCTTTTTTTACATCTCCTAACATTAACCTCTCTCATTTACACTCTCTTACACTTTCTTTTTTACATCTCCTAACATTAACCTCTCTCATTTACACTCTCTTACACATCTACTAACATTAACCTCTCATTTACACTCTCTTACACTTTCTTTTTTACATCTCCTAACATTAACCTCTCTCATTTACACTCTCTTACACTTTCTTTTGTACATCTCCTAACATTAACCTCTCTCATTTACACTCTCTTACACTTTCTCTTTTTTACATCTCCTAACATTAACCTCTCTCATTTACACTCTCTTACACTTTCTTTTTTACATCTCCTAACATTAACCTCTCTCATTTACACTCTCTTACACTTTCTTTTTTACATCTCCTAACATTAACCTCTCTCATTTACACTCTCTTACACTTTCTCTTTTTTACATCTCCTAACATTAACCTCTCTCATTTACACTCTCTTACACATCTCCTAACATTAACCTCTCTCATTTACACTCTCTTACACTTTCTTTTTTACATCTCCTAACATTAACCTCTCTCATTTACACTCTCTTACACTTTCTTTTTTACATCTCCTAACATTAACCTCTCTCATTTACACTCTCTTACACTTTCTTTTTTACATCTCCTAACATTAACCTATCTCATTTACACTCTCTTACACTTTCTTTTTTACATCTCCTAACATTAACCTCTCTCATTTACACTCTCTTACACTTTCTTTTTTACATCTCCTAACATTAACCTCTCTCATTTACACTCTCTTACACTTTCTTTTTTACATCTCCTAACATTAACCTCTCTCATTTACACTCTCTTACACTTTCTTTTTTACTTCTACTTTCTGACTTACACACCTGTGTAACCTCTTTCCTGCTCTTGTTTTTCAATGTCATAGATTTGACCTCGTTCCTAGGAGACTCATTGCAGACTGTTTTCCCCTTTTGTCACGTTAAGCACTTTCTTTTAGTGATCATAGATTCACTTTACCCTTCAACTTCATATCAGAACCTCTTTCTTGTTCTGGTCAACATTGGATCCTTCATTGAGAGCAGAGGATCAAAATACAACCGAAACGGTAACAATGTAGAGGTAGACTAAGAGAGATGACGTCATCGTAAACAAACCAACATCCGACTTAGACATCACCAACATACAGGCTACATTTGTACCTGTCATTAAATGTACTGTATGCCTCAGGAATATTTGGGGATGTATCCAGAAAAAAACATGTTTTCTTAAATGGTCTTTTCAGTAGTTTTGGGTCCATCTCTCCAGATGAAATGTTTTTAATTTTCTCCTTTGAAAGGGTGTTCCACAAGTGAACTTTTATTGATTGGTTGTTTGATGGATAACTGAACAGGAATGGTATTAAATGAAGCCTTTAGCCAAATCATGTAGTAAGACTACGCTGAGGGGAATATGTTAACACCTTTCTCCCTGCATCCCTGTCCAGAGCTCCTCCCGTCTGTCCGTCCGGCCGTGCAGTTCTGAGACGCCCAGCGCAGCAGAGCTGGTGAGCGCCATCGAGGAACTGGTCAAGAGCAAGATGGTGAGGACTATGGCTGTGGTGGTCATAACATTTTGTCAGCCGGTTATTGTCATGCAAAAGACTGCCGTTCTCACGGTAATTGTCCGTTAATTAACATGCAGTGCATTCGGAAAGTATTCAGACCCCTTGACTTTTTCCACATTTTGTTACATTACAGCCTTATTCTGAAATTAATTAAATTGTTGTTTTTTTTCTCATCAATCGACACACAATACCCCATAATGACAAAGCAAAAACAGATGTTTAAAAACAGTTGCAAATGTATTAAATATAAATAAGTAATCAGACCCTTTACTCAGAACTTTGTTGAAGCACCTTTGGCAGCAATTACAGCCTCAAGTCTTCTTGGGTATGACGCTACAAGCTTGGCACACCTGTATTTGGGGAGTTTCTCCCATTCTTCTCTGCAGATCCTCTCAAGCTCTGTCAGGATGGATGGGGAGCCTTGTTCATTTAGCAGACAAGACATGTGTATAAGTGCCAGAAAGTGCCTGTGCCATTATTATATACAGTGGGGCAAAAAAGTATTTAGTCAGCCACCAATTGTTCTCCCACTTAAAAAGATGAGAGAGGCCTGTAATTTTCATCATAGGTACACTTCAACTATGACAGACAAAATGAGAAAATAAAATCCAGAAAATCACATTGTAGGATTTTGAATGAATTTATTTGCAAATTATGGTGGAAAATAAGTATTTGGTCACCTACAAACAAGCAAGATTTCTGGCTCTCACAGACCTGTAACTTCTTCTTTAAGAGGCTCCTCTGTCCTCCACTCGTTACCTGTATTAATGGCACCTGTTTGAACTTGTTATCAGTATAAAAGACACCTGTCCACAACCTCAAACAGTCACACTCCAAACTCCACTATGGCCAAGACCAAAGAGCTGTCAAAGGACACCAGAAACAAAATTGTAGACCTGCACCAGGCTGGGAAGACTGAATCTGCAATAGGTAAGCAGCAAGGTTTGAAGAAATCAACTGTGGGAGCAATTATTAGGAAATGGAAGACCTACAAGACCACTGATAATCTCCCTCGATCTGGGGCTCCACGCAAGATCTCACCCCGTGGGGTCAAAATTATCACAAGAACTGTGAGCAAAAATCCCAGAACCACACAGGGGATCCTAGTGAATGACCTGCAGAGAGCTGGGACCAAAGTAAGAAAGCCTACCATCAGTAACACACTACGCCGCCAGGGACTCAAATCCTGCAATGCCAGACGTGTCCCCCTGCTTAAGCCAGTACATGTCCAGGCCCATCTGAAGTTTGCTAGAGAGCATTTGGATGATCCAGAAGAAGATTGGGAGAATGTCATATGGTCAGATGAAACCAAAATAGAACTTTCGTGTTTGGAGGACAAAGAATGCTGAGTTGCATCCAAAGAATACCATACCTACTGTGAAGCATGGGGGTGGAAACATCATGCTTTGGGGCTGTTTTTCTGCAAAGGGACCAGGACGACTGATCCGTGTAAAGGAAAGAATGAATGGTGCCATGTATCGTGAGATTTTGAGTGAAAACCTCCTTCCATCAGCAAGGGCATTGAAGATGAAACGTGGCTGGGTCTTTCAGCATGACAATGATCCCAAACACACCGCCCGGGCAACGAAGGAGTGGCTTCGTAAGAAGCATTTCAAGGTCCTGGAGTGGCCTAGCCAGTCTCCAGATCTCAACCCCATAGAAAATCTTTGGAGGGAGTTGAAAGTCCGTGTTGCCCAGCAACAGCCCCAAAACACCACTGCTCTAGAGGAGATCTGCATGGAGGAATGGGACAAAATACCAGCAACAGTGTTTGAAAACCTTGTGAAGACTTACAGAAAATGTTTAACCTCTGTCATTGCCACACACATATACACACACATATACACACACACACATACAGGGAGGCATTGTCTCGTTTACAATCTACCTCTTTCTTTCTCTCTCCCTCTTTCTCTCACTCTCTCTCCAGGCTCTAGAGGACAGGCCTAGCTCTCTCTCAGTAGATCACGGGGACAGCAGCTCTCCCTCCTTCAACCCCTCTGACAACTCCCTCCTCTCATCCTCCTCTCCCATCGATGAGATGGAAGAGCGCAAGACTGGCTTCCTCAAGCGACGACAGTATGTACTGGATTGATAGATGTATTGGTTATAAGGTGTTAAAGCAATTCCATTTGTTTCCAACATGGATCACTAGCACATTCGGTCACTCACTCTCTCTCGCTCAATGTTAGTGTCCATATTAGGACAAACTTAGTCTCAGCAGCATTTGACTGAAGCTATCCTAATATGGACACTGTACACTGAAACTCATTGTATTCGTTTGACACTCTTGTTTAAGACATGTTACTGTCTCTCTTTGTCTCTCTCTCTCTGTCTCTCTTTGTCTCTCTCTCTGTGTCTCTCTGTCTCTCTTTGTCTCTCTCTCTGTGTAGTTATGTGTTGTTGGAGCTGGTGGAGACAGAGAGGGACTACGTCAGAGACCTGGGCCTGGTGGTGGAGGTGAGTCCAAACACATTACTTCCTCCCTCCCTCTGACCTCACTTCCTCTTCCTCTAGAGTTAATTGATGTTCACGTGTGTGTGTGTGTGTGTGTGTGTGTGTGTGTGTGTGTGTGTGTGTGTGTGTGTGTGTGTGTGTGTGTGTGTGTGTGTGTGTGTGTGTGTGTGTGTGTGTGTGTGTGTGTGTGTTTCAGAGCTATATGACTCGGATGAAGGAGGAAGGGGTACCAGACGATATGAAGGGAAAAGACAAGATAGTCTTTGGAAACATCCACCAGATCTACGACTGGCACAGAGAGTATGACACACACACACACACACACACACACACACAACATATAATGGATATGCCTTGCTAACCCTCTCTCTTTCTCTCTGTAGTTTCTTCATGGGAGAGTTAGAGAAGTGTCTGGAAGACCCTGACCGACTTGGAACGCTGTTCGTCAAACATGTGAGTGATTGACTGTTGCTGTGTGAGTGAGTGAGTGTGTGTATATATCTACAGTATCCTAACCCTGTGTGTGTGTGTGTGTTCGGTCTTCAGGAGCGGAGGCTCCACATGTACATAGTGTACTGTCAGAACAAGCCCAAGTCGGAACACATCGTGTCAGAGTACATCGACACCTACTTCGAGGACCTGAAACAACGTCTCGGTCAGCGTCTCCAGATCACTGACCTCCTCATCAAACCCGTCCAGAGAATCATGAAGTACCAACTACTGCTCAAGGTAAGTAGAGTGGGTGGGTCTGTGTGTGTTTTCATCATCGTCTTGTGATGATTGTAAGTCTGCTAAATGACTATAATGTAATGTAAATGTTAGGGAACTAAGGGCTGTACATTATCATGTTCTTAGTTGTCCAGCAGGGGATGCTAAATCACACCCATTTCTTAGCCGTACCAGGGGCCCCAGTATCGAATCAGTTTGTTCCCTTACTCTAACATGTTGTCTTATCATTGGGTAATCACTATCTTTCACCTTTTGGTAATATCAAATACATTTTGTCTGGTTTTGTTCGTAGGACTTCCTCAAATTTTCTAAAAAGGCAGGGTTGGATTCAGTAGAGTTGGAGGTGAGGAAGAGAGGACACTGTCTTTCCTGTAGTCTTTTCATTTTGTTTTATACATTTTTATACTATATTTTATTTCCTTAACCATGTGTTTTTTTAAACTTGTGTGTGTGTGTGTGTGTGTGTGTGTGTGTGTGTGTGTGTGTGTGTGTGTGTGTGTGTGTGTTCGTGTGTTCGTGTGTGTGTGTGTGTGTGTGTGTGTGGGGGGGGGGGGGGGCTACAGAAAGGTGTTGAGATCATGTGCATCGTACCAAAGAGATGCAACGATATGATGAACGTGGGACGACTCCAAGGATTTGACGTAAGATCACCCTGACATTAAATAGTTACCCAACAAAACAGAATATCAAACATTTAAAGACTTAAGAATAGATCAATCAACCCAACAATTTCACATGGTCTTGTTTTTTCTCCTTCCTCTCTGCTCTCCTCTGTCTCCCTTATCGTTTTCCTTCTTCACCTCTTCCTACATTTTGCTACTCACTTTTGTTTCCTACTTTCTTTCTTTATTTCGCCTTCCTCCGCCCTCCAGGGTAAGATTGTGGCCCAGGGTCGTCTGCTGCTCCAGGACACCTTCATGGTATCAGACCCCGAGGGAGGAGGAGGGAGAATGAGGGAGAGAAGGGTCTTCCTCTTTGAACAGGTCGTCATCTTCAGCGAGCCACTGGACAAGAAGAGAGGCTTCTCCATGCCTGGCTTCCTATACAAGAACAGCATCAAGGTATCGTCTATAGATCCTATGGAAATGTGGATTTCATTCCAAGCAACAACACAGTTTCTCTCCTTTTCTTTCCCTTCATATTTCTTTTCTGCGTTTGTCTGCATCGAAAGACAATGTAAGCCTTGAGTGCTGTATCCATCCCTCAATGTGTTGATCAAGGTGTGTTGAAACTCTTTATTTCTGTCTCCATTCCTCTCTCTCTCCAGATCGGTTGTCTGGGGTTGGAGGACAGTGTGGACGGTGACCCCTGTAAGTTTATGTTGACCTCTCGGGTGACCAATAGCAGCGTAGACTCCTTCGTCCTCCACTCCTCCCACCTGGGAGTGCGTCAGGTCTGGACCCTTCAGATCAGCCAGATACTGGAGAGCCAACGCAACTTCCTCAACGGTACACGCACTCACGTAAACCTTTTGCGTAACTCATTCCAAAATAGTCCATTTTGAAATGTTGTGGTTTGTGATGTAGCCAAAATAAATACTGCAAAGGTTAATATTTTGTTCAATCTCTGTCCCTCTCTTTCTCACTCTCTCTCTCCAGCTCTGACCTCCCCTATAGAGTACCAGAGGATCCATGTAGGGGCTAGCGACGGACCATGTCTACCCATCAGCGGCGCTCCGTCAGTGGGGAGCGTCATGCCTAGTGTGGCCCCTGTTGGAGGTCTACAGGGTGTGCCTCTCACTGGTCCCCTCGGTGTAGGTAGTCCCCTCGTTGGAGGTGGTCCCCAGGGCGGAGCTGGCTCCTCCAGGAGGCCCTCCAGGATCCCTCAGCCCTCCCGTCTGCCCCAGCCCCTGCGACACCCACACCACCCGGGGGCCGCAGACCCAGACGGCCCCAACAAGATGTCAGGTAGGCATAGCCTTTCCCAATATTACAGAGGTTGTGTGTGTGTTGACATTTCCCTGGTTAAGATGTTTCCCTCCCTTCACTCAGTTTTGCTCACTTGTGATTCAGGCTCCTCCCCTCGTCTCCCCCCCCATTCCTCGCTCCCTCACGCTGTCTCAGCGAACCCGGGGTCACAGGCTCCAGCGGGGGGGGTGAGGGACACGAGGGAGGCCCAGCGTGGGGTGAGGGTCCAGGGGGGCAGTCCCCAGGGCAAGCGCATGTTCTCGGCCTCAACCGACCAGCCCCCTCCCATCCCCCCTATTCCCCGGGCCAGTGTGGCCCCTCTCTCTGGGCCCGTGCTTCTTTCCACCCCCAGCAAGCCTCGCCCGGGCACCGTCTCCCCCATGGCCTCCCCCCTGGCAACTCCCGCCTTTGGGAAAGACGCCCTCCCGCCTCCCCCTCCCAGCCCTGGCCTGAAGTCTGGCTCTGGCTCCTTCTGGAGCTCCATGCCTGGTTCTCCAGCCAGTCGGCCCGGCTCCTTCACCTTCCCAGGGGAGACAGGAGAGACCATGGGGAGGCAGAACCAAAACACGTTCCAGACCTCCTCTCAGTCCGCGACAGGCTCCCACAGACACTCCACCCACAGCAAGGAGGCGGACCGCATGAGTACGTGCTCATCCACCAGCGAGCAGTCCACCCAGAGCAACGGGGTAAGAGATGTACCCGCTGCCCAGGCTTCAGTGCGGCCTAATGCTACTCCTGCTCCTGGTTGACTAATCCAGCACCCACGGGAGACCTGTCCTGTCTGCCTGTGTCCTGCTGCATCCCACTGGAGATGGCTCTACTAAACTGCTACTACATGTTCTACTACATGTTCTACTACTACTAGTAGTACTCTTCTACTACTACTGCGCATCTAACGAATTGACAACTGTACTAAACTACTCTACAACGCACCTCTCTAACCAAGCTTTACCTGCACTCCAAGTAGTAATCCACTACTACTGTACTACTTCGTAGTCCTCTACTGTTGTCACTGTCTCTAACAACGCTGCACCGCTTAGTTTGCTCTAATACAACTCTACTAAACTCTACTGAAGACTTTTTCTCCTCTTTTTTTAACAAGGCTTTTATAACACTTCAGTCTTTAACAACGACTCGCATTTCTATTTAACTCTAACAACGCTTCTGACGAGGTGACTGAAACTCCTTTTCAACACCTCCACCTGAGTGTGTACATCTCCATCGTATTCACTCGTTCTCCAAAGGAGGAGTGGTGCCAATCTCTTTTTCTTATTTTTCTTTTGTTGTTAAACTGGTGAATGGATGGCTAACCACAGCACTCACATGGAGGAGTATCTATCCTCTTCTCTCTGCTGCTTTTTGTCCGTCCTCTTCCCTCTCTACCTAAACCTCGTTGTGAGTGTGAGGTGTGTGTGTAGGTTGGTGCGCCATGATAGAATCTGTGTGTTTGGCCTGTTACTGATGAGGGGATTGATCTACGTGTGTGTGTGTGGGGGTGAGTGAGGGAGTGAGTGAGTGAGTTTCTTGCAAGTTATTCAACATGCTTCCACCACTCCCCCCTCTCTCCCTCCCCCCATCTCCACAGAGTGAAAGCAGCAGCAGCAGTAGTATGTCGACCATGTTGGTGACCCAGGACTACGTGGCCCTGAAGGAGGATGAGATCAGTGTTTCCCAGGGAGAGGTGGTCCAGATCCTGGCCTCTAACCAACAGAACATGTTCCTAGTGTTCCGGGCCGCTACAGAACAGGGCCCCGCCGCCGAGGGCTGGATCCCCAGCTACGTTCTGGGACACACCTCCACCATCATCCCCGACTGCCCAGACGGAACCATCAAGTAAGAGACTGTGGGAAGGATTTTAGTGTGACACCACACAAAATGTTGTTAGCCTAAAACTAGGAATTGTGTGGTATGATGAGATATATGTTATTGATTAGTAGTATATCATATACCTTTCAACTTTGTACTTATTTGGGTAAACAGGAAGTCTTCATCCTGGCACACCACCCTGCGCATCCGCAAGAAATCTGAGAAGAAAGAGGAGGGAAAGAAAGAGAGCAAGCTGGAAAACGGTTACAGGAAGTCCAGAGATGAGCTAACCAATAAGGTTTCTGTAAAGGTAAATCATTTCATTTTTTTTTTTTCATTTCATCAATCATTTTTGTCCAGTCCTTAATGACCACTAGCCCTACCCGTGATGCCTAGGCAGGCCTACTTATGTAGGTTTGGAGAGGCTTGGATTGGTATAAGCAATAGGCTAGGATGAATGTTCACCACATCAGAGAGCTAGGCTGTGCTATTGTTGATGTGTTACTATTAACCAACCAAGAATATCAGAACGACACAAAACATACTTCTATGATGTCTGATGTTTGGTTTGCTGTCTGTTTTTTTTCAGCTTCTAAATCCCAACTATATCTATGATGGTAAGTCTCTCATTGTGTAGTCTCAATCAAGATCCCCTCAATATAACAGAATTGATATACAGATCTACATATATTGTTTGCGTACATGACCATTTTCCACGTACAAACAATACATTTTATTGTACAATATTAAATAATAACCAAAGAATGAACAGAAAAACACATTTAAAAACAAACAAATTAATGTAAATAAATGATATGCTCTCCACTTTGACACAACCTCTGGCACTCTCAGCTGCTCAGTGATGATGTAATTTTACCTTTGACCCTTAGTTCAACCAGAGTTTCTGGTCCCCCTGAGTGAGGTGACGTGTGACAACGGGGAGAGTGTGACTCTGAGGTGTAAGGTGTGTGGCCGACCCAAAGCTACTGTCACTTGGAGGGGACCTGACCAGACCACCCTGAACAACAATGGACACCACTGCATCGCTTACAGGTACACACAGAGAGAGTGACACACACACAGAGGAACACATACACACGGTGACAGGCACACACACACACACTACACAGAGGTATCACTTGTTTGTGAGACAGTGAAACAATAAGGTTATTGGCTGTTAAAGTGTGTGTGTGTGTGTGTGTGTGTGTGTGTGTGTGTGTGTGTGTGTGTGTGTGTGTGTGTGTGTGTGTGTGTGTGTGTGTGTGTGTGTGTGTGTGTGTGTGTGTGTGTGTGTGTGTGTGTGTGTGTGTGTGAGTGACAGTGAGACGGGCGAGGCGACACTGAGGATAGTAGGTGTGTCTTCGGTGGACGACGGTGTTTACACCTGCGTCGCCGCTAACGACCTGGGCTCAGTGACATCATCAGCCATCCTCAGAGTGCTAGGTAAGACCACACACACACGTACATACATACTGGCACAGGCCAGTAATTAAGCAGTAATAAATGTCATGTAACGATAAATGACTTGCATATTTAGGAAAAGTCAAGTATGGAGGGGGGCATGACTTTAAAAATGGCAGAGATATTTTGAATTCATATTGAGTCAAAATGACTCGGCTCTTCTAACTGTACTATTCCCCTTTTGTGTGTAGCTGTGTCCAATGATGGGGTCAGGGTGAGCTGGAAGGACAACTTTGAGTCCCACTACACTGAGGTGGCAGAGCTGGGCAGGTACAGTACACTCTGTTCTTGACACCCCTAGGTGAGTGTGTACTCTTGTACATAACTAAAGAGTCTAAACCCTGTCTAAGCTGGGGGAGGGGAGGGGTACTGCTTAGCTATATAAAACATTTTAAGGAGGTGTCATAGCAAGGATAATGTTGGTATTTGATTTAGAATTTTAAGACCCCTTGAAGTATAAAAAAAATCTACAGTCAAAAGTTCGGACACACACTCATTCAATTATTTTCCCGTTTTTTAAAATTATATTCTACATTGTAAAATAATAGTGAAGACATCAAAACTATGAAATAACACATATGGAATCATGTAGTAACCAAAAAGGTGTTATGTATTTTTCTTCAAAGTAGCCACCTTCTCCCTTGATGACAGGTTTGCACACTCTTGGCATTCTCTCAACCAGCTTCATGAGGTAGTCACTTGGAATGCTTTTCAATTAACAGGTGTGCCTTGGTAAGTTAATTTGTCGAATTTCTTTCCTTCATAATGCGTTTGAGCCAATTAGTTGTGTTGTTACAAGGTAAGGGTGGTATACAGAAGATGGCCCTGTTTAGTAAAAGACCAAGTCCATATTATGGCAAGAACAGCTCAAATACGCAATGAAAAACGACAGTTTACTTTAAGACATGAAGGTCAGTCAATGCGTCAAATGTCAAGAACTTTGAAAGTTTCTTCAAGTGCAGTCACAAAAACCATCAAGCTCTATGATGAAACTGTCTCTCATGAGGACCGCCACAGGAAAGGAAGACCCAGAGTTACCTCTGCTGCAGAGGATAAGTTCATTAGATAGAGTTTACTGCACCTCAGATTGCAGCCCAAATAAATCCAGAGTTCAAGTAACAGACACATCTCAACATCAACTGTTCAGAGGAGACTGCGTGAATCAGGGTTTCATTGTCGAATTGCTACAAAGAAACCACCACTAAAGGACTCCAATAAAAAAAGAAACTTGCTTCGGCCAAGAAACACGAGCAATGGACATTAGACCAGTGGAAATCTTTGTTCTGATGAGTCACAGTTGAGATTTTTGGTTCCAACCGCCTTGTTTACGGATGATCTCCACATGTGTGGTTCCAACTGTGAAGCATGGAGGAGGAGGTGTGATGGTGCTTTGCTGGTGACACTGTCGTGATTTATTTCGAATTTAAGGCACACTTAACCAGCATGGATACCACAGCATTCTGCAGCGATACAGCATCCCTTCTGGTTTGCGCTTATCATTTGTTTTTCAACGGGACGCTGACCCAAAACACGCTGTGTAAGGGCTATTTGATCAAGAAGGAGAGTGATGGAGTGCTGCATCAGATTTACCTGGCCTCCGTAATCACCCGACCTCAACCCAGTTGAGATGGTTTGGGATGAGTTGGACGGAAAAGCAGCCAACAAGTGCTCAGCATATGTGGGAACTCCTTCAAGACTGTTGGAAAAGCATTCCAGGTGAAGCTGGTTGAGAGAATGCCAAGAGTGTGCAAAGCTGTCATCAAGGCAAAGGGTGGCTACTTTGAAGAATCTCAAATATAAAATATATTTTGATTTGTTTAACACTTTTTTTGGTTACTACATGATTCCATATGTGTTATTTCATAGTTTTGACGTCTTCACTATTATTATATACTGTAGAAAATAGTAAAAATGAAGAAGAATCCTTGAATGAGTAGGTGTCCAAACGTTTGACTTGTAATGTATATGTATTTGATGAAAAAAAATGTTTTGGGCCTTACTGCTGTTAGCCCATACAAACACATTGAATAACAGATTCACTACATGGAACAAAAGATAGTCCCCCCAAAAAACCTAAAGGAAGTTTGTTCTGAAGTGTCTGAGAGGTATAAGAAAGATCAGGAAAAATGTGTTATTTTTATTGACATGTATTTAACCCCTTATTTTGTGAGAAGACCGATTTTCGGTATGTCTCATGGTCTGACAAACACCGCTCTAGCTCTGTCATCTTTCACCTCAAATGTGAAAGTGTTACATAGGTGGATGTGGTGGATTGAGACGCATCCAATGCAAAAACCAAAGCCATATCTATAGCTTAAACTAACACATTTTTATATTATGCTTAATTTGATAACCACGGGTCGGGAGATCGACCTTAAGGGGTTATTAATGACGTTTCAATGATAATGATGAAGAATCAGCCTGAAGATGACCACCGTAACCTCTTCTCCTTGCCCCAGGGGCCGGTTCTCTGTGGTCAAGCGTTGTGACCACAAGTCAAGCAAACGCACGGTGGCGGTCAAGCTGGTCAATAAGAAGCTGATGAAGAGAGACCAGGTGACCCAGGAGCTCAGCCTGCTACAGAGACTAAAACACACACACCTTGTCAGACTGCTGGACACGTATGAGACCCCCAGCAGCTACGTACTGGTCCTGGAGATGTGAGTTACACACACACACACACACACACACACACACACTAGTGCTGAGTGATTAGTGCTTTTTGAGGTCAGTTCGATTATAAAAAAGTTTAAAGTTTTTTCGATTTCAATATATATATATATATTTTTTTTTTACATGAAATGCACTATGCACTTTGTGGACTGAATTCTCTAACAACACAGAATAAAACAATTAGGCCCATGGTGGTAGTGACTGCCCATTACTGCTTATCACTTATTAACCATCATTTATTCACATTACTGTAATTGAATGAAATATTTCAGCTGTTGTGTACACTGAGTGTACAACACAGTAGGAACACCTTCCTAATATTGAGTTGCACCCCATTTTGCCCTCAGAACAGCCTCAATTCGTCGGGGTATGGATTCTACAAGGTGTCGAAAGCATTCCACAGGAATGCCGGCGCATGTTGACTCCATTGCTTCCTGCAGTTGTGTCAAGTTGGCTAGATGTCCTTTGGGTGTTGGGCCATTCTTGATACACACGGGAAACTGTTACGTGTGAAAATTTAGCAGCGTTGCAATTCTTGACACACTTAAACCAGTGCGTCTGGTACCTGCTACCATATCCCATTCAAAGGCACTTCAATATTTTGTCTTGCCCATTCACTCTGAATGGCACACATACACAATCCATGTCTCCATTGTCTCAAGGCTTAAATCCTTATTTAACCTGTCTCCTCCCCTTCATCTATACTGATTGAAGTGGATTTAGGTGTCATCAATAAGGAATCATATTTTTCACCTGGTCAGACTATGCCATGGAAAGGGCAGGTGTTCTTAATGTTTTGTACACTCAGTGTATATTACATTTGTTTTATTTGATGACTTTATTATTTCATTCCAAGTCATCATCTCATCTCTGTAGAGCTGCTGCCATTGCTGTCTGACAAAATCAATATTTTAGTAGTTCTTCAAAGTACATAAGGAATACTTTTATGACTGCTGAATACCAACTATCAATCACTTAGATCATATGTTCAGGTAGAGATACCTCACGAAGCAACTGCTCTATATCCCTCTCCATCGCAGATTCTTCTGTCTCTTCTCCATTTCCATTTTGGTTAATCGCTCAACATGAACACACACACCTGGTAGCACTCCTAGACCTCTTCAGCTACAGATTGGTCCTGGAGATGTGAATACACACACACACAGAGTAGCATTCAACATTCTCACAGATCTGCTTGACCCGTGTGCATGTGTGTTTCTCTCTACAGGGTTGACCAGGGTCGTCTTCTGGACTACATAGTCAGCTGGGGGAATCTGACTGAAGAGAAAGTGGCCAGCTACCTACGGAACATCCTAGAAGCTTTACATTACCTACACAACTGTAGGATAGCCCATCTGGACTTGAAGGTACTGTACTGTGGTATTCATCATCTTTCTTTTCAATTCTGTCTCTTCTTTCTATTTCTCTCCTTCATATCTCCATTCTTCCTATCTCTATCCTTTTAATGTCTCCATTCTTCCTATCTCTATACTTTTAATGTCTCCATTCTCACTTCTATTTATACTCTCCCATATCTCCCCTCTGTTTTCTCTCACTTTCTCTCCACCTCTCTCTTTTCTAAACCTTCTATTTATACTCTCCCTCCCCCATATCGCTCTCCCTCCTTCTCCTCCCTCTTTCCCTCCTCTCCCCCAGCCTGAGAACCTGTTGGTGTCCCACAACTCGTCCGGCCAGCCCGTGGTCAAACTGACTGACTTCGGGGATGCCGTCCAGCTCAACAGTGCCCACTACATCCACCCTCTCCTGGGAAGCCCAGAGTTTTCCTCCCCCGAGCTGGTCCTGGGGGAGCCGGCCGCCCTGACCTCTGACCTCTGGAGTCTGGGGGTTGTGACCTATGTCCTCCTGAGCGGGGCCTCTCCTTTCCTGGATGAGAGCGTGGAGGAGACGTGTCTGAACATCTGTCAGCTAGACTTCAGCTTCCCTCACCACTACTTCAAGGGCGTGACCCAGGGGGCCCGGGAGTTTGTCTGCCTGCTGCTGAGGGCCGACCCATCCAGGAGGCCTCCGGCTGGGCTATGTCTGCAGGAGCCCTGGGTCCAGGGCCAGGCCAAGTTAGCAGACGTCCAGGGACAGGGTAGGGTGGAAGGTGGGTGTTTGGACACGTCTCGCCTAGTGCTGTTCATAGACAGGAGGAAGCACCAGACAGACGCAAAGCCCATTGGAGGGGTACAGAGCTTACTACACAGCCGGCTACAGCCACTGGCCTGAGTGAGGGATGGAGCGATGGAGAGAGATGCCCCCTCCCACCACCCTAATAGGAAGGAGAGAACAGGACGTCCAGTCCCAAACAGACTCCTCGCTACATTCCCACTAGCTGCTTGTGTAGATCTAAGAAGATTTAATAGGTATGAGCAATATTATTTCCACCTAACCTCTCAGAAGACAAGGTGGAGATGGGATTGATAGAACCATATTGCTTAGACCTATCCAAATCCTTTCAGATCTATATGAGGTGACTAGGGGGTAGTGACTAGGGGTTGATTTGGGACTGGGCATCTCAGAGAAAGAATTATGTGGGGTGAAAATGAAATTTGCTTATCTCATCCTCTTTCAGATATGTTGTGGTTTTAAAGAGTCCTGTGGTCCTTCAACCAATCAAAACATGAGGCCTGTAGGCCTAGAGGTCCTTAGCCAATCAGAGTATTCCCTGAGAGAACACACACTGAGTTCTTAGCCAATCAAAACAAGGATGACAATGTCCTCACCAGTCTACTGCTGCTTGCTTGTTTACACTAAAACTGATTTTCGAAAGAAGAAAAAATCTAAAACAAGAAAAATACTGACAAATCGATGGAGTAACATATTTGTCCTCTATCTTACTGAGAGTCAAACAAACAGAGATTTCAGAGGAGAGAGTGTTGCCAAGGAAGCTAGTGTTAGCACAAAGCAACCATCCCTTCCCTCTTGTTGCCAGAGAAAGAGAGAGCCGTTTTGTTTTTGTGCTTTTACAATATGTGACTCAAAGACTTTTGAGACACCCCCTTTCTTAAAGAACCAATGTATAAAGAGAGAGAATATTGTTCACAACTTTTTGAAAAAGTTTTTGAAAAAAACAACAAAACTCAAATGAACATTTCAAAAGAAGATTGAAGAAAAACGCTCAGCAGTAGAAAGTCGCTACGCTACTTTACAGCCCGGAGAGGACTCATCCATTGACTGAGCTCCTCCACTTTGTTGAGATAGTTTTATGTCTAATCAGAGTTTTCCAATTGCTGCGCTTATGTACTTAATCTAAGAAACCTTAATCTAAGTAAAGATAGAGATTCTGCTGACTGCTGCAAAGTCTCAACAACAGAAAAGAATGATTTGTTTTGTTTTTGCTTTTACTAGAAAACAAAAATGGTGTTGCGCAGATTTAAGATGATTAAGCCTTACTTTGTATATAGACTCTTAACTGCCTTCTGTCCCTCCTGTTTCAAAATGGCCGCCTGCTTTTGAGAACATTCTTGGGACTAAATAATCCTGCAAATGAAATGTAGTAGATCACCAATTGGGCGACTGAGCCTGAGTGGCAGCAGAGATGGTCAATCGGATGGAGAGTGAATGAGGAAAAGGAGCAGGAAGACAGAATACTGTAAATGCACTCAATGTATGTTATGTTTCCCCCATTCTTATCATGTGCAATGTTGCGGCTTTAACATTTTATGCAACTATTTATGAAGACATCTGTTGTACATGTAATAAATAGAGATAAAAGCATGTACTTGGTACTGCAAGCTCCGCTGGTAGTAGTCCTCATTATTTGACCTATGACCCTGTTGGGGTGTTAATCACCATAGAATTAGAATGAGTAGAACGGACATCCCCATTCAGGTCAGTGATGCCATAATGGGTGCTGGTGGCCATTTTGAGTGTCCCCATAGGACATTCGAATCCTATGGTTATCACTTTCTAGGTAACCTAACCTTCTGGGGTCGCCCTCTACATGGCACTTATGGCTAGATCAATGAATCATTTTTTATTTGTCACTTTTTATTTTTCTATAGAAGTTTTCTGAAATACCAAAGTTGTCCCAGCATTACCTTCCCTGTCCTACGCTATTGTTTTAATGATATTTTTATGAATTAATGACATTTCACTTTATTTCTAATGTTTTACGCTATGGAACCCTAAAAAGGGTTGTTTACACTTTGTTTGACTGGAAGTTATGGTCTGGTTTGATTCTGGTGTTACGGTAACTTTAGCCAGTCTACAAGGCAATAACGATCTCCACTTTTGGCTTGGATCTCTGGAAATGCAGGGGGTTTCGGAACTTCACCTACCTGTTTAATCTAGACCATTGTAGACTACTGTTGAAAAATAGGTCATGTCCACTCACTGATTACTGCTTCTACATGCGACCTGTGTCAAGTGTTAAAACAAGACTTGGCACTCTCTTCCCGAGGGCTTGTCTTATTGGGAGTTCTCGAGTGCATCCCAAATGGCACCCTATTCCCTTTATAAAGCCCTACCAGGGCCCAAGTCAAAAGTTGTGCATTACAAAGGGAATAGGATGCCATCGTGTTAATGAGCTGAATGCAAAACCCCTTTTATATGAAGTTATTTATGTAAAAAGAGATCCTATTACAGCTGTTTCTCATGATTGAGATGATTAAGTGTGCTGTGTCAAACACCTGGGCTGCATCTCAAATAGGACCTTATTCCCCATCCAGTGCCCCACTTTAGACCAGGGCCCTATGTTGGAACTAGCTATGATTTGACCTATAGGTGCCTCTAGCTTGCTGTCTAACCTCATACTAAACCTACTACAGGGCTCTCCAACCCTGTTCCCAGAGAGCTATTGTCCTGTAGGTTTTCGTTCCAACCCCAGTTGCAACTAACCTGATCCAGCTTAATAACCAGCTAATTATTAGAATCCGAGGCGCTATATTAGGGTTGGGGTCGAAAACCTACAGGACGGTAGCTCTGGGAACAGGGTTGGGGTCGAAAACCTACAGGACGGTAGCTCTGGGAACAGGGTTGGAGTCGAAAACCTACAGGACGGTAGCTCTGGGAACAGGGTTGGAGTCGAAAAACCTACAGGACGGTAGCTCTGGGAACAGGGTTGGAGAGCCTTGCTCTACAACATGCTTACAAACACAACACTGATGAATGATTCTGGTGTTTATGATAGATGTCTACAGACATTGTTCCTTTGGGTTGAATGGGGGGTAATTTAGTGGTTTAACCCTAGCCCCAATCTGGACATTAACCATTAGGTTTTGGGAAAATCTGCATCATCTCTGAATCAAATGTCCTGTTACCAGATTTGAGTTGATGCCATAGTTTGGGGTAAAAGGTAGTGGAATGTTTTATTAGAACACTATATGGCCAAACAGTTAGATTTGTCATATAATTAAATGTGTTGTTGCTATGTTTGCTGTTAGGGAATTATAGTGCAGGTTTTGAATGGGTCACGGGTGTCTGAGTAAAAAAAAATGGTATTTAATTTTTACAATAAAAAAATACTCCAGTCTGAACTTAAATGACCAGTTGAAAGTGTGTAGAAAGGATAGTGAAATAAAAAATATATATAATTTAATCTTTAATTTTTCTTCAATGACAGTATTTTCAAAAAAGCTATTAGCCGTGCTAATTTGGTTGATTTTGTGGTCTCAAACCAGTGAGTTTATTAACATTCTTCATCAAGAATGTGGGCAAAATGTTGACAATGAAAGAGGTGGGAATGTTGTTCCCTTGTCATATAATTGCAACATCTACTATCAACATAGCATTAAAAATAGTTTTCCAGATTCTATTTTGGCTATTAATTTTTGCAATACAAATATTGGGTTGCGACAGACAACCTGGTTCAATTTGGGTATAGTATACTGGTATAGTGAGTCACCTGATAGGAACTTGCTAAATTTCCTTCTGGCAGAGAGAGAAAGAGAAAAGGCTCATTGACCAGCCCATGCTGTCAGGAAGTATGGTGATTTATCTGATAGGAACATGCAAAACTGGAATATTTCCTTCTGTTAGGGAGGGAGGGAGGGAGAGAAGTGGCCCATTGTCAGGTTACCTGTACATTCCCATACCATATCATGTCCTTTAATTTATTTCTAAATCCATTTTTTGTAAAGTTGTATAAGGATGTTGAAATATGGGAATGTGGACTGAGTTGTTTTTTTATGTTTCTTGTCCTTTTTTTGTGCCAATCTCATCCTGTTTTATACATTAAATACATCATGATTTTTAAAGGGTTTTATTTCACGTTATTTTCTTTACTTTTGCATGTATATTTCTTTGTACAGAGACCATGAGTGCTTATGCGAATGTATGTAAATATTCTCATTGTTTTTGCCATCAGTTATTTGGAAATTAAACATGGAACATACCCACTTGTTCTGTCCTCACTAAAGCCTTGCTAGCATTATCTAGGTTTCCATCCAATTGGCGACAGATTTTCATGCAAATATTCAAAAATCTGCATGAAGATATGTGTTCATTTTCCTACCAGTGGTGTATTTCCACCAAATTGACTTGTTTCAGTTTTTTTTATCTACGTGATGACGTAGTGCACACAACATGTCGTTTTTCGTTTTCATAAACGGGAGAGAGAAAAAAATCTAGAGTTCAATGTGTATCCAATGCATTTTCAACTCTACGAATAGTTTTGTCACAAAAACTGTTGCGTAAAATAGCAAATATGCCTACTCTGGTCTTGGCACGTGCGCTCTAGCCAACAGCTGGCAGATACAGTACGGGTAGGCTAGTGAGTCGACATGATGAGATTACTTATTTGTCAAAATGGCAATTAAGCATCGATCAGAAAAAGACCGTCAATATTTATGGAAAAGGTGTATCAAACTAATCACCGTGCACTTTCATTACCCTATGAAGTTCTTTATAACTTATTTAATGTGTAGCCTAATAAACTGCATTATTTCCCGAGCCGTAGTGGGAGGACCACACACCATATCATCGCATAACTCCAATTTACTTATTATTATTTATTTTTTTCACCTTTATTTAACCATGTAGGCCAGTTGAGAACAAGTTCTCATTTACAACTGCGACCTGGCCAAGATAAAGCAAAGCAGTGCGACACATACAACAACACAGAGTTACACATGGAATAAACAAACATACAGTCAATAATACAGTAGAAAAAAATCTATATACAGTATGTGCAAATGAAGTAAGATTAGGGAGGTATGGCAGTAAATTTGCCGTAGTGGCGAAATAATATTGATGGTTATTAAATCAATATTTGCGCATAAAGTAGTTTCTACCTCCTTTACCGCATAATTTACCGACACAAAAAGATCCCACCATGTTGAACAAATAAATTATCGGTCGGCATTTATACAATTGTACCGAAACTTCCTGTTTCATTACAGCTGTCATGATTTTATTTTTATACGATATGGCTTTACTCCCATATACACTTGATGGGAACGCGGTTATTGAGTGCTTTTTTTTGTCATTTGTACTCTTCAACACTACATCTTCCAAGAACCAGGCTAGAAATTGATTTAATTATACAGTTGAAGTCGGAAGCTTACATACACTTAGGTTGGTGTCATTAAAAGTTGTTTTTCAACCATTCCACTAATTTCTTGTTAACAAACTATAGTTTTGGCAAGTCGGTTAGGACATCTACTTTGTGCATGACACAAGTCATTTTTACAACAATTGTTTAGAGACAGATTATTTCACATAGAATTCCCTGTATCACAATTCCAGTGGGCCAGAAGTTTACATACACTAAGTCGACAGTGCAATACCAGTGGCGTCATTAGGCCTGGGCTTCTACAGCTTCAGCCACAGATGTTTTTGGACCAGCCCCAAACCCTTTTATGGTCAGTCTGATATGTTTCCATAACCACACATCACTTGTGCTATGCAGTATAAAATTATGTTTTACTGACACATTTCAGCAACGGGTGTGGCTGAAATGGACGAATCCACTGATTTGAAGGGGTGTCTATCTACTTTTGGCCATGTAGTGTATGTGCAAATCATATTTTGACTGGCACTCACAACCTGGTCTCATAGACTAGACGTAACATAGTAAATGTAAATCTGGGACACTTAAATGAGTATTATGTGTTACGTTTGGTATGGTTACATAAGACCGATGATTACTTAAAGCAAACTCATAACAGACAACTTTAACATTTTAACAACATTCAACATCTAGTAACTATGTAGCCTGTTAGCTAACCCTAACCTTAACCATTTTAGTTAACCCTAACCTAAACCCTTTAACCTAACTCTTAAACTTAACCCTAACCTATACCTAACCCCTAGCCTAATTAATGTTAGCCAGCTATCTAATGTTAGCCACCTAGCTAGAATTTGCTCATTTGTAACATATAGTATGTTTTATGTGTTGTATATTTTGCAAATTCGTAACATATAATACGATTTTTGTCATTCGTAACATATATGAAATGGGTGATTGACATCCACATATGAATACATGCAATATGAAAAGTAACATATACTATGTAGAGTATTTGGATTTACTTACAGAATAATATGAAATGCTCTGAGACCAGGTTGCCACTCAGGGTAATCTGTTGAAATAATCCTGACTGAATGAGGTCTATATCCCACAGAAGCAATGATGTTAATTTCGGTCTCATTTCAATAAACACAAATTAATGTCCCTTTGCAAATACACTTGTACAGTAGAGACCTTGCAATCACACACTATATTAGAGTTTATTTGATATAAAATTAATCACACATTTATTTTGGCAACACCTTATATGAAGGGGTCTTTAAAACATCTTGAGTGTAGGGGGCAGTATTTTCGTTTTTGGCTAAAAAACGTACCCATTTGAAACTGCCCTATTTCTCAGGCCCAGGAACTAGAATATGCATATAATTGTCAGATCAGGATAGAAAACACTCTAAAAGTTTCCAAAACGGTCAAAATATTGTCTGTGAGTATAACAGAACTGATATTGCAGGCGAAAACCTGAGGAAAATCCAACAAGGAAGTCCTGTTTTTCCTGAAAGCTCTCTGTTCCATTGGATGCCTTGCCTCCATTTAAAGGGATATCAACCAGATTCCCTTTCCTATGGCTTCCACAAGGTGTGAACAGTCTTTAGACATAGTTTCAGGCTTTTATTTTGACAAATGAGCGAGAAAGAACCCATCGCGTCAGTGGATGGCTGGGTGCCAGCAGAGTTTTTCATGCGCAACAGCCATTTTCTCTCTCTCTCCTATGGAAGAAGCTACATTCCGATTGACATATTATCGATTATATATTGTAAAAACAACCTGAGGATTGATTATAAAAAACATTTGACATCTTTCTACGCACTTTACGGATACTATTTGGAATTTTTGTCTGCGATGTCGTGACATGCGATGTTTCTGAACATAACGAGCCAAACAAATGGAGGTATTTTGGATATAAAAATAATCTTTATGGAACAAAAGGAACATTTATTGTGTAACTGGGAGTCTCGTGAGTGCAAACATCTGAAGATCATCAAAGGTAAGCAATTTAATTTATTGCTTTTCTGACTTTCGTGACCAATCTACTTGGCTGCTAGCTGTTTGTAATATTTTGTCTTCTGAGAGAGATGTTCTTACATAAACGCTTGGTATGCTTTCGCCGAAAAGCTTTATTGAAATCTGACACGCCAGGTGGGTTAACAACAAGCTAAGCTGTGTTTTGCTATATTGCACTTGTGATTTCTTGAAAATGTAATATTTTTAGTAATTTAATTTGAATTTGGCGCTCTGCAATTCAGTGGATGTTGATGAAAATGATCCCGCTAACGGGATGGGTGCATCAAGAAACTTAGTTAAGAAACCAGGTATAACACCTTTATGTGTGTTCCAGTATAATTTATAAACAACCGTCATAACGCATTTATTCAACATCATTCATAACCAAGGTACCACTGAATAGCTCTTTAACAGTTCAATGGAAATTCATATTTTTCTGTCACAGTACCAAATCCGCTGTCATACTATTCATGCAACAATCTGGGAGCAGGTAAGCTTCAGAGCCTTACCCAGCTAGCAGTGTAACATGCTGACCAGACCGGACACGTCGCATGTGCGAGCGTCGCAAAATAAATGTAGAAATGCATGTTATTCAATATTGCACCCACACTGCTCGCACGCGCCAACGAGCATCTGTGACGCCAAGGGCTAAAATAGAACTCATTCCTATTTCTGACGCAGATTGCGCTGAAAGTCCTGCCTCTCTCATCTCCTCATTGGTTTATAGAAGCAGGTACCCACGTGCCATCTCCTCATTGGTTATACCGACGTGGGTGACTGAAAGACTAACTGTTTTGCCGGTAGTCGTGGTAATAAATACAATGAAAGTTTAGATGCGATCACCATATAAGTTAAACGATGAAAAGGCCTGGAAGGAGGAGAGATGACTAGAAACGATTCGGTTAGCCGTTTTATGTGCGGATTAATTGTCGGAGTAGAGGTCCTTGTGCATTTCAGGTAAAATAAAAACTCAATGTTTATATCCCAGGACAAATTAGCTAGCAACAGCAAGCTAGCTAAATTTGACAAATTAACGTTAGCTAGCAAGTGCAAGCTAACTAGCTAAATTGCCATACATGTTTAATGATTTTCGACCTGTCCCCAAATTAATGTCATTGGTTCAGAGTTTGTCTTGATATTTTAACCTGTGTGTCGTGATCGCGTTTGGTGTGGGGGGGCAAAATAAATGTATGCACGATAGCGCACGATGGCGCACACGCGCAGCCGGTTTGGGTTCCGTGTTAGAGTTTATTCCTTGCTTAAGGCCACATTTTCATTGTCAGGGCCTCTGGCCTTTTGGGGGCCCTTAGCGAGATTTGGTTGGCAAACCCCCCCACCAAGAGGTCAATTTTTTTTTGTGGCCCCCATGAAGTCGGAGAGAAAAATATTTGAATGTTTATTTCCTGCAATTCTACACGTATTGCCATGGGCAGAGATAGAATATTTAAAAAATGTATAACAAATTTCATGCAATTTTACTAAATTTGCCATGGTGCAGAGCAATTTTTTTCAGTATTAAAGCTAATTTCCTGCAATTCTAAACATTTTGTCATGACTTATGCAACATTAATGATATCTGAGTGACAGTGACCAACACAATCCAAGATGGCGTAGCAGTCAGACGTATTTGTCCTTCGTCTTGTCGTGTCCCATGTATATATATTTTTATATATTTTTCTTCGCACATCTTTTTATATTTTTCTAAACCCTTACTTCAAAATACTCTCCTGCAACCCGCCTCACCCAATGTGGTGTGGACCTGCTTTTTCTCTAACATATTTTTATTTTCCTCTATTACTGGAATCTCTCCAACATAAACTAGCCAGCTAACTAGCCAGCTAACGGTCATCAGCTAACCTCTAGCTCGGAAAGCTCTCGCCAGTCTGTACAACGCGTTTCAACCAGAGCATACCGGACCTATTTTTCTCTCCATATCCCCGGATTCCTATCGCAAGCTCTGAACCTTCTCACCTTCCAACCTTCACAGCTAACGTCCCCTGAATGCTAGCTGTCTAGAGCACAATGGACTGTTGGCTTACGAGGCCCATCAAATACATTCCAAAGCCACTAGCTAGCAGTCAGCTATCCTTTGTTACCTTTATCCCGGACAACTCTTGCCAGTCTGTACAGCGCGACTCAAATCAGAGCTAGTCGGACTTATTCTTCTCTATCTCCGGATTCCTACCGCAAGCTCTGAACCTATTTTTTTAAACATTTTGTTACATTTTTTATGATATTTTTTATATATTTTTTTCCCACCTGGAATTATAGCAGCTAGCGACCCCTGAACGCACAGCCGCTAATCTGCGGCCTGCTAGCTATCTAAAGCACATTGGACTGCTGGCTTAAGAGGCCCTTCTGACATATTTCTTCGGCCACTATACATATTTTGCTAATTGGCCTGGTTTACCACACGGAACCCTGCTGATCCGTCAGCTGATGTAACTGCACGAGGGGGCCACAACAGACTTCCCTCCGTCGCGTCATCCCTCTAAGGCCTTTCTGTTAGCCTGCTAGCCCCGTGCCGCTAGCTGCCTGAAGCCACGCGCTGGACTTGTATGATCACCCGGCTACTCATGCCTTTCCCTAACGTCACCATGCCGTGTCGATTGCTGTTCTGGTTTGTAACTATTGTTTTATTTCACTGTAGAGCCTCTAGCACTGCTCAACACGCCTCGGCTAACAATTTAGTTCCACCCCCCACACACGCAGTGACACCATCTGGTTTAAATGCTATTTCTAGAGACAATATCTCTTTCATTATCACTATGTGCACAGGTTTACCCCCACTGTATTCACATCCTACTATACCTTTGTCTGTACATTATGCCTTGAATATATTCTACCGTGCCCAGAAATCTGCTCCTTTTACTCTCTATTCTAAATGTACTAGGTGTCCAGTTCTGTTAGCCTTTAGCCGTACCCTTATCCTACTCCTCCGCTGTTCCTTTGGTGATGTAGAGGTTAATCCAAGCCCTGCAGTGTCTACCTCCACTCCCATCCCCCAGGCTCTCTCATTTGTTGACTGCAACCGTAAAAGCCTTGGTTTCATGCATGTTAATATTAGAAGCCTCCTCCCTAACTTTGTTTTATTCACTGCCCTAGCCCACTGCACCAATCTGGATGTCCTAGCCTTGTCTGAATCCTGTCTTATGAAGACCACCAAAAACCTTGAAATTTCCATTCCTAACTATAACATTTTCCGACAAGATAGAACTGCCAAAGGGTCGGTGTTGCAATTTACTACAAAGATAACCTGCAGAGTTCTGTCTTACTATCCAGGTCTGTACTCAAACAATTTGAGCTTCTACTTCTAAAAATTAACCTTTCCAGAAACAAGTCTCTCACTGTTGCCGCTTGCTATAGACCACCCTCTGCCCCCAGCTGTGCCCTCGACACCATATGTGATTTGATTGCCCCCCATCTATCTTCTGAGCTCGTGCTGCTAGGTGACCTAAACTGGGACATGCTTAACACCCCAGCCATCCTACAATCTAAGCTTGATTCCCTCAATCTCACACAATTTATCAATGAACCTACCAGATATAACCCCAAATCCGTAAACACGGGCACCCTCATAGATATCATTCATCCTAACTAACTCACCCTCCAAATACACCTCTGCTGTTTTCAACCAAGATCTCAGCGATCACTGCCTCATTGCCTGCATCCATAATGGGTCTGCGAGCAAACGACCACCCCTCATCACTGTCAAACGCTCCCTAAAACACTTCTGCGAGCAGGCCTTTCTAATCGACCTGGCCGGGGTATCCTGGAACATCATTGACCTCATCCCGACAGTAGAGGATGCCTGGTTATTCTTTAAAAGTGCCTTCCTCACCATCTTAAATAGGCATGCCCCATTCAAAAAATGTAGAACCAGGAATAGATATAGATAGCCCTTGGTTCACTCCAGATCTGTCTGCCCTTGACCAGCACAAAAACATCCTGTGGCGTTCTGCATTAGCATCGAATAGCCCCCGTGATATGCAACTTTTCAGGGAAGTTAGGAACCAATATACACATGCAGTTAGGAAAGCTAAGGCTAGCTTTTTTAAACAGAAATTTGCATCCTGCAGTAAAAACTCAAAAAAGTTCTGGGACACTGTAAAGTCCATGGAGAATAAGTGCACCTCCTCCCAGCTACCCACTGCTCTGAGGCTAGGAAACACTGTTACAACCGACAAATCCACTATAATGGAGAATTTCAATAAGCATTTCTCTACGGCTGGCCATGCTTTCCACCTGGCCACCCCTACCCCGGTCAACTACCCGTCACCCTCCACAGCAACCCGCCCAAGCCCCCACCATTTCTCCTTCACCCATATCCAGATAGCTGATGTTCTGAAAGAGCTGCAAAATCTGGACCCCTACAAATCACACAGGCTAGACAATCTGGACCCTCTCTTTCTTAAATTATCTGCCGAAATTGTTGCAACCCCTATTACTAGCCTGTTCAACCTCTCTTTCGTATCGTCTGAGATTCCCAAAGATTGGAAAGCTGCCGCAGTCATTCCCCTCTTCAAAGGGGGAGACACTCTAGACCCAAACTGCTACAGACCTATATCTATCCTACCCTGCATCTCTAAGGTCTTCGAAAGCCAAGTTAACAAACAGATTACTGACCATTTTGAATCACATCGTACCTTCTCCGATATGCTATCTGGTTTCCGAGCTGGTCATGGGTGCACCTCAGCCACGCTCAAGGTCCTTAACGATATCATAACCGCCATCGATAAGAGACATTACTGTGCAGCTGTATTATTCGACCTGGCCAAGGCTTTCGACTCTGTCAATCACCACATTCTTATTGGCAGACTCAACAGCCTTGGTTTCTCAAATGATTGCCTCGCATGGTTCACCAACTACTTCTCTGATAGAGCTCATGTGTCAAATCGGAGGGCCTGTTGTCCGGACCTCTGGCAGTCTCTATGGGGGTGCCACAGGGTTCAATTCTCCGGCCGACTCTCTTCTCTGTATACATCAATTATGTCGCTCTTGCTGCTGGTGATTCTCTAATCCACCTCTACGCAGACGACACCATTCTGTATACTTCTGGCCCTTCTATGGACACTGTGTTAACTAACCTCCAGACAAGCTTCAATGCCATACAACTCTCCTTCTGTGGCCACCAACTGCTCTTAAACTCAAGTAAAACTAAATGCATGCTATTCAACCGATCATTGCCCGCACCTTCCCGCCCATCCAGCATCACTACTTTGGACGACTCTGACTTAGAATACGTGGATAACTACAAATACCTAGGTGTCTGGTTAGACCGTAAACTCTCCTTCCAGACTCACATTAAGCATCTCCAATCCAAAATTAAATCTAGAATCGGATTCCTATTTCGCAACAAAGCTTCCTTCACTCATGCTGCCAAACATACCCTCGTAAAACTGACCATCATACCGATCCTTGACTTCGGCGATGTCATGTATAAAATAGCCTCCAACACTCTACTCAGCAAACTGGATGTAGTCTATCACAGTGCCATCCGTTTTGTCACCAAAGCCCCATATACTACCCACCACTGTGACCTGTACCCTCTCGTTGGCTGGCCCCGCTTCATACTCATCGCCAAATCCACTGGCTACAGGTTATCTACAAGTCTCTGCTAGGTAAAGCCCCGTCCTATCTCAGCTCGCTGGTCACCATTGCAGCACCCACTTGTAGCACACGCTCCAGCAGGTACATCTCACGGGTCACCCCCAAAGCCAATTCCTCCCTTGGTCGCCTTTCCTTCCAGTTCTCTGCTGCCACTGACTGGAACGAACTGCAAAAATCACTGAAGCTGGAGATTCCCTCACTAACTTTAAGAACCATCTGTCAGAGCAGCTCACAGATCACTGCATCTGTTCATAGCCCATCTGTATACCTCATTCCCATACTGTATTTATTTGTTTTGCTCCTTTTGCACCACAGTATCTCTACTTGCACATCCATATTTTGCACATCTACCATTCCAGTGTTTAATTGCCATATTGTAATTACTTCGCCACCATGGCCTATTTATTGCCTTAACTCAATTATTTGACCTTATTTGCACTCACTGTATATAGACTTTGTTTTCTTTTTTTTCCAACTGTATTTCTACTGTATGTTTTGTTCATTCCATGTGTAACTCTGTGTTGTTGTATGTGTCGAACTGCTATGCTTTATCTTGGCCAGGTCGCAGTTGCGAATGAGAACTTGTTCTCAACTAGCTTACCTGGTTAAATAAAGGTGAAATCAAATTTTAAAAAATAGGGGCCTGTCATGCCAGATAGTGTCCCCACTGTGTCACAATGGGATTCAATGAGTTCTAGCTTCCGTTGCTAGGGCTGTTGCTAGAACTTGCAAAATGCTGACTGGGTTATGTAATGAACCAAAGCGTCCGTTGCTATGCTGGTTGCTTGGCTCTATTTTTACCTGGTAGCGGTAGCGAAGGACTGAGGACGTGGGCAGTTCTAGTTCTTTTCACCTAATAATAGCTTGCTCAGTCCATGCAAAATTATTACCTCAGAATTTCTCTCCAAGGACTGTGTTTTTGACAGTGACTACCTGCGTAAAGAGAACCCTCTTTCTTTACCATATATTTGTCTTTATATAAGAACATATTGTTAAATAGGAAGAAATCATTTAAGCTGTTTTTAAATTTAAGTTGCTAGCTACTATACTTATTTACCTCAGCCTGCCTAGTCAGCTAGCTTGCCAGACAGTTTATTTAGCTAACGCTAGCTAGCTACTGTAATTGTAGCTTTCTGTTTGTATGTAAGTTAGCTTGCATCCCTCAAGGAGACTTTCTTTTATATTTCCAACCAGGCAAAGTACTATGAAGGCACCACTGATCTCGACAAGAGACGCAACATTAAGAGAAATTCACAATTCAGGGTAACGTTAAGCAGTTAACTTTTATTAGATAACTTGATGGATTTAGCTATGTACAACCATTTTTCAACACAATTTTTGCGCCAGGGAGGGGGAGCGGGAGTGGGCAGAACATCCATTGACTCAATTCCAGCTATTGTTATGAGCCGTCCTCCCTCAGCAGCCTCCACTGATATAGGTAGGTATATGTCTGTCATATTGAGGTATCTAGCTATAAGTTGAACCTGATCAATCAAGTAAAATATGGTAATTCCAAATGCCTTTAACTAGGTAACTTTGCTAGACAAGCACAGAGAGAGACGGGGTTGGAGAGAGAGGAAAAATGTGAGAATGAAAGGATGAAAGTGAGAGAGGGAGAAAGAGATGTGGAAAGAGTGGAAGACAGAGAGATGGAAAGAGAGAAACAGAGAAAGAAAGACAGCAGTGCAAATGTACTCATCTCTTCCAACTTGTTAGGCAATCGCATGTACCTACACGGGAAGGATTGGCAGCCACACAGGAGGGTGATTTTTATTACGGAGGAGAAGGAGGCTGTGCTGATCGAGATGCATGCTGGCCATTTCGGAGTAAAGCGCAGCTTTGCCAAAATCAACCTACGCATCTTCTGACAGGGAATTGTTAAGGAGGTGGACAGCTGGGCAAGTCTTTTGTTTATCAATCACATTCTATTATTTCTGAAACTATTATGATTTCAATGAATCATATCATATCAGAGAACAACCAAAGTTTCAATTTGTCACTTTATTATTTTTTTAAACCTTTTTAACTAGGCAAGTCAGTTAAGAACAAATTCTTATTTTCAATGACGGCCTAGGAACAGTGGCCGTCGGGGCAGAACGACATCTTGTCAGCTTGGGGGTTTGAACTTGCAACCTAGTCCAACGCGCCAACGCTCCAACCACTAGGCCTCCCCAGATCTTTGTTTCACGGAAACATGGCTCACTCGGGATAAGTTATCAGAGTCGATACAGCCACCTAGTTTCTTCACGCATCGCGCCGACAGAAACAAAGGTCTCTCTGGTAAGAAGAAGGGCCTTATGATTAACGAGACGTGGTGTGATCATAACAACATGGAACTCAAGTCCTTTTCTTCACCTGACCTAGAATTCCTTATAATAAAATGCCGACCGCATTACAGTGCCTTGCGAAAGTATTCGGCCCCCTTGAACTTTGCAACCTTTTGCCACATTTCAGGCTTCAAACATAAAGATATAAAACTGTATTTTTTTGTGAAGAATCAACAACAAGTGGGACACAATCATGAAGTGGAACGACATTTATTGGATATTTCAAACTTTTTTAACAAATCAAAAACTGAAAAATTGGGCGTGCAAAATTATTCAGCCCCTTTACTTTCAGTGCAGCAAACTCTCTCCAGAAGTTCAGTGAGGATCTCTGAATGATCCAATGTTGACCTAAATGACTAATGATGATAAATACAATCCACCTGTGTGTAATCAAGTCTCCGTATAAATGCACCTGCACTGTGATAGTCTCAGAGGTCCGTCAAAAGCGCAGAGAGCATCATGAAGAACAAGGAACACACCAGGCAGGTCCGAGATACTGTTGTGAAGAAGTTTAAAGACGGATTTGGATACAAAAAGATTTCCCAAGCTGTAAACATCCCAAGGAGCACTGTGCAAGCGATAATATTGAAATGGAAGGAGTATCAGACCACTGCAAATCTACCAAGACCTGGCCGTCCCTCTAAACTTTCAGCTCATACAAGGAGAAGACTGATCAGAGATGCAGCCAAGAGACCCATGATCACTCTGGATGAACTGCAGAGATCTACAGCTGAGGTGGGAGACTCTGTCCATAGGACAACAATCAGTCGTATATTGCACAAATCTGGCCTTTATGGAAGAGTGGCAAGAAGAAAGCCATTTCTTAAAGATATCCATAAAAAGTGTCGTTTAAAGTTTGCCACAAGCCACCTGGGAGACACACCAAACATGTGGAAGAAGGTGCTCTGGTCAGATGAAACCAAAATTGAACTTTTTGGCAACAATGCAAAACGTTATGTTTGGCGTAAAAGCAACACAGCTGAACACACCATCCCCACTGTCAAACATGGTGGTGGCAGCATCATGGTTTGGGCCTGCTTTTCTTCAGCAGGGACAGGGAAGATGGTTAGAATTGATGGGAAGATGGATGGAGCCAAATACAGGACCATTCTGGAAGAAAACCTGATGGAGTCTGCAAAAGACCTGAGACTGGGATGGAGATTTGTCTTCCAACAAGACAATGATCCAAAACATAAAGCAAAATCTACAATGGAATGGTTCAAAAATAAACATATCCAGGTGTTAGAATGGCCAAGTCAAAGTCCAGACCTGAATCCAATCGAGAATATGTGGAAAGAACGGAAAACTGCTGTTCACAAATGCTCTCCATCCAACCTCACTGAGCTCGAGCTGTTTTGCAAGGAGGAATGGCAAAAAATGTCATTCTCTCGATGTGCAAAACTGATAGAGACATACCCCAAGCGACTTACAGCTGTAATCGCAGCAAAAGGTGGCGCTACAAAGTATTAACTTAAGGGGGCTGAATAATTTTGCACGCCCAATTTTTCAGTTTTTGATTTGTTAAAAAAGTTTGAAATATCCAATAAATGTCGTTCCACTTCATGATTGTGTCCCACTTGTTGTTGATTCTTCACAAAAAAATACAGTTTTATATCTTTATGTTTGAAGCCTGAAATGTGGCAAAAGGTTGCAAAGTTCAAGGGGGCCGAATACTTTCGCAAGGCACTGTATCTACCAAGAGAATTCTCTTCGATTATAATCACAGTCATGTATATCCCCCACCCAAGCAGACACATCGATGGCCCTGAAATAATTTCATTGGACTATGTAAACTAGAAATCACATATCCTGAGGCTGCATTTATTGTAGCTGGGGATTTTAACAAGGATAATCTGAAAACAAGGCTCCCTAAATTTTATCAGCATATCGAATGCACGACCCGGGCTGGCAAAACCCTGGATCATTGTTATTCTAACTTTGCGACGCATACAAAGCCCTCCCCCGCCCTCCTTTTGGAAAATCTGACCACGACTCGATTATGTTGCTCCCAGCCTATAGACAGAAACTAAAACAGTAAACGCCCATGCTCAGGTCTGTTCAACGCTCGTCCAACCAATCGGATTCCACGCTTCAAGATTGCTTCGATCACGTGGATATGGGATATGTTCCGCATAGAGTCGGACAACAACATTGATGAATATGCTGATTCGGTGAGCGAGTTTATCAGCAAGTGCATCGGTGATGTTGTACCCACAGAGACTATTAAAACCTTCCTCAACCAGAAACCGTGGATTGATGGCAGCATTTGCGCAAAACTGAAAGCGCGAACCATTGCTTTTAATCAGGGCAAGGAGACCGGAAACATGACCGAATACAAAGAGTGTAGCTATTCCCTCCGCAAGGCAATCAAACAAGCTAAGCGTCAGTATAGAGACAAAGTAGAGTCGCAATTCAACGGCTCAGACACAAGAGGTATGTGGCAGGGTCTACAGTCAATCACAGACTACAAAAAGAAAGCCAGCCCCGTTGCGGACCACGATGTCTTGCTCCCAGACAAACTTAACAACTTCTTTGCTCGCTTTGAGGACAATACAGTGCCACCGACACGGCCCGCTACCAAAACCTGCGGGCTCTCCTTCACTGCAGCCAATGTGAGTAAAACATTTAAACGTGTTAACCCTCGCAAGGCTGCCAGCCCAGACGGCAACCCTAGCCGCGTCCTCAGAGCATTCGTGTGTTTAAGGACATATTCAATCAATCCTTATTCCAGTCTGCTGTTCCCACATGCTTCAAGAGGGCCACCGTTGTTCCTGTTCCCAAGAAAGCTAAGGTAACTGAGCTAAATGACTACCGCCCCGTAGCACTCACTTCGGTTATCATTAAGTGCTTTGAGAGACTAGTCAAGAACCATATCACCTCGACCCTACTTGACACCCCAGGGAAACTACCTGCCCTCCAGGATACCTACACCACCCGATGTCACAGGAAGGCCATAAAGTTCATCAAGGACAACAACCACCCGAGCCACTGACTGTTCACCCCGCTATCATCCAGAAGGCGAGGTCAGTACAGGTGCATCAAAGCAGGGGCCGAGAGACTGAAAAACAGCTTCTATCTCAAATCAATCAGACTGTTAATCAGCAATCGCTAACATTGAGTGGCTGCTGCCAACATACTGACTCATCTCTAGCCACTTTAATAATTAAAATTGGAAGTAATAAATGTATCGCTAGCCACTTTAAACAATGCCACTTTATATAATATTTACATACCCTACATTACTCATCTAATATGTATATACTGTACTCTATACCATCTACTGCATCTTGCCTATGCCGTTCGGCCATCGCTCATCCATATATTTTTATGTACATATTCTTATTCCTTCCTTTACACTTGTGTGTATGAGGTAGTTGTTGTGAAATTGTTAGGTTAGATTACTTGTTAGATATTACTGCATGGTCGGAACTAGAAGCACAAGCATTTCCCTACACTCGCATTAACATCTGCTAACCATGTATATGTGACAAATAAAATTTGATTTGATTTGATACGCAGATTAACTAAAAACACTAGCACTGCAAACACTCAGAACAAAGAGAGCAGCTGCAGTGCCTGGACTTTGCAGTCTCCTGCTACAAGTCCCCCTTCCACCTGTTGAGAACAAGTGACAGGCAGAACCTCCCACCCACACAGCAACCACCTACTCTATATTCCACACACCAGAATTCAGTATTTGGGTCTAGGATTGCCATGTGAGTGTACAAACAAATCTGTGAAAATGATTTAATGGCACAACTGTAAAAAAATTGGGGAAGTTTATGTATAAAAAATCTTAAAATTACTGCCAGGTTGGCTTTCACAGCTGTTTCATAAGGTGTTCATTATTGTAAGGTATCCTTTGATGGTATTTATTTGTTGCACATTATTCATTGTTGTGTCCTAGGACCAACAATAGATACATATAACAGTAGATTCAACCACAAGGGTGTACTAATGAGCTATGCGAAATGATATTTCAGTGTAGATAAGCGAAGGGCAGGTGAAAATAAAAACATGGCAGCCAGACAAGCCAGCGTATGAATCAAATGGATTTGCATATGAATGGAGTGGAAATTAGCTGACTTTGTCATCTCTAAGGTAAGTAACTTTAATGTGTCAAGCAGATTACACGTTTTCTTTGCCATTTCTGAAACGTAGCAACATGTAAGACATGGATTTCATGTTGTCATGTTAACAAGGTACCCAAAAGTAGTTTGAAGTAATGTTTTCATTTTATTAACTAAACAAAACTTGTTAAAACAGCGACATTCTCACAGAAATTTGCATAGCGAAATTTGCATAGCGATGATGAAAATAATGTAATTTAGGCTGTAATAATCTCCAAAATTCGAATCATTAGGTCATCACACCATTCATATAGCAACAGACGCTAATAGTTTATTGAAAACCATTATGATGCAGGGGGGACACTTTTTGGCTGGGGTACATTATTTGGCATGACAGGCCACCTCGAGGTCAGGGGCCCTGGGCACGAGCCCTGCATGCCCGGTCAGTATTCAGTCATGATTACTACAAGTTAAGATAACTGACTAGACTACCTTACCAAACTAAAAATTGTTATCTGACATGGTTTATTGAGTTTATTTATTTAACTAGGCAAGTCAGTTAAGAACAAATTCTTATTTACAATGACGGCCTAACCCGGACGATGCTGGGCCAATTGTGCGCCACCCTATGGGACTCCCAATCACAGCCGGTTGTGATACAGCCTGGAATTGAACCAGGGTCTGTAGTAATGCCTCGAGTACTGAGATGCAGTGCCTTAGATTGCTGTGCCACTCTAGAGCTTGCACCTTGTGTATTCCACTATTCAAACTCTCAACAGTAAGTTGAGACCCCAACTGAATTTCTAAGTGAACGCTTATGTCGCTAATGCCTGGAGCCGGTCCTGGTCATTGTAACATGTTTAGTAACATTCACTGAGACATGAAGACTTGCATTTGCTCCAAAAGCTAATGCCTAGGGTATTGTGGTGTGCAGGACTAACCCAGTCAATAACACAAGCTATCATTGGGCTCACTCCCACCAGATTCTTGTGTTATGAATGCGCTATGTATACCCCCTTCATATAAAGTGTTACCTTTAAGGTCGTGATTCACTAAACCAGATTTAGGCCCCCGCCATCAGGGACTATGAACCCACCTCATTGAGGTGTACTACTATTGATACTTCATTTATAAGCTTCAATGCTATACAACACTCCTTCCTTAGCCTCCAACTGCTCTTAAATGTAAGTAAAACTAAGTGCATGCTCTTCAACCGATCGCTGCCCGCTCCTGCCCGCCCGTCTAGCATCACTACTCTGGACGGTTCTGACTTAGAATATATACAAATACCTAGGTGTCTGGTTAGACTGTAAACTCTCCTTCCGAAATCACATTAAGCATCTCCAATCCAAAATGAAATCTAGAATCGGCTTCCTATTTTGCAACAAAGCATCCTTCACTCATGCTGCCAAACATACCCTTGTAAAACTGACTATCCTACCCTTGACTTTGGCGATGTCATTTACAAAATAGGCTCCAACACTGTACTCAGCAAATTGGATGCAGTCTATCACAGTGCCATCCTTTTTGTCACCAAAGCCTCATATACTACTCACTCATACTCCTCATATACTATGCCCTCGTTGGCTGGCCCTCGCTTCATATTTGTCGCCAAACCCACTGGCTCCAGGTAATCTATAAATCTTTGCTAGGTAAAACCCCACCTTATCTCAGCTCACTGGTCACCATAGCAGCACGCGTTCCAGCAGTTATATTTCACTGGTCACCCCCAAAGCCAATTTCGCATTTTCTTCCAATTCTCTGCTGCCAATGACTGGAACGAACTGCAAAAATCACTGAAGCTGGAGACTCATATCTCCCTCATATCTCCCTCACCATTTCACCTGTACATAGCCCATCTGTAAATAGCCCACCCAACTACCTCATCCCCATATTGTTATTTTTTATTTTTTATCCTTTGCACCCCAGTAGCTCTACTTGCACATTTATCTTCTGCACATCTATCACTCCAGTGTTTAATTGCTAAATTGTAATTATTTCACCATTATAGTCTATTTATTGCCTTACCTCCCTAATCTTACTTCATTTGCACACACTGTATATAGACTTTTCTATTGTGTTATTGACTGTACGTTTGTTTATTCCATGTGTAACTCTGTGTTTTTTGTGTCGCACTGCTTTGCTTTATCTTGGCCAGGTCGCAGTTGTGAATGAGAACTTGTTCTCAACTGGCCTACCTGGTTAAATAAAGGGGAAATAAAAAATGTCAAAAATAAATGATATCACCTGCGTGTGACAATGTCTCACAGTACACCTGGTACGCGGAAGTTATGAAAGACGTCTTTGGCAATGCCAACTGGTATGGATGGAAATGTATTGTCTAGGCTTGCCTAGAACATAAATGACTCTCTGTCAGATAACATAGAGAATTGTGAGTTATTGTCTATAGGTATGTTTCCATCAGGCCTGTCCTGACGTTGAATGGAAGCCTGGCTATTGAAATTCTTTGCAGGGTGCATCCTCAGGTCAGGAAAAAAACTATTTAGAATGAGGAAATACTGAGATTATGGGTATAAATGACTGTCTATTTGTTCAATACAGTTGACACTGGTAGGTTGTGTCAACTCAATACAGAGAAAGCAGCTGAAACATGCGTTAATGAAATAAGTGAATGAGAAACATAAACGTGTGTCAGGCTGAACAACGCCATTTCCCTGTGACTGTATTGCCTCTTGTGCATTACTGTATTGCCTCTTGTGCCTTATATGTCAGACGTGGTTCTCGAAAATTGTGGGTCAGCGAATTCGACGAAAGATTGTGGATTAATCAAAGATGTCACACTAAGGCCGTTTACCATTGAAACATTTTTAAATTTCCGGTCTACTTAAGGGGTAGCTCTCTCATAGACACGAATGGGATAGCAGCTGTGTCTGGTCTACTTAGTTTATTGACTCTATATGAACCATAAAAAAATGAGGGAGAGGGATGTCTCGCTTCCTCTTTCGTCTCTGATTCTACAAGGTGAAAAGCTGAAATGAGTATGACATCCTGGCATTTAAAGCATACTAAATGTTAGATATTATTCACATGGCCTACTATAAATCTTGTTTTTTGGGAATACCCTAAATGCCTAGGCTTCTATTTAGAATGTAAGCACAGGTGTTCGGACATGGCTGTCCCAGGCTACTATTACTCATAATGAATTAGTATGTGATCTCTTCACCTGAGTCAGGCCCAGGACTGTTGATGCTGTTCAGTTTGAGTGTAGGTCTGAATAAGTTGTTCTTTTCATTGTAAATAAAGAATTTGATCTGAATCTGCTGCATTGCCCTTACGGCTGCTACAAGGTCCTATTCTACAACAGGCGGGGGACTTTCAGAGACTAGTGCATCCTGACTGATAATCACTCAATCATATCAACACCATACGTATTTCACATTTTTGACCTTCTGTAACATTGCCCCCTTGTGAAAAACTGATTGAACTTCAACCTTGTCTGGTGATTCGGGCCCCTATCCACAAAGCATATCAGAGTGCTGATCTAAGATCACTTTTTCCTATTAGATAATAATGACTAAGATTATATGGATCCTAGATCAGCATTCCTACTCAGAGATGCTTTGTGGATACGTGCCCAGTTCATCACCCCAGTCCCTTCACATGGCCATTAGACCACCAGGTGGCGGTGTCACTCCAGGCAATATCCCCTGCAGAATAATGCTCAAACCCTACACGAAGACTGAATTTGTGTGGGCGGGTATGTTTAAAAAATACATATATTTAACATTTTTATTTAACCTTTATTTAACTAGGGAAGTCAGTTCAGAACCATTTTTATTTGCAATGACGGCCTACCTAGTGTGTGTGTGTGTGTGTGGGGGGGGGGGGGGGGGGGGGGGGGGGGGGGTTGCAAAGGCTGCGCTGTCCCACAGTGTGTTTCTGTGAAGGGAGAAAAACAACAAACGTCACCTCTGTTCTGTCCTGGGGTGTTATCTCCCCCCTCTGACAGACTCCCCACCGCCCAACAAAGACAGGAAGCTCCATGTCTCCCACTTCCTGAAAGGATGACTTCCTGTCCTTGCTGGGGAATGTGGGAAAAACAGAGAGAAACAGGAAGTATCGATAAATCAGACCTGTAGTAGATGCTTATTGTTGCTGATTTCCCCTCTGCCACTCTACTGTAAGAAGTGATGTGCCCAGCCAGCCACCACTTGATAGAGAGATTGGAGAGGTGAGCGGGTTGTTGGTGGAGAGTGCGTGTGTGTGCGCACGTGTGTGTGTGTAGGCATGTGTGTGTGTTTGTGTTATCACTGTGAATCAGAGGGCTTGATACACCACAAAAAGCCAAGCACTTAGAAGAAGCACTACAGTGTGATGTGGTGACTGATGCTTAAAGTGGTTTATTTTGGGGGTGCTGCATGGCTGCGTCATTCAGGGTCGTCCTGTCTGTCTTTATCTTCCTTCCTTCCTGTCTCCCTCCTGCCTCTCCATCAACATGTTTGTGTTCAGGGTCGCATCCCAAATGGCACCCTATTCGCTATTTAGTGGACTACTTTTGACCAAGGATAGGGCTCTGGTCAAAAGTAGTGCACTAAATAGGGAGTAGGGTGCCATTTGAGATGCAGTCCAGGCCTAGTTGCGACTGTTACCAACCAGGAAATCCTGTGTGACCTCTCACCCCGTTCTCCCACGAAAACACGGACTGCCTGTCAGTGACGTTCAGGAGGTGGAATGTTCATCTGTGTTGTTGAACTCCTTACGTAATGTACCTCGGCTGCTAATCAGTGTTTGAACAGGCCATTGGAGGAGGTGGTGGTGGTGGAGGTAGTAGAAACATCAGCAGGACTTAGCCAGGGTATTGATGGAATGGAAGCCCTGTGACACAATTCAATACATCAACAGACAGTAACATACAGTGCACACACCCGTTCCATCCCATTCAAGCACGCATGCACGTACACACACATGCGCACACACATGCACACACTGAAGCACAAGATGGCGCAGACAGAGTGACTTTTATTGTGTTTATCTTTACTTTTTCTGTACAAAAAGGTCACACTATTATCATATATTATGACCGCCAAGCACTTCTGGACATCAGATCCACAGTTACTAACCTCGATTTCAACATCAAACACGACTTCAACTCCAACTCAGCTGTTCCACTGTTCATATGGGCCCTATTCATTCGTTCCATGGGATACCAAAACGCTGCAGGCGTGTGAGACGAGGTGGAGTCCTGGTGAAATTGAGGCGAAGAGAAAACTGAGAAGGTGCTCCCCTCCGTTCCTTTGGCAAATGTCCAGTCACTCAAGAATAAGATGGATGAGCTTCATTTGAAAGTCTCCTATCATCGAAAGTTGAAAAGCTGTAATATTTTGTCTTACTGAAACGTGTCTGGATTATGACGCTCTATGCATGTAGTACTCTGTGGTTTCTCCATGCAGCAGCAGGGTCAGACGACGGCTTTGGGTAAGTTTAGTATTTTGATAAAAAGCAACTTGTGTGAAAGAAATCTCAAGCTTTTGCTCACCTGATACAGAATACCTCATGGTAAGCTGCAGACCCTTTAATCTACCAAGAGAGTTAAAACCATCCTACCTCACTTCTAGCAACACATCTCCTGCCCCACTAGGGGCCCTAAAACTCTTATTATTATTATTCTACACACAGAAACGCATACAAAGCCCCCCCTCATTCTCAAATCTATTATCCTACACACAGAAACGCATACAAAGCCCTCCCTCATTCTCAAATTTATTATTCTACACACAGAAAACATACAAAGCCCTCCCTCATTCTCAAATCTTGCGCAGACCAGCTGGCAAGTGTCTTCACAGACATTTTCAATCTCTCCTTGTCTCAGTCAGTAATCCCAACATGTTTCAAGCTGACCACCATTGTCCCTGTTCCCAAGAGCTCCAAGGCAACCTGCCTTAATAATGACTACCACTCACATCTGTAATTATGAAGTGCTTTGCAAGGCTTGTCATGACACACATTAACACCATCATCCCAGACACGCCAGACCCCCTCCACTGCACCAACACCATCCTCAAGTTTGCTGAAGACACGACAGTGGTAGGCCTGATCACCGACGGCAATGAGTCAGCCTACAGGGAGCAGGTCAACAACCTCTCCCTTAATGCCAGTAAGACCAAGGAGCTGATCGTGGACTATAGAAAAAAGATGGGAGAGCAGTTCCTTGGCGTCCACATCACTAAGGACTTAACATGGTCCACACTCACCCACACAGTTGTGCAGAGGGCCCAGCAGCACCTCTTCCCTCTCAAGAGGCTGAAAACATTTTGCGTGGGCAATCGGATCCTCAATAAGTTCTACAGCTGCACCACCGAGAGCATCTTGACTGTCTGCATCACTGCTTGGTATGGCAAATGCACCTCCCTTGACCGCAAAGTGCTACAAAGGGTGGTGCGGACAGCCCAGTACCTCATGGGGCCGAGCTCCCAGCCATCCAAGACCTCAATAACAAGTGGTGCCAGAGGTGTCTGTGAACACTCATATATACACAACATAATGCATCTGAATAGCACATTCACGCAAGCACACACGCACACACAGACTGTGACAGACAGACAGTACCTCCAGCACACTCCCTTACCTCATATGCCTCCTACCCCAGCCCCTGATAGGTTCCCCTGCTTTTTCTGTATCGTTCACAGGATGTTTTCTCTTCACTGATTGGGCCACAATGTCTTCCCTGTTTCTATTGGCCTTTGGCCAGAGTCCCGGTCTATGGCTACGAGATAAGAAAATCAGGGTGGCCTTGTCAATCCTGGGGTTATCAGGACTACTGTTTATTCAACTCTAACTTCAGCTGCCACTCAAACCTTGCTAACTCTTTCTGTTTGTGTGTGTGTGTGTGTGTGTGTGTGTGTGTGTGTGTGTGTGTGTGTGTGTGTGTGTGTGTGTGTGTGTGTGTGTGTGTGTGTGTGTGTGTGCATGCATGTGTGCTTGCTTACATATATGTGTGTGTGTGTCACTCTACCCTGCCCTTGTTGTTACTATAGGAAACAAACCATCACACTGCAGTGTATCACAGGGTGGACCAGGCTATCAGGCGCTGGGCTCACTCTTGCATACTACACTCCAATGAGAACAGTCATACTTCCCCCCTGTTTCTTTCTTTTTTTCTTTCTTGGCATGCTCAGAACAGATGTGTCAGCGTCTGGACCACTGCTAACTGCTCAGCCCCCCGTTCCCCATTCCCCTTATACTATTCTCTCTCCCTCCCTCCTCCTCTCCCTCATTCCTTTTGTTCTAGTTGTTCTGAGAAAGGATATGTTTGATGTTTTAAACGGAATGTTCCACAGCTCCTCAGTGGGGGTGTAGGGGTGAGTTTAAGAGGTTGCAGCGATGCTCTTGTCATGGACATTAGCGTGTTCATGGAAAGCTGAGCCTTTCAGTGGACAGTCTGATATGGAAAGGTACTGTACTGGGATATGCTGGGAGGTGTGTTTGTGTGTGTGTCCTGATAGCACAGCACATAAGGCAGACAGAGAAAACTCGACACAGGTTATCAACTGATGGGATAGGAAAACAGCATATCCTCTGGAAGCTATACACTCTTAGAAAAAAGTGCTCCAAAATCATTCTTTGGTTGTCCCCAAAGGAACCCTTTGAAGAACCCTTTGGTTCCGTGTAGAACTATTTTGGGTTCAATGCAGAACCCTCTGTGGAAAGGTTCTATCTGGAACCTAAAAGGGTTCTTCAAAGGGTTCTCCTACGGGGACAGCCAAATAACCGTTTTAGGATCTAAAAAAGGTGCTAAGTGTAGGGAGGGAGAGAAGGAGGGAGAGACAGAGGGAGGCAGGGAGGGAAGGAGTTTGGGGGAGGGTGAAAGAAAGAAAGAGGGAAGGAGAAGGAAGTTATACTTCTAGTATCATGCTATCCATCCCTGCCACAGCAGACCCGGGATTCAAACCAATTTAAAACTAGACTAGACTTGCTCAGTGTAACAACCGGCCGTGACCGGGAGTCTCATAGGGTGATGCACAATTGGCCCAGCATCGTCTGTGTTAGGGTTTGGCCGGTGGGGCTTTATTTGGCTCATCGTGCTACAGCGTCTCCTTGTGGCAGGCCGGGCACCTGCAGGCTGACTCAGCCGTCAGTTGAATGTATTTCCTTCGACAAATTGGTGCAGATGGCTTCCGGGTTAAGCAGGCGGGTATTAAGAAGCGTGGTTTAGCGGGTCATGTTTCAAACTCTCTTAACATACTGTATCATAACTCAAATCTAAGGGAAATATTGCTACATGTAATTGGGTTTTTGGTTTTAAGTTTAAGTTTTAGTAAACAAAGAATGGGTAGCGTCAAAACATGTGTAAAAAAGTCATGTTGATCTCAGGGAACAGACATGATAGCAATTAAGTACTCTTTGCATGTGCTTATAGTCATGGATTGCATTTGCTCCATTCATTGTAAAAATGTTAGTCTGGCTTGATGGTGCACATATTGACTTGTTGCTCTGTTGACTAGGGCGGTTGCCTTTGAGATGTGTGTCGTGCAGAAAGTAGATAGACAGTTTGAAGCAGAATAGAATGCATTTCATTACATCTAGACTAACTTACTGTAAGCTACCTATACACTCTGTATCGGCAGTTTGGTATTCATCATTTGTTTCACATGACGTGAATATGCTTGTTTTCAATCCTAACAAAGCTGTAAGATTCCATCGCCTTTCTCTTGGTGAAAACCCATCTGCATCCAGTGTGTTTCACACATTCCAGTTAATTCCGTCTGTCCAGTCGAGGCTATATCTAATTCCTCCACTGATTATTGCTCAATGTATTTTAAGGAGTTGCTGGAAAAAGAGAGGACTTGCAGGTTCAGGAAAAGGAAATGGAAAAAAAAGGAGAAAGCAATCCTTTATAATTCTGTTGAAAGGAGAATGATGTTCTTGTGTTTCTTAGTATTCTATTCCAGTAGTGGCGTATTCCTTGTGCCAGATGGGAGGCTGGTGTTCCAACTCAAACATCTACAGCGGTCTACAGCGCCTCTACACCAGACTCTGGGAGATGGAACACAGGCCAGTTTAGCCTTTTAGAACATAATGAGTAAGATTACATGGTCTAGGTCCCAAATGGCACCCTATACCCTATGTAATGCACTGCTTTTGACCCTATGGGCCCTGGTTAAAAGAAGTGCACTAAGTAGGAAATAGAGTGCCATTTATGACACAACCACGGACAGGGGTAACCTCGTCCTCAGGCTAAATCCTACCACATAATACAGAAGGCTAGACAAAGGGGTATACAGCTGGTGGACGAGACTTTAGAGATAGGGGAAACCGGATCCATGATCAGCAATCCTACTCTAAGACAGTGGAAGGTGGATTGTGTGTGTGTGTGTGTGTGTGTGTGTGTGTGTGTGTGTGTGTGTGTGTGTGTGTGTGTGTGTGTGTGTGTGTGTGTGTGTGTGTGTGTGTGTGTGTGTGTGTGTGTGTGTGTGTGTGTGTGTGTGCGGGCATGATGTAGCAGACCTGTTAACAACCAGCCAAAAAAGGATGGATTTGGAGCATGTGTGTAAAGTTCATTGCCGATTAGAACAAAAAAATTACAAATCTGACTCCCAAATCTGTGTGTTCAGGGGTTTATTATGTTGATACAGTACCTCAGTACAACCAAATCCATGTTAAACCAATGACTGAATCTCCTCACACAAAAACAAGATTAGGCCATTTTCTCTTGCTAATTTAGGCCACAGAGATTACCAGATGATTTATACAATGATGCATGGTTACATTCGCTTTTCAGAAATGTCACGCCCTGGTCTAAGTATTTTGTGTTTTTCTTCATGTATTGGGTCAGGCCAGGGTGTGGCATGGGGTTTTTGTATTGTGGTGTGTTTTGTCTTGGGGGTTTTGGTGTGTATGTATTGGGATTGTAGCTAGTGGGGTTCTCTAGCAAAGTCTATGGCTGTCTGGAGTGGTTCTCAATCAGAGGCAGGTGTTTATCGTTGTCTCTGATTGGGAACCATATTTAGGCAGCCATATTCTTTGAGTTTGTCGTGGGTGATTGTCCTATGTGTCGTTATTCCTGTCCTTAGAGTCCTAATGTCCTTGTTCTGTGTTAGTTTACACAAGTATAGGCTGTTTCGGTTTTCGTTACGTTTATTGTTTTTGTTGTGTTTAGTGTGTTTTTTCATTAAACATGAATCGCAATCGACACGCTGCATTTTGGTCCGACTCTCCTTCTCACCAAGAAAACCGTTACAAGAAAACAATAACCATAAGTAGTAGATCACTACAGTTCTCAGAGGGTTAAGCCTCCACTTTAAAAGTTCAATGCAGCCATTTTTATCTAAATATCAAATCATTTCAGAGTAAAAAGAAAGTACCTTACTATGATTGTTTTCAATTAAAATGGTTAAAAAGAAACAAGAAAAACTTTTAAAAATGCAATTTATCAAGCAAGGATTTTACTAGGACTAGGAGTGGTCTGGGAGAGGGGCCTAATTGAAGGAGCCTAATAGGAGGGATGTGTAACCAACATTTCCTCTTCTCCCACCCCTTCTAATGTGACTAGCCCTGATGCTCCTCCCTCTTTTTCCCCTGCCCCGCTACAAAGTTTCTCCCTGCAGGCAGTCACTGAGTCCGATGTGCTAAAGGAGCTCCTTAATCTTAACCCCCAAAAAACATCTGGGTCAGATGGTTTTGACCCTTTCTTCTTTAAGGTTTCTGCCCCTATCATTGCCAAACCTATCTCTGACCTTTTTAACATGTCTCTCCTCTGCTGAGGTTCCTATTGCTTGGAAGGCAGCCACGGTGCATCCTTTGTTTAAAGGGGAGCTCAAGCTGATCCTAACTGTTATAGCCTAATTTATATTTTTCCCTGTTTATCAAAAGTGTTGGGAAAACTTGTCAATAATACAGTGACTGGCTTTCTTGATTTTTATAGTATTCTCTCTGGTACGCAATCTGCTTTCCGCTCAGATTATGGATGTGTCACTGCAACCTTAAAGGTCCTAAATGATGTCCCCATTTCCCTTAATTCTAAGCAATGTTGTTCTGCTCTTTTTATTGACTTGGCCAAAGCTTTTGAGAGAGTATGGCTAGAGTATGGCTAGACGGTACACTGTCCTTCTCTCAGCACATATCAAAGCTGCAGGCTAAGGTTAAATCTAGACTTGGTTTCCTCTATCGTAATCGCTCCTCTTTCACCTCTTTCACCCCAGCTGCCAAACTAACCCTGATTCAGATGACCATCCTACACATGCACATCCCTGGGTTGCTCCTCTTTTCAGTTCGCTGCAGCAAGAGACTGGAACGAGCTGCAAAAAACACTCAAACTGGACAGTTTTATCTCCATCTCTTCATTCAAAGACTCAATCATGGACACCCTTACTGACAGCTGTGGCTGCTTCGCCCTAATGTATTGTTGTCTTTGCCCAATACTGTTTGTACCATGTTTTGTGGTGCTACCATGTTGTGCTGCTGCCATGTTGTGTTGCTTCCATGTTGATGTCATGTTGTGTTGCTACTAATCTGTGTTGTCATGTGATGCTGCCATGCTATGTTGTTGTCTTAGGTCTTTCTTTACGTAGTGTTGTGGTGTCTCTCTTGTCGTGATGTGTGTTTTGTCCTATATTGTTTTTTGTTTTTTTTAATCCCAGCCCCTGTCCCCACAGGAGGCCTTTTGGTAGGCCATCATGGTAAATATGAATTTGTTGTTAACTGACTTGCCTAGTTAAAAGGTTATATATATATATATATATATATATATATATTTTATATATTGGCAGAGGAGGGCATACCCTCAGGTGGTCCAAAAACCCCACCCAGCCAAACAAGCTGACATTTCAGGCTGTCTTTTCAAACAAGTCTTAAACTAAAAGTGCATTATCAGAATTTTCCCAATTTCACAGTATTGTTCCAACCTCATAGTGTGGAAATACACTGGGGCAAAAAAGTATTTAGTCAGTCACCAATTGTGCAAGTTCTCCCACTTAAAAAGATGAGAGAGGCCTGTGATTTTCATCATAGGTACACTTCAACTATGACAGACAAAATGAGAAAAAAATCCAGAAAATCACATTGTAGGATTTTTAATGAATTTATTTGCAAATTATGGTGGAAAATAAGTATTTGGTCACCTACAAACAAGCAATTCTTCTGGCTCTCACAGACCTGTAACTTCTTCTTTAAAAGGCTCCTCTGTCCCCCACTCGTTACCTGTATTAATGGCACCTGTTTGAACTTGTTATCAGTATAAAAGACACCTGTCCACAACCTCAAACAGTCACACTCCAAACTTCACTATGGCCAAGACCAAAGAGCTGTCAAAGGACACCAGAAACAAAATTATAGACCTGCACCAGGCTGGGAAGACTGAATCTGCAATAGGTAAGCAGCTTGGTTTGAAGAAATCAACTGTGGGAGCAATTATTAGGAAATGGAAGACATACAAGACCACTGATAATCTCCCTCGATCTGGGGCTCCACGCAAGATCTCACCCCGTGGGGTCAAAATGATCACAAGAACGGTGAGCAAAAATCCCAGAACCACACGGGGGGACCTAGTGAATGATCTGCAGAGAGCTGGGACCAAAGTAACAAAGCCTACCATCAGTAACACACTACGCCGCCAGGGACTCAAATCCTGCAGTGCCAGACGTGTCCCCCTGCTTAAGCCAGTACATGTCCAGGCCCCTCTGAAGTTTGGTAGAGAGCATTTGGATGATCCAGATGAAGATTGCGAGAATGTCATATGGTCAGATGAAACCAAAATATAACTTTTTGGTAAAAACTCAACTCGTTGTGTTTGGAGGACAAAGAATGCTGAGTTGCATCCAAAGAACACCATACCTACTGTGAAGCATGGGGGTGGAAACATCATGCTTTGGGGCTGTTTTTCTGCAAAGGGACCAAGACGACTCATCCGTGTAAAGGAAAGAATGAATGTGACCATGTATTTTGAGTGAAAACTTCCTTCCATCAGCAAGGACATTGAAGATGAAACGTGGCTGGGTCTTTCAGCATGACAATGATCCGAAACACACCGCCCGGGTAACAAAGAAGTGGCTTCGTAAGAAGCATTTCAAGGTCCTGGAGTGGTCTAGCCAGTCTCCAGATCTCAAATCCATAGAAAATCTTTGGAGGGAGTTGAAAGTCCGTGTTGCCCAGCAACAGCCCCAAAACATCACTGCTCTAGAGGAGATCTGCATGGAGGAATGGGCCAAAATACCAGCAACAGTGTGTGAAAACCTTGTGAAGACTTACAGAAAACGTTTGACCTCTGTCATTGCCAACAAAGGGTATATAACAAAGTATTGAGATAAACTTTTGTTATTGACCAAATACTTATTTTCCACCATAATTTGCAAATAAATTCATTAAAAATCCTACAATGTGATTTTCTGGATTTTTTCTCTCATTTTGTCTGTCATAGTTGAAGTGTACCTATGATGCAAATTACAGGCCTCTCTCATCTTTTTAAGTGGGAGAACTTGCACAATTGGTGGCTGACTAAATACTTTTTTGCCCCACTGTATATATAAAACACAGAAAAATCACGTTTTAGACTGCTCTGCCCCTTTGAAGGCACAGTCTACAATATTGTTTCCTGCTTTTCAACAGTAATTTCAACTAATTAAAGATAAACCTATTGAAAGAGTTTAACTTGGCCTCCCAAGTGGCGCAGCGGTCTAAGTCTCTGCATCGCTCCAGACCCAGGTTCGATTCCAGGCTGTGTCACAACCTATACCTATACAACCTTCTATAACCGGGAGTCCCTTAGGGTGGTGCACAATTGGCCCAGTGTCGTCCGGGTTATGGGAGGATTTGGCCGGGGGGGCTATACTTGGCTAATTGCGCTATAGCAACTCATTGTGGCAGACTGGTTCCCCTGCAGGCTGACTTCGGTAGTCAGTTGAATGGTGTAGTGATGGTGCAGTGATGAGACAAGATCGCAATTGAATATGATGAAAAATGGGGTAAAAAAAATCTAGAAAAGAGTATCACTTATAAATGCCTAATGAGCTTGTCTTAACATACATATCTCAAATCAAAGGAAATGATTGCTACATGTAATTGGGTTTTTGGTCATTTAAGTTTTAGTTAACAAAGCTTCAAATCAAGTTTAAAAAAAGTTATGTTGATCTCAGGGAACAGACATGATAGCATTTAAGTGATCTTTGCATATGCTTATGGTATTGGATTGCATTTGCTCCATTCCTTGTAAAAAATGTTGTTAGTCTGGTTTGATGGTGCATATATTGAAGACGGTGGCTTTATTAACGAAAGGGATTCCCTGTATGGGGAGGAGTCAGCTGCGTATGGAGGCGGTTCAGGGAAGAGTTTTCCTTCTTGTGTGTGTTAAACTTGTGGCAGTCAGCTGTTGGATGTGCAGTGTTAGATGTGTGTGTGTGTGTGTGAGTGGATGAGTGGATGTTGTGTGTGACTGTGTACCCAGCTCAATAGGACAACGTGAGAGATAACTACAGGAGATTTTCCCATTTGTTTGGTCCTTTTATCTAAAGGAATAGCCTACCGACACCGATTGTCACGCGCTCCCCTCTCTTGGCTCCCTGTGTTTCAACTCCCTGCGTTTCTGTGTGCTAGTCCAGCAGGTCTCGAGGTGAGTCGTCCTTTCTGTACCTGATCTAATCCGTTATGTTTCTGTTTGGAGAAGTGCCGCAAAGACCATTTTCTTGGCAAACGTTGTGTTGTTTATGCTTACTTTACATATGTCATGCACTCAAAGAGAGGGGGGATACATTGTAAACATGCCCCCTGACAGCCTGGCCTATAGGACCCACTCACACATACTGTTGAGCAGACTAGTCTACCGGTTTCGTAAAGCAAAACAACAACACACTATGCATCTTTACCTAAATCACAGACTAAATCATAATAATATGTTTTACATTTTATACAGTGTGTAGAGTGGACCTCAAATCATGGTTGTATCAGGCCAGAGTCTGATATTCTGTTAGTTTATGACAGTAAGTAGTTACTTTTGTTTGTCCGCATGGATGACTGTCATAAAGACCATGACTTATTATACATAGACATTACATAATGTAATCTGCACCTTTTATGGTCTCTGCTATCTGACTGGCTAAACTGCTCTGTCAATGAGTCATCTGTCAACCCTCCTCTCTCAGTGCTCTCTCTCTACTAATCAGCTGTGCCTCCAGATATTGAATTGCAGGATCAGGTGTGTTAGTGCAGGGAATTTTGCAGAATCAGCAGAATTTACTTGGGATGGGGGCCTTCTCAATAAAACCGCACACACTAGAGAAGGCTTGTGGGAGGAGCTATACGAGGACCGGCTCATTGTAATGGTTGGAATGGAATAAATGGAACAGAGTCAAGTGTGGTTTCCATATGTTTGTTTGATACCGTTACATTTGTTCCATCCATTACAATGAGCCCATGTTCCAATAGCTCCTCCCACCAGCCTCACACACACACACACACACAGGGCCCTGACATTATTAAGTTGCTCTTTGTTCCAGTCAGCTCTCTGTTCCTCTCTGTATGGCCAGTTAAATAGTTTCTCTCTCTCTCTCTTGCCCCCCTCTTCTGAAACACAAATGTCAGAAAATGTCAAGTGGGTTGTGTTTCAATACATCAACATGGTTATTAAGATGGACATGGCATGTCATTAACACCCATTCCCTGTCCAACTAGATGCCAAATAACATGAAGCTAATTAGTCTCTCTCTCACATGAAGCTAGTTAGTCTCTCTGTGTGTGTCTGAATGAATGAAGGGGTCAGTGAGATAAGACAGGAGAATGGGGTAGCTGTTAATAGCTGGCTTCTATTTTCAGCTTCTCGAGTTAGTGAGTTGGCCCAGTCATGTTTCTCCTAGCGTTAAAGCTCAGACATACAGGTAGAATTGTCAAACGTTTTTTTCTGCCGACAGTACTTAGCACCTCTGAACAGAGTGTCGGCAGTCAATCCCTTTTGTGTTCACACAGCAACGACCTTGGACGTCTCCAGCCACTCAGCCTTGTTAACATACTCCAAACCAGAAGGTGGCAGTAGCGTTGCTTGGCAACACATGTCCATGCGTATTGCTTCCAAGCTATCTGCGCTGATGTTGCTTTTTTGTAGAAAGCCCTTGTTGATACTAGACAGATGCCCACAGCTAAATAACTACTTAGCAAAGTGACAAATAAACAATTATATTCACTTTTCATAATTACATACTGCCAGTGCTAGCCCTTAGCCAAATGTTTAGCTAGCTTGCTGATGCTAGTGTATTCGCTAGCTAGCAGAACATAGCTAGCTAGGTACCTAGCTAGCGAGTTAAGGACACTGCACTAACTTGGCAGTTGTTTCAAGGAAACTATCCATTGTGATTTAATTATATTGTCAGTACTAGCTACAGAGGTTTCCTAACTTGTAGGAAGTATTTAGTGTTGTGTGCATTGCGTCTGTGCAATTAGCTAGCTACCATCCCATATCCTACATTGCATATGAAGTGTGACTGGCTTATCTGTGGATATATGGATGCTGCTCCACGTGGGGGATATTGCTCTTTGATTGGCTCAAAGTCAAGTTGTTGGCCACTGACGAGCATTGCGATTCTACAAATAGAATCGGTAGGTTCGTCGCTACCGGGTCGGCATACAGCAGGTACTGTTTTTGTTCTAGCAAGATGAGGAACGACCTTCCACTGATAAGAACCGGTGAGATTCTCTGTGTTCCATGCTTTACAGTGAGTTAGCCCAGTCAGTGTTTCTCCTAGCGTTACAGTGCTGCGGCAGCCCACCGAAGATTGCCTACTAGCTCCACTCTGTTCAAGGTGAAAATGTTAACTTCCACTTAAATATAATTTTTGCATGCTCTTTGCCATCAGCAGTTGTAACAATAACAAAGCGCTTTTCCCACCCCTGTTTCTGTAAAAAGCTGAGGGATGTTGCTGGAAAAGCGTAACCAGTCTAATTCATAGACAGAGCTAAGGACTGATTGATCATCCATGATATAAAAAGTATAGTTTTAACCATGTTTAAAGTGCTATATAGTGTCAGTTTACATTTATTTGTTTACAAACATGGGTAAAACACGTTTATATTTTGGGTTCTGATGGGGTCTGACAGTTGAACTAAGCTGTGGCATTTTTAAGTTCTATTCTTCAAGAATCAATGGGTACATATCATTCATTTATAAATCCAAAAATGGATGTAGCAACTGCAGATTGCCTCTTTTTTTTTATTTTTTTAAATGGAAGTTAGGATTTGTCCCAGGGGAGAGAAACTGCCCTCTCTCATTGAACCACAAGTTTAAGGTCAACCGCCCTGTGGGCATTGTTAGCAGGAAACAGGATCCCCATTATAGTGAATGAAAAAATATCAATATTTGTGTAAAAAAATAAAAATAATAATCTAAGACAATCATGGTACCAATAATTTTATTCTAATACAGCTAGCTAAGGGCATGTATGTCCTTGAAGCAATTATTTTAAAATCACACACAGAAGATGTTTAGTTGCTAATGGCAACCTGCAGTACCCCAGTCAGCCTTCAACTTGAGTTACACAATGAGAGGGGGCAGCACTGAGCTATCCTGCAACATCACTTCCTGGAGTCCTTAAACTGCACGTCTGCATAAAATGCCATCTTCACCAACCTAATTTGTCTCCAATGTGCTATTGAGTCTTCACATAGGAATAAATGTGTCAAGTGATCGATGGCTTTGTCCATTCCTATACTGTATAGTCATTGATTTGTCCCCAAGCAGGCAAGGTTAGGATAAGCTTCATCATGGTACGGTCAGGAATGTAGCAGTGATTTATCTGGGACCAGTGTGCTTAGTCAATGCATGTAGACCAATTTAGACACTCTAAGACTAGCCCATATTAGATAAGAAAGAAGATTTGAGTACTAGACCTCAAAGCACTTTTTCTTCTGAGCATGCGTTTTAGTTCAGGACTATAGGCTCTCCCTTAGTTTGTCACTCTCACTCTCTTCTTTTTCTTTCTTTCTCTCTCTCTCTGCAAGTGTTAAGTAGTCATGTGATATGGGATAATCCCTTATTTAGTCTGAGGAGTTGTGTTTGAGAAGCATCAGAGCTGTGTGATTTGTGTTATTGTCTATCTCTACAGTTAGGGTTCCTTGTTTGATGGTCCGTTGGTCTCTCTGTGTAGGTATCTGGTCAGTGGAGTGAGAAGTAAATGTGATCTCCAGAACCGGAGCCTGCAGAAGGATAACATGGCCTTAGCCGGGTGTCCAGACTACTTCCTCCTCCAATCTAACTTCCAGGTAAAGACTATACACACACACACACACACACACACACACACACACACACACACGACACCTGTGTCTGTGACAGGGCTGGGTCTCACATGTTTGCATGCCTGCTGTAACCGTGACAATGCTCAGCTGACACACAGACCCATTAGAAGTGGTTATAGAAGCAGTAGTATTTAGGGTTTCTTCAACTGGCATTTCTGAAAAATTTTGGGATAGTTACCCTAGTAGCATTACTATTATTCCACTGTACCAGGTAGCCTAGTGGTTGGAGGCAGGTAGCCTAGTGGTTAGAGGCAGGTAGCCTAGTGGTTAGAGCGTTGGGCCAGTAACCAGCAGGAAGCCTAGTGGTTAGAGGCAGGTAGCCTAGTGGTTAGAGCATTGGGCCAGTAACCAGCAGGTAGCGTAGTGGTTAGAGCATTGTGCCAGTAACCAGCATGTAGCCTAGTGGTTAGAGCATTGGGCCAGTAACCAGCATGTAGCCTAGTGGTTAGAATCCTCGAGCTGACAAGCTAAAAATCAGTCGTTCTGCCCCTGAGCAAGGCAGTTAACCCACTGTTTCCCGGGTGCCAAAGGTTTGGATGTCGACTATGGCAGCCCTCCGCACCTCTCTGATTCAGAGGGGTTGAGTTAAATGCGGAAGACACATTTCAGTTGAATGCATTGTTGTACAATTGACTAGGTATTCCCCCTTTCCCCCTTACTACTGTAGTGAATGAGGCTATTGTGAGTCAAGCAGGCTTTTGTGCTTTAGTCTGAGTCTGAACCGTTGTGTCCTATAGGACTAGACTGGAGGCCCTCAAGGCCTATAAATAGACCAGCAAAACAAACAACTTCACAACATCAGACACACAACATCAGACACACACCACCTTTCCCACCCACCCCAATCAGCATTTGAATTCATTAGGGCTGAAAGCGTGGAATGTTTGTGTGTAAGCTGTCATGCTGTATCATGTTGATGGGCCAACCTTATCCATTATGTAATGCATTGTCTCACACACACACACACACACACACACACCATGCAGCCTCTCAGGGCTGAGACAGTAGGTTGAGTGTGTGTAGATGAGGACGAACCTCTCTTCCACATATTGTACTTACAAAACTCTCTCTGGGTATATTTTGTCCATCTGAGCCATGTTTCAAGACTCTCGGAGCGGAAGAGCTAAGCGCGTGTGTGTGTGTCCAAGCGGGAGACCTGGATGTAAGCCATGGACACATTAGAGGGAGAAACGCTTTGTGTGAGTGTGTAGCAGAGAACCATGCTAGAAGACTTTTCTCTCCAAACTAGGCTTTAGCTCAGCGGGCTAATTCTGTCTTGTGGCACACTGATAACCTGTGTTCAAACTCACTGGTCTCCATATGCATGGATATGGTGTGTACTGTGCAGGCCCGAGTTCTGGCATGCTTGCTAGGATGGTCAGACCTGCTAATTTTTACAACACTAGCTTCTCAAACCTCTCTCTTTCACCACTTTTGTCCTCGATCTGTTCAATACAGTCAGAAAAGACCTTCCGCAAAGTAAGGAAACAAATACCTAAATATGTAAAATTGCCATGGACTGCTGCCATGGACCTGTGTGTCTGTGTGAAAGGTCAGTATGGTTGTGGTTATAGGACCGTTCTGGTGTGTGTGTCAAGTTTGTGTATGACGTGCATATTATATGTGTGTTTGTGTTGTGTAGTTCTGGTTTCCACAGACGTATGTATGCAGCAGAGCTGTCCCTGGAAAATCCTTGGCTGCTTCTCGGAGCTGTAAATCTCTCTGGGCGTTTATGGATGTTTTCAGAGGGGAGTGGTGTGTGTGTGTGTGTGTGTGTGTGCCGTACCCCTGGCAGCGGGCAGTTCCTGGAAACTGTACTTCCGTGTTCTCCACTTTCCTGGAAAATTGAAAATGTTTTCCTTTTTTTATTTTTTATTCTCCTCAGCAGTGCTCCTTATCTGAGGCTGCTGTGTGTGTGTGTGTGTGTGAAGAACAGTTTGTGCATCTGTGTGTGCAGGCACATGCAAACGTTTGTGTGCGTTTGTATATATTGGCTGGATGACAGATTCATATCCGTGCAGACAAAGCTCTCCCAGACGTGTTCCAAACGGTTCTCTTTCTCAAATGACACCTTAATCCCTACCACTACTTTGACCAGGGCCCTATGGGTACCTATGTGCCATTCGCATAAAAAAACAATACAATGCTAAGGGAATATGCATGTTTCCCTGCAGTGTATACTACCATTCAAAAGTTTGGGGTCACTTAATGTCCTTGTTTTTGAAAGAAAAGCACTTTCTTTTTTTGGTCCATTTAAAATAAAAAACATCAAATAGTGTAAACATTGTTAATGTTGTAAATTACTATTGTAGCTGGAAATGGCTGATTTTTGTAAAAAAATAAATATATATTGAATATCTACATAGGCGTCCAGAGGCTAATTGATCATTAGAAAACCTTTTTGCAATTATGTTAGCACAGCTGTAAACTGTTGTTCTGATTTTAAAGAAGCAATAAAACTGGCCTCCTTTAGACCCTTCATTTCTCAAAACAAGTGTAGACTGACGAGTTTCAGAAGAAAGGTCTTTGTTTCTGGCCATTTTGAGGCCGTAATTGAACCCACAAATGCTGATACTCCACATACTCAACTAGTCTAAAGATGGCCAGTTTTATTGCTTCTTTAATCAGAACAACAGTTTTCAGCTGTGCTAACATAATTGCAAAAGGTTTTTCTAATGATCAATTAGCCTTTTAAAATGTTAAACTTGGATTAGCAAACACAACATGCCATTGGAACACAGGAGTGAGTGATGGTTGCTGATTATGGGTCTCTGTACACCTATTTAGATATTGAATTAAAAAATCTGCCGTTTCCAGCTACAATAGTCATTTACAACATTAACAATGTCTACACCGTATTTCTGATCAATTTGATGTTATTTTAATGGACAAAAAATGAGCTTTTCTTTCAAAAACAAGGACATTTCTAAGTGACCCCAAACTTTTGAATGGTAGTGTTTGTCCTGATTTTATTGTGCTTTCTGTTTCTCCATTCACACAGGAAACTGTGGACCGGACTTCCTCCCACAGACCGGACGATTTGAATGGTCAAGGGTTTCAACTCTCTGCCCATCGGAACTCCGACCACCAAGGTGATTGTCCTCTCCTCGCAACTAACCTCCCCTTTCTCCTCTCCTCTGTTGTCCAAATGAAGAGGCTATAATAGTGTTTTTTTTTTTTGGTGCTCAGCATTTCTCACTCGCTGGTGGATCGATTTTTCCAGAATATCCAGACTCCTTGGAATTCTGTAGGAATGCTCTTCTAGGAATGCTGTGGGAAGGCAGGCTGTAAATCTTCTTCCTGTTTGACCCGTTACTTCCTGGGGGTGTCGTCAATGCCTGGTCTCCATGGTGATTGTTGCTCACAGTCATGTTGTAAATATTGGCTCACTGTAAAGTATGTAAGCCTAAAGGACCATGAATTACACTGGGGCAAAAAAGTATTTGGTCAGCCACCAATTGTGCAAGTTCTCCCACTTAAAAAGATGAGAGAGGCCTGTAATTTTCATCATAGGTACACTTCAACTATGACAGACAAAATGAGAAAAATCCAGAAAATCACATTTGTAGGATTTTTAATGAATTTATTTGCAAATTATGGTGGAAAATAAGTATTCTATAGGAGAAAGCCCTGCCTCCAGCAGTTTGCTTAGAAATTCTAGGGACAATTAGGAGGCCTGCATCTTGTGACCGTAGCGTACGTGTAGGTATGTACGGCAGGACCAAATCAGAGAGAGAGGTAGGAGCAAGCCCATGTAATGCTTTGTAGGTTAGCAGTAAAACCTTGAAATCAGCCCTTGCCTTGACAGGAAGCCAGTGTAGGAAGGCTAGCACTGGAGTAATATGATAAAATTTTGGGGTTCTAGTCAGGATTCCAGCATCCGTATTTAGCATTAGCTGACGTTTATTTAGTGCTTTATCCGGGTAGCCAGACAGTAGAGCATTGCAGTAGTCTAACCTTGAAGTAACAAAAGCATGGATTAATTTTTCTGCATCATTTTTGGACAAAGTTTCTGATTTTGGCAAGTGTACGTAGATGGGGAAAAAAGCTGTCCTTGAAACAGTCTTGATATGTTCGTCAAAAGAGAGATCAGGGTCCAGAGTAACACCGAGGTCCTTCAGTTTTATTTGAGACGACTGTACAACCATTAAGATTAATAGTCAGATTCAACAGAAGATCTCGTTGTTTCTTGGGACCTAGAACAAGCATCTCTGTTTTGTCCGAGTTTAAAAGTAGAAAGTTTGCAGCCATCCACTTCCTTATGTCTGAAACACAGGCTTCTAGCGAGGGCAGTTTTGGGGCTTCACCGTGTTTCATTGAAATGTACAGCTGTGTGTCATCCGCATAGCAGTGAAAGTTAACATTATGTTTTTGAATGACATCCCCAAGAGGTAAAATATATAGTGAAAACAATAGTGGTCCTAAAACGGAACCTTGAGGAACACCAAAATATACAGTTGATTTGTCAGAGGACAAACTGATATCTTTCAGACAGATAAGATCTAAACCAGGCCAGAACACGTCCGTGTAGATCAATGAGGGTTTCCAATCTCTCCAAAAGAATGTGGTGATCGATGGTATCAAAAGCAGCACTAAGGTCTAGGAGCACAAGGACAGATGCAGAGCCTCGGTCGGATGCCATTAAAAGGTAATTTACCACCTTCAAAAGTGCAGTCTCAGTGCTATGATGGGGTCTAAAACCAGACTGAAGCATTTCGTATACATTGTTTGTCCTCAGGAATGCAGTGAGTTGCTGCGCAACAGCCTTTCCTAAACATTTTGAGAGGAATGGAAGATTCGATATAGGTCGATAGTGTTTTATATTTTCTGGGTCAAGGTTTGGCTTTTTCAAGAGAGGCTTTATTGCTGCCACTTTTAGTGAGTTTGGTACACATCCGGTGGATAGAGAGACGTTTATTATGTTCAACATAGGAGGGCCAAGCACAGGAAGCAGTTCTTTCAGTAGTTTAGTTGGAATAGGGTCCAGTATGCAGCTTGAAGGTTTAGAGGCCATGATTATTTTCATCATTGTGTCAAGAGATATAGTACTAAAACACTTGAGTGTGTCTCTTGATCCTAGGTCCTGGCAGAATTGTGCAGACTCAGGACAACTGAGCTTTGAAGGAATACACAGATTTAAAGAGGAGTCTGTAATTTGCTTTCTAATAATCGTGATCTTTTCCTCAAAGAAGTTCATGAATTTATTACTGCTGAAGTGAAAGCCATCCTCACTTGGGGATGCTGCTTTTTAGTTAGCTTTGCGACAGTATCAAAAAGGAATTTCGGATTGTTCTTATTTTCCTCAATTAAGTTGGAAAAATAGGATGATCGAGCAGCAGTATAGGCTCTTCGATACTGCACGGTACTGTCTTTCCAAGCTAGTCGGAAGACTTCCAGTTTGGTGTGGCGCCATTTCCGTTCCAATTTTCTGGAAGCTTGCTTCAGACCTCGGGTATTTTCTGTATACCAGGGAGCTAGTTTCTTATGAGAAATGTTTTTAGGGGTGCAACTGCATCTAGGGTATTGCGCAAGGTTAAATTGAGTTCCTCAGTTAGGTGGTTAACTGATTTTTGTCTTCTGACGTCCTTGGGTAGGCATAGGGAGTCTGGAAGGGCATCAAGGAATCTGTGTTGTCTGTGAATTTATAGCACGACTTTTGATGTTCCTTGGTTGGGGTCTGAGCAGATTATTTGTTGCAATTGCAAACGTAATAAAATGGTGGTCCGATAGTCCAGGATTATGAGGAAAAACATTCAGATCCACAACATTTATTCCATGGGACAAAACTAGGTCCAGAATATGACTGTGACAGTGAGTAGGTCCAGAGACATTTTGGACAAAATTAGAGGTTGACCGATTTTCATAACAATCGGAAATCGGTATTTTTAGGCGCCGATTTGCCTTCTTCTTTTTTTTTACATTTAAAAAAAATATATATATTTTTTTTATATACCTTTTTTATTTAACTAGGAAAGTCAGTTAAGAACACATTCTTATTTTAAATGACGGCCTAGGAACAGTGGGTTAACTGCCTTGTTCAGAGGCAGAACAACAGATTTTCACCTTGTCAGCTCGGGGAACCAAACTTGCAAATTTACAGTTAACTAGTCCAACGCAATAACGACCTGCCTCTCTCTCGTTGCACTCCACAAGGAGACTGTTACGAGAATGCAGTAAGCCAAGGTAAGTTGCTAGCTAGCATTAAACTTATCTTATAAAAAACTATCAATCATAATCACTAGTTAACTACACATGGTTGATGATATTACTAGGTATTATCTAGCGTGTCCTGCGTTGCATATAATCTGACTGAGCATACAAGTATCTAAGTATCTGACTGAGCGGTGGTAGGCAGAAGCAGGCTCGTAAACATTCATTCAAACAGCACTTTTGTGCATTTTGCCAGCAGCTCTTCGTTGTGCGTCAAGCATTGCGCTGTTTATGACTTCAAGCCTATCAACTCCCGAGATGAGGCTGCTGTAACCGATGTGAAACGCTAATAGCGTTTCAAACGTCACTTGCTCTGAGCCTTCTAGTAGTTATTCCCCTTGCTCTGCATGGCTAATGCTGCTTCAATGGTGGCTGTTGTCGTTGTGCTGCTGGTTCGAGCCCAGGGAGGAGCGAGGAGAGGGACAGAAGCTATACTGTTACACTGGCAATACTAAAGTGCCTATAAGAACTACCAATAGTCAAAGGTTAATGAAATGCAAATGGTATAGAGGGAAATAGTCTTATAATTCTTATAATAACTACAACCAAAAACTTTTTACCTGGGAATATTGAAGACTCATGTTAAAAGGAACCACCAGCTTTCATATGTTCTCATGTTCTGAGCAAGGAACTGAAACGTTAGCTTTCTTACATAGCACATATTGCACTTTAACTTTCTTCTCCAACACTTTGTTTTTGCATTATTTAAACCAAATTGAACATGTTTCATTATTTACTTGAGGCTAAAATTATTTTATTGATGTATTATATTAAGTTAAAATAAGTGTTCATTCAGTATTGTTGTAATTGTCATTATTACAAATACATTTTTAAAAAATCGGCCGATTAATCGGTATAGACTTTTTTTGGTCCTCCAATAATCGGTATCGGCCTTGAAAAATCATAATCAGTCGACCTCTAGACAAAACCTATTGAGTCGATGATGGCTCCGAAAGCCTTTTGGAGTGGGTCTGGGGACTTTTACATGTGAATATTAAAGTCACCAAAAATTTGAATATTATCTGCTATGACTACAAGGTCCGATAGGAATTCAGGGAACTCAATGAGGAACTCTGTATATGGCCCAGGAGGCCTGTAAACAGTAGCTATAAAAAGTGATTGAGTAGGCTGCATAGATCTTGAAGAGATGCTGCTGCGCCTTCACCACACTGTCTGTGTGGGTGGACCATTTCAGGTCATCAGTGATGTGTATGCTGAAGAACTTGAAGCTTTCCACCTGCTCCGCTACGGTCCCGTCTATTTATTTTTTTATTTTTTTATTTTTTTATTTCACCTTTATTTAACCAGGTAGGCTAGTTGAGAACAAGTTCTCATTTGCAACTGCGACCTGGCCAAGATAAGGCATAGCAGTGTGAACAGACAACACAGAGTTACACATGGAGTAAACAATTAACAAGTCAATAACACAGTAGAAAAAAGGGGAGTCTATATATACATTGTGTGCAAAAGGCATGAGAAGGTAGGCAAATAATTACAATTATGCAGATTAACACTGGAGTGATAAATGATCAGATGGTTATGTAAAGGTAGAGATATTGGTGTGCAAAAGAGCAGAAAAATAAATAAATAAAAACAGTATGGGGATGAGGTAGGTGATAATGGGTGGGCTATTTACCAATAGACTATGTACAGCTGCAGCGATCGGTTAGCTGCTCAGATAGCAGATGTTTGAAGTTGGTGAGGGAGATAAAAGTCTCCAACTTCAGTGATTTTTGCAATTCGTTCCAATCACAGGCAGCAGAGAACTGGAACGAAAGGCGGCCAAATGAGGTGTTGGCTTTAGGGATGATCAGTGAGATACACCTGCTGGAGCGCGTGCTACGGATGGGTGTTGCCATCGTAACCAGTGAACTGAGATAAGGCGGAGCTTTACCTAGCATGGACTTGTAGATGAGCTGGAGCCAGTGGGTCTGGCGACGAATATGTAGCGAGGGCCAGCCGATTAGAGCATACAAGTCGCAGTGGTGGGTGGTATAAGGTGCTTTAGTGACAAAACGGATGGCACTGTGATAAACTGCATCCAGTTTGCTGAGTAGAGTGTTGGAAGCAATTTTGTAGATGACATCGCCGAAGTCGAGGATCGGTAGGATAGTCAGTTTTACTAGGGTAAGTTTGGCGGCGTGAGTGAAGGAGGCTTTGTTGCGGAATAGAAAGCCGACTCTTGATTTGATTTTCGATTGGAGATGTTTGATATGGGTCTGGAAGGAGAGTTTAGAGTCTAGCCAGACACCTAGGTACTTATAGATGTCCACATATTCAAGGTCGGAACCATCCAGGGTGGTGATGCTGGTCAGGCGTGCGGGTGCAGGCAGCGAACGGTTGAAAAGCATGCATTTGGTTTTACTAGCGTTTAAGAGCAGTTGGAGGCCACGGAAGGAGTGCTGTATGGCATTGAAGCTCGTTTGGAGGTTAGATAGCACAGTGTCCAAGGACGGGCCGGAAGTATATAGAATGGTGTCGTCTGCGTAGAGGTGGATCAGGGAATCGCCCGCAGCATGAGAAACATCATTGATATATACAGAGAAAAGAGTCGGCCCGAGAATTGAACCCTGTGGCACCCCCACAGAGACTGCCAGAGGACCGGACAGCATGCCCTCCGATTTGACACACTGAACTCTGTCTGCAAAGTAATTGGTGAACCAGGCAAGGCAGTCATCCGAAAAACCGAGGCTACTGAGTCTGCCAATAAGAATACGGTGATTGACAGAGTCGAAAGCCTTGGCAAGGTCTATGAAGACGGCTGCACAGTACTGTCTTTTATCGATGGCGGTTAGGATATCGTTTAGCACCTTGAGCGTGGCTGAGGTACACCCGTGACCAGCTCGGAAACCAGATTGCACAGCGGAGAAGGTACGGTGGGATTCAAGATGGTCAGTGATCTGTTTGTTGACTTGGCTTTCGAAGACCTTAGATAGGCAGGGCAGGATGGATATTGGTCTGTAACAGTTTGGGTCCAGGGTGTCGCCCCCTTTGAAGAGGGGGATGACTGCGGCAGCTTTCCAATCCTTGGGGATCTCAGACGATATGAAAGAGAGGTTGAACAGGCTGGTAATAGGGGTTGCGACAATGGCGGCGGATAGTTTCAGGAATAGAGGGTCCAGATTGTCAAGCCCAGCTGATTTGTACGGGTCCAGGTTTTGCAGCTCTTTCAGAACATCTGCTATCTGGATTTGGGTAAAGGAGAACCTGGAGAGGCTTGGGCGAGTAGCTGCGGGGGGGGGGGGAGCTGTTGGACGAGGTTGGAGTAGCCAGGCGGAAGGCATGGCCAGCCGTTGAGAAATGCTTGTTGAAGTTTTCGATAATCATGGATTTATCGGTGGTGACCGTGTTACCTAGCCTCAGTGCAGTGGGCAGCTGGGAGGAGGTGCTCTTGTTCTCCATGGACTTCACAGTGTCCCAGAACTTTTTGGAGTTGGAGCTACAGGATGCAAACTTCTGCCTGAAGAAGTTGGCTTTAGCTTTCCTGACTGACTGTGTGTATTGGTTCCTGACTTCCCTGAACAGTTGCATATCGCGGGGACTGTTCGATGTTAGTGCAGTCCGCCACAGGATGTTTTTGTGCTGGTCGAGGGCAGTCAGGTCTGGAGTGAACCAGGGGCTATATCTGTTCTTAGTTCTGCATTTTTTGAACGGAGCATGCTTATCTAAAATGGTGAGGAAGTTACTTTTAAAGAAAGACCAGGCATCCTCAACTGACGGGATGAGGTCAATGTCCTTCCAGGATACCCGGGCCAGGTCGATTAGAAAGGCCTGCTCACAGAAGTGTTTTAGGGAGCGTTTGACAGTGATGAGGGGTGGTCGTTTGACTGCGGCTCCGTAGCGGATACAGGCAATGAGGCAGTGATCGCTGAGATCCTGGTTGAAGACAGCGGAGGTGTATTTGGAGGGCCAGTTGGTCAGGATGACGTCAATGAGGGTGCCCTTGTTTACAGAGTTAGGGTTGTACCTGGTGGGTTCCTTGATGATTTGAGTGAGATTGAGGGCATCTAGCTTAGATTGTAGGACTGCCGGGGTGTTAAGCATATCCCAGTTTAGGTCACCTAACAGAACAAACTCTGAAGCTAGATGGGGGGCGATCAATTCACAAATGGTGTCCAGGGCACAGCTGGGAGCTGAGGGGGGTCGGTAGCAGGCGGCAACAGTGAGAGACTTATTTCTGGAGAGAGTAATTTTCAAAATTAGTAGTTCGAACTGTTTGGGTATGGACCTGGAAAGTATGACATTACTTTGCAGGCTCTCTCTGCAGTAGACTGCAACTCCTCCTCCTTTGGCAGTTCTATCTTGACGGAAGATGTTATAGTTGGGTATGGAAATCTCAGAATTTTTGGTGGCCTTCCTGAGCCAGGATTCAGACACGGCAAGGACATCAGGGTTAGCAGAGTGTGCTAGAGCAGTGAGTAAGACAAACTTAGGGAGGAGGCTTCTGATGTTGACATGCATGAAACCAAGGCTTTTTCGATCACAGAAGTCAACAAATGAGGGTGCCTGGGGACATGCAGGGCCTGGGTTTACCTCCACATCACCCGCGGAACAGAGAAGGAGTAGTATGAGGGTGCGGCTGAAGGCTATCAAAACTGGTCGCCTAGGGCGTTGGGGACAGAGAATAAGAGGAGCAGGTTTCTGGGCATGGTAGAATATATTCAGGGCATAATGCGCAAACAGGGGTATGGTGGGGTGCGGGTACAGCGGAGGTAAGCCCAGGCACTGGGTGATGATGAGAGAGGTTGTATCTCTGGACATGCTGGTTGTAATGGGTGAGGTCACCGCATGTGTGGGGGGTGGGACAAAGGAGGTAACAGGGGTATAAAGAGTGGAACTAGGGGCTCCATTGTAAACTAAAACAATGATAACTAACCTGCACAACAGTATACAAGGCATATTGACATATGAGAGAGACATACAGCGAGGCATACAGTAATCACAGGTGTTGAATTGGGAGAGCTAGCTAAAACAGTAGGTGAGACAACAGCTAATCAGCTAGCACAACAACAGCAGGTAGAATGGCGATTGATTAGGCAGAGAGGGTCGGATTAACTAAACACAGAGCCTAAGTGCGGCTGGGGCCGACAGATAAAACATAAACAAGCAGAATGGATTACCGTGATTAATGGACAGTCCAGCATGCATCAGCTATGTAGCCAAGTGATCAGTGTCCAAGGGGCAGCGGTGGATGGGGCAGGGAAGCTGGACTGGCGAGTGTTAGAAAACTAACAATGACCAAATAGCTTGTAGCCAGTTAGCTGGTTAGCTTCTGGAGGTTCTTGAGTGTGTTCTAAAAATGTAAAGATAATAGCGGTTCCGTATCACATTGGGTGAGGCAGGTTACCGGAAGGTATAAACAAATTAAAAATCGAAAAGGGATAGAAAGTAAATATGGGTTCAGTGAGTGTTTGGGACGCGGCGATTCAGACGGTTAGCAGGCCTGTGCTAACAAGCTAACAGTTAGTAGACGGTGCTAAACACGGTAGCAGTTAGCGGACCGGGCTAAACAAGCTAGCAGTTAGCAGGCCGAATTTGCAAGCAAGGAGATAGCAAGGGCTAGAGAGTTAGCCTTTGGGGACGTCGCGATGGGGGTATCTGTTTATTCCTCTTCATGCAGTGACATCGATGGACCGGTCGTGGGTCTGGATATTGTAGCCCAGGAGCTCAAAATGTTCCGTTTGCGATGGGAATCCGGGGATGAAAAATAAAATAAAATAATAAATAGGTCCGTTATGCTCTGGTTAGAGTCGCGTTGTTCGAACTGGCGAGAGCTTTCCGAGCTAAAGGTTAGCTGATGACCGGTTAGCTGAAGACCGCTAGCAATGTTTTGCTGAAGCTGGTAGTTCGTTGGCTAGCTTCAGTTGAGGGGTTCCAGGTCCGAAGTAAATATAAATACTTTAGGAAAAATAGCTACGTTGGGTGAGGCGGGTTGCAGGAGAGTATTTAGAAGAAGTTGAGGTTCAGCAAAAAGTTTTAAAGATATGTGAAGAAAAAAACGAAAACAAACGATATATACAAGGGACACTACACGACAATACGTCCTACTGCTACGCCATCTTGGAAACTATGGATAGGGGCGGGCTCCCTCTGTTGTTTCTTGAAGTCCACCATCAGCTCCATTGGTTTGTCGAGTTAGATGTTATTTTCCTGAAACTAAACTCCCAGGGCCCTCACCTCCTCTTTGTAGGCTGTCTTATCATTGTTGGTAATCCGGCCTACTACTACTGTCATCTACGAACTTGATGATTGAGTTGGAGCCATGCGTGGCCACACAGTCATAGGTGAACAGGGAGTACAGGAGGGGACTGAGCATGCGCCCTTGTGGTGCCTCTGTGTTGAGGATCAGTGAAGTGGGGGTGTTGTTTCCTACCTTCCCCGCCTGGGGGATGGTCTGTCAGAAAGTCCAGGAACCAATTGCACAGGGTGGGGTTCCGACCCAGCCGATAGTCATTTAGTTCATTTACCATCGCTTTCTTGGGTACAGAAACAATGGTGGACATCTTGAAGCAAGTGGGGTCAGCAGACTGGGATAGAGAGAAATTGAATATGATTTGTCAGCTGGTCTGCGCATGCACGGCTAGGAATGCCATCTGGGCCGGCAGCCTTGCGAGGGTTAACACGCTTAAATATCTTATTCACGTCGGTCATGGAGAAGTGGAGCTCAGTCGTTGGTAGCGGGCCTTGTCGGTGGCAGTGTGTTATCCTCAAAGCAGGCGAAGAAGGTGTTTAGCTTGTCCGGAAGCAAGACGTCAGTGTCCACGGCTTGACTGGTTTTCCCTTTGTAGTCCGTGATTGTCTGTAGACCCTGCCACATGCGTCTCGTTTCTGAGCCGTTGAATTACAACTCCACTTTGTCTCTGTACTGACATATTGCCTTAAGGAGGGAATAACTACACTGTTTGTATTCATCCATATTCCCAGTCACCTTGCATTGGTTAAATGTGGTGGTTCGCGCTTTCAGTTTTGCGCGAATGCTGCCGTCTATCCACGGTTTCTGGTTAGGGTAGGTTTTAATAGTCACAGTGGATACAACATCTCCTATACACTTCCTGATAAACTCAGTCACCGTATCTGTGTATTTGTCGATGTTATTCTTAGAGGCTACCCTGAACATATCCCAGTCCGCGTGATCAAAACAATCTTGAAGTGTGGATTCCGATTTGGTGAGACCAGCTTTGAATAGTTATTAGCACAGGTACTTCCTGTTTTTCAGTTTCTGCCTATGGGAAGGGAGGAGCAAAATGGAGTCATGATCAGATTTTCCAACGGGAGGGCGGGGGAGGGCCTTATAGGCACTTTGAAAAGCTGAGTAGCGGTGGTCTGTTTTCCCAGAGCGAGTGCTACCATCAATGTGTTGGTAGAACGTTGTTGTGTTTTCCTCCAATTTGCTTTGTTAAAATCCCCAGCTACAATAAATGCTACCTCACGATATGTGGTTTCCAGTTTGCATCAAGTCCAGTGAAGTTCTTTTGAGGGCCGTCATGGTATCGGCTTGAGGGGGAATATACATGGTTGTGACTATAACCGAAGATAATTATCAGCATTTGATTGAGGTATTCTAGGTCGGGTGAAGTACTAGAGTTTCTGTATGTTATCACAATCGCACCATGAGTGGTTAATCATGAAACATACACCCCTGCCTGCCTTCTTCCCAGAGATTTCTTTATTCCTGTCTGGGCGACATACTGAGAACCCAACTAGCTGTACAGTCTCAGACAGTATATCCCGAGAGAGCCATGTTTCCGTGAACATTAGCGAGTAATATTCTGGAAATGGTGGGTGGTGTGCGCGCTTCCTGAGTTGGACTAGAAGTCCACTCCGATCACCTCTTCTCAGCCGGCGGTGTTTTGGATCAGCCTCTGGAATCTGTTCAATTGCCCTGGGGGGTACGGACAAAGGATCCAATTCGGGAAAGTCGTATTCCCGGTCCTAATGCTGGGGAGTTACTGCCTCTCTGATATCCGAAAGTTCTTTCCGGCTGTATGTAATAACACCAACAATTTCCTGGGCTAATATTGTAAGAAATAACACACACAAAAAAAACAAAATACTGTGAAGTTGCTTAGGAGCTAGATGTAGAGCGGACTTATCTATCGGCGCCACCAGGCTATGTCATGCCAGGCTATATTATGCTAGGTTATAGGGATGTGCATCTCTCCTTACAATCACGATTCAATATGCATCTAGATACATGTGCTCCAATATGATACAGGAATAATACTTTTTGTTTGAAACGGTGCGATTTGATTAGTGGAATGGATCGGCGCAATTTATGTTTCTGTCCCCCCCACCTTTTATCTGAAATATTCATTACCCACTGGTTTAACTTGTCAGATATCAGATTTTAAATGGGGTTTTTGAGCTAGTAATATGTCAATATTTATCTTTAGAAATGAGCAATGGCATACATAGCTAATTAACATAACAGTTTTGAATTTCACCCCATCTCAAAAGCAAATTGTTTTGACCAAGAGCTGCTCTCTTCTCCCTTTCCGACCAGTGCGGCTCGCAAAAGTTATTGCTGTCCTTGTTATGAAATTACACCTTTACCCTGTTCATGTAAAAAGTGACCAAATGCACTGACTGTTTAAAGCTGAGCCAAACTAATATTTTGTACGGTGGACCTGGCAATCGAAAACCACCAATCAGCAGTTAGATGTGCAATCAGCAAAATTGTTGTCCACTCCGGTAGCCCGGTACGGCTCCACAGGTAAAACAACATTTTCTACAGTGCATTTGGTATCAATGACCCAAACAATTACATTGATTGTCCCTCATGTAGCCCTTTGCACTTGCACCCATATACATGTTGAAAATGGCAGATTTGGACTCTGATAAGCACTTAAATTGGAATGCTGTACACTTCACATTTCCATATCATAAAACTCATGCTATATACAGTGTTAACTTTCATGATCACTATGTTAGATGTACAGTTACAGATGGCATGGTGTTATATTCTGGGTCGTCCTGAACAGAATGAGCCTATGTTTGTTGTATTGTGAAGGAAATGCGCTCATGACTCCGTTCTGTTGCACCAAAATTACAATCTGCTTCTCTAAATTGCCTTGTGAAAGCCTAAGATCATATATTATCATTTAGCTTGTCAAAAAATTTAACAAGCTTTCAAATTATACCCATGTGACCCAGATTTGGATTTATAATGGACCGTTTTTGTATTGCTTAACAGTAATTTTGTAAAGGCGGAGATGCAGGGTTGTGTTCCAAACAACACAACTACAAGTGTTCTTGGTCTAGTTCCTCAACGGCACAGCTAAGAGAGCTCAAAAAATACTTTCTAGTTGAAGACTTTTCTTTGAGTCATAAAAGTGCATTGAAATTATTTAGGAACTGTGCACACTTTGGAGATGTGTGTGTGGCCACTTGGAAACACCAGTTAGACCTCTCACTCAAACTGACAGTCTGGAGATGTGTGTGTGTGTGTGGCCACTTGGAAACACCAGTTAGACCTCTCACTCAAACTGACAGTCTGGAGATGTGTGTGTGGCCACTTGGAAACACCAGTTAGACCTCTCACTCAAACTGACAGTCTGGAGATGTGTGTGTGGCCACTTGGAAACACCAGTTAGACCTCTCACTCAAACTGACAGTCTGGAGATGTGTGTGTGGCCACTTGGAAACACCAGTTAGACCTCTCACTCAAACTGACAGTCTGGAGATGTGTGTGTGTGGCCACTTGGAAACACCAGTTAGACCTCTCACTCAAACTGACAGTCTGGAGAGGTGTGTGTGGCCACTTGGAAACACCAGTTAGACCTCTCACTCAAACCCTTGTCATTTTTTTTTGTCTTATGTTGCAACTACACCAAATTTAGTTACTGAATGTATCCAGAGTATTTTCAGACTTTGTTATCAACAAATATCACGAAAAGTACAGTAAGTGTAAAATCAACATTCTAATGTTTGGATTCAGTCTGTGTCAGGTGAACTGTTGTGTTCTCACCTTTGTCTAATTTTCCCATTTATCTCCAAGCTTTTCACTTTTTTTAGTGGCTACCGGTATTGCATATACAGTGCCTTGCGAAAGTATTCGGCCCCCTTGAACTTTGCGACCTTTTGCCACATTTCAGGCTTCAAACATAAAGATATAAAACTGTATTTTTTTGTGAAGAATCAACAACAAGTGGGACACAATCATGAAGTGGAACTACATTTATTGGATAGTTCAAACCTTTTTAACAAATCAAAAACTGAAAAATTGGGCATGCAAAATTATTCATCCCCCTTAAGTTAATACTTTGTAGCGCCACCTTTTGCTGCGATTACAGCTGTAAGTCGCTTGGGGTATGTCTCTCTCAGTTTTGCACATCGAGAGACTGACATTTTTTCCCATTCCTCCTTGCAAAACAGCTCGAGCTCAGTGAGGTTGGATGGAGAGCATTTGTGAACAGCAGTTTTCAGTTCTTTCCACAGATTCTCGATTGGATTCAGGTCTGGACTTTGACTTGGTCATTCTAACACCTGGATATGTTTATTTTTGAACCATTCCATTGTAGATTTTGCTTTATGTTTTGGATCATTGTCTTGTTGGAAGACAAATCTCCGTCCCAGTCTCAGGTCTTTTGCAGACTCCATCAGGTTTTCTTCCAGAATGGTCCTGTATTTGGCTCCATCCATCTTCCCATCAATTTTAACCATCTTCCCTGTCCCTGCTGAAGAAAAGCAGGCCCAAACCATGATGCTGCCACCACCATGTTTGACAGTGGGGATGGTGTGTTCAGGGTGATGAGCTGTGTTGCTTTTACGCCAAACATAACGTTTTGCATTGTTGCCAAAAAGTTCCATTTTGGTTTCATCTGACCAGAGCACCTTCTTCCACATGTTTGGTGTGTCTCCCAGGTGGCTTGTGGCAAACTTTAAACGACACTTTTTATGGATATCTTTAAGAAATGGCTTTCTTCTTGCCACTCTTCCATAAAGGCCAGATTTGTGCAATATACGACTGATTGTTGTCCTATGGACAGAGTCTCCCACCTCAGCTGTAGATCTCTGCAGTTCATCCAGAGTGATCATGGGTCTCTTGGCTGCATCTCTGATCAGTCTTCTCCTTGTATGAGCTGAAAGTTTAGAGGGACGGCCAGGTCTTGGTAGATTTGCAGTGGTCTGATACTCCTTCCATTTCAATATTATCGCTTGCACAGTGCTCCTTGGGATGTTTAAAGCTTGGGAAATCTTTTTGTATCCAAATCCGGCTTTAAACTTCTTCACAACAGTATCACCGACCTGCCTGGTGTGTTCCTTGTTCTTCATGATGCTCTCTGCGCTTTTAACGGACCTCTGAGACTATCACAGTGCAGGTGCATTTATACGGAGACTTGATTACACACAGGTGGATTGTATTTATCATCATTAGTCATTTAGGTCAACATTGGATCATTCAGAGATCCTCACTGAACTTCTGGAGAGAGTTTGCTGCACTGAAAGTAAAGGGGCTGAATAATTTTGCACGCCCAATTTTTAAGTTTTTGATTTGTTAAAAAAGTTTGAAATATCCAATAAATGTCGTTCCACTTCATGATTGTGTCCCACTTGTTGTTGATTCTTCACAAAAAAATACAGTTTTATATCTTTATGTTTGAAGCCTGAAATGTGGCAAAAGGTCGCAAAGTTCAAGGGGGCCGAATACTTTCGCAAGGCACTGTACTTTCCATATTTCTTCTGTAAGAAACATTTAAATGTAGCCCTATCCATACAGTATAGGACAATTCCCACAAGTGTAAGAAGTTAATAGTCTATGATTTTATATTACAAAAGTCATTTTACAAACGTCTGAATGCTGAAGGTGCCATGCAGATGTAGCCTACCAATATTAGAACAGGGATAGAGTAGGCCTACCTCTCGTTGGCTCGTGCAGCTGTGTCTTTCGCGCTGTGCACACAGTTGTTATCTGACTTGTAAAGCAATGTCATATGCAGCTCCATGCACAAAAGTTTGATAGGCTGAAGGAAAGGACGAATCAATTCCGTCACAACAAATTAGAGGTATTTGCAGAGTAAGGCAGAAACGATTATGAGTTAAAAACGTTGGTGAACCTGCAATTCGTAACGTTTGAATCAGTTTTATTACCGATGTATGCTTCATTTGGATCAGTGTGGGCTCCCGCAGACCGATACACTTGCCTAGAGGCATATTTAGCTGGTTTAGTAACTTGAAGACTTTGGTATGATAACTGTAGAGAATGATCAACTTCTATATGTTGACTGTAGAGAATGATCAACTTCTATATGTTGACTGTAGAGAGTGATAGAGACTTTGGTATGTTGACTGTAGGGGATGATAGACTTCAGTATGTTTTAAAATTTTAAATAACCTTTTATTTAACTAGGCAAGTCAGTTAAGAACAAATTATTATTTGCAATGACAGCTTACCGGGGGAACAGTGGGTTAACTGCCTTGTTCAGTGGCAGAACGACAGATTTTTACCTTGTCAGCTCAAGGATTTGATCCAGAAACCTTTCGGTTACTGGCCCAATGCGCTAACCACTAGGCTACCTGCCACCCCATGTTGACTGTAGGGGATGATAGAGACTTCGGTATGTTTTTTATGATTGTACTTTCTAGATTTAACATATGCGATGCAGTGACCGTGTTCCCAGTGCTCCAGTGTCAGCAGACTCAGGCCTACACATGCACACACACTCAGAGCCTAGGGACATCTTAGAACATGGTAGAGGAAACATTTTAGTGGAAGGCTGGAGTCTTCCGTTATATTCCAATGGTTTCTTAGATGTCCTTCTGACATACAGTAGCGCTCTCTCTGCTCTGGACAGCATCCTAACTATCTCTAGTCTACTGTAGCTTGAGGAACTTAACTCTCGACCCTGCTCCACTACAGCCCCATTGATGGGAATGGAGGTGTGTTTGGCCCTCCTTTTCCTGTAGTCCACAATCGTATATTTTTGTTTTGCTCACGTTGAGGGAGAGGTTGTTGTCCTGGCACCACACTGCCAGGTCTCTGACCTCCTTCCTATAGGCTGTCTCATCGTTGTCGGTGATCATGCCTACCACCGTTGTGTCGTCAGCAAACTTAATGATGGTGTTGGAGTCGTGTTTGGCCACGCAGTCGTGGGTGAACAAGGAGTACAGGAGGTGACTAAGCACGCACCCCTGAGGGGCCCCTGTGTTGAGGATCAGCGTGGCAGAGTTGCTTACCCATACCACATGGGGGCGGCCCGTCAGGAAGTCCAGGATCCAGTTGCAGAGGGAGGTGTTTAGTTCCAGGGTCCTTAGCTTAGTGATGAGCTTTGTGGGCACTATGGTGTTGAACGCTGAGCTGTAGTCGATGAATAGCATTCTCACATAGGCATTCCTTTTGTCCAGGTGGGAAAGGGCAGTGCCCCTCTGGTAGGCTCGTGTCACTGATCACTTCATGGCTGGGTTTCCCTGTTGTAGTCTGTAATAGTTTGCAAGCCCTGACGAGCGTCAGAGCCGGTGTAGTATGTTTCTATCTTTGTCCTGTATTGAAGCTTTGCCTGTTTGATGGTTCGTCTCAGGGCATAGCGGGATTTCTTATAAAAGCTGTCGCTCATTGAAAGCGGCAGCTCTAGCCTTTAGCTCGGTGCGGATGTTGCCTGTATTCCATGGCTTCTGGTTGGGATATGTACGTACGGTCACTGTTGGGACGATGTCGTCTATACACGTATTGATGAAGCCGGTGACTGAGGTGGTCAACTCCTCAATGTCGTTTAATGAATCCAGGAACATATTCCAGTCTGTGCTAGCAAAACTGTCCTGTAGCGTAGCATCCGCATCATCTGACCAATTCCGTATTGAGCGAGTCACTGGTACTTCCTGCTTTAATTTTTGGTTGTATGAAGGAATCAGAAGGATAGAATTATGGTCAGATTTGCCAAATGGAGGGTGAGGGAGAGCTTTGTACGTGTGTCTGTATGTGGAGTGAAGGTGGTCTAGAAGTTATTTATTTATTTTCCCCCTCTGGTTACACATTTAACATTCTACTAGAAATGAGGTAAAACGGATGCAAGTTTGCCTGCATTAAAGTCTCGGGCCACTAGGAGTGCCGCAACTGGATGAGTATTTTCTTGTTTGCTTATGGCCTTATACATCTCGTTGAGTGCAGTTTTAGTGCCAGCATCGGTTTGTGGTGGTAAATAGACTGCTTCAAAAAATAGATAGTGTGGTCTACAATTTATCATGAGGTACTCTACCTCAGGCGAGACAGACCTCAAGACTTCCTTAATATTAGACATTGTGCACCAGCTGTTATTGACAAATAGACACAAACCACCAACCCTCGTCCTACCGGACGCAGCTGTTCTGTCCTGCCGATGCACGGAACACACAGCTAACTGTATATCCATGTCGTCGTTCAACCACGACTCGGTAAAACATAAGATATGACCGTATTTAATGTCCTGTTTGTAGGATAGTCTGAAACGGAGCTCATCCTGTTTATTCTCCACTGATTGCACATTGGCCAATAGAGCGCATGGTAAAGGCGGGTACTCCCTTGCCGACAAATTCTCGCAAGGCACCCGGATCTGCACCCCCTGTATCTCCGTCTTCATGCGAATAACAGAGATTTGGGAGTAGCTCTCTCTGTGCTCAGGACAGCATCCTAGTTATCTCTAGTCTACAGTGACATCTATTGGTAAGAGCAACATTTGCAGCATGTATCTCCTTTTTGCTGTGTTTTAAATACACCTCTATCTCTCTCCCTCTTTCTCTCACCACCTCCCTCCCGTCTTTACCTCTGTCTGTCTCTCTCTCTCTCTCTGTCGCTCTGTCTCTCTATGTAGATGATGTGGATCTGGAGGCGTTGGTGAATGACATGAACTCCTCTCTGGAGAGTCTCTACTCCAGCTGCAATACCCACACAGAGACGGCCCCGCTGCTGCACAACAGTCACGTGCACACCCCTCATCACGGGCACGCTCCTCATCGGCGCGGCCCTCGCTCCCAGCGCCCTATTCCCCTTTCCTGCCCCCAAGAGAGGCTGTGTCGCTCTCAGCCCGTACACATCAACGCCTTCATGTAACTATGTCTCTCTCTCTCTCACACACATGTGCACACACACACAGTATCTATATATTTCTATGAGTAAATGTAAATCTGTGGTTGTGATTGATGGGTCTTTTTTATTTTTGTGCAACTCTGTCTCCCTCTACAGGAGGCTCCAGGAGGAGCAGCAGCAGTGTCGTCCCTCCTCTCTCCCTGCCGTCATCAACCCCTTCCCTGAACTCTGCACCCCCACTGGCTCTCCCATCCTCAGCCTCATACACACCACAGACAACCATGTAAGCACACACACACACAGACGGAGTTACTTGACTGGACTGTAATGTCCTGGCATAATGTTGTGTTTGGCCGTAGACCTACCTTTCTTATGTTACTCAACAGTTTATCATACTTGTGTGTGTGTGTTATTCATTCTGGTATGATGGTCATTTAATCTCACACACACACACACCCATTTGGCACCAGACAGGTGACCGGAAAGATTTCAATTGATCTGACATTTGAGAAATACATCCATATGTATTGGGTACGTAACCCATTAGGCCATCCTCCCACGCAGTCAGCTCCATCAATAAACCAGGGATATTGGCCAAATGAGCCACATTTGTGTCCTTAAACAGCCTATATCTAATTACAAAAACACTATTCCTTGTGTTTCGATCTGTAGCATATGCAAAAATGTATAGCCTATTTTATTGGTTTTTACATTCCTAAAACACATTGTCCATCTCACGGTTCAGCTGTTGGAGATTTGAGCACCAAATGCATAACGGCATTGCATGCATTGGCCTATAGGCTTAAGTGTCCACTGTATGATTTTAATATTTAAAAGATAAATGGAAAGAAAGGCCTAGCCCCAGAGAGAGATGCCGGTGGCATGATATGACACGGACACGCATTGTTTCATGTCAGACAGGCTACTGCGTCTGTCAGACAGATTTACAGGAGGAGGTTCATTCATAAATGTTCTATTAGAATTTGTTATGAAGATAAGCGTTAGATTACAGGAGTAACTCTGGTAGGCCTGAAACATCCTTCCAATAGGTAGGCCTGAAACATCCTTCCAATAGGTAGGCCTGAAACAAGTTCAGCTGTCGTAGTAAGTTGGAGCACCAGTGAGCACAGTCGTCATATCATAGGCCTTCAGTATAGTAGGCTAATAGCCACACCACACCAAACCTTCACAAATGTTTCTAAACTTTTATTAAGGTAATATCAAAAGTAAGTCAAGCCATTGTTTATAGGGAAAATATGAGCAGGATATTAAATTGCGGAAAACAACATTACAGTTAACTTAATAAAATGTCTCAACAGAATGAAACAACATGTTTTGCATATTTAAAGAACTGGTTTAGATTAATAAAAAGGCCTACAATAATAACAATGACATACAACAATAATAATCATAAAAATAATAATAAATAAATAAAAATGGCGAGGTGCAAAGTAGCATGCATTTGGCTGCACCATTCTTCTCATCTTTGTCCACTACAATAGGTCAACTCCTCCACACGGAGGACGTTCCCTTTGTAGCAGGGCTCCAGACTAACAGACTTGTGCCACTAAGTTTTTCAGTTGGTGGCACCAGCCCATGATTTGGTCGTACCAATTTTTTTTTGTGGGATCATGCAGTAGAAAAAAAATTGTAGGCCTATCAAGTTATTCACAATGCTTTATAACAAGTGTACTTAGTCTACTGAGATGGTACTGAATAAATAAATAATTTCATTTTGTGATGTTGTGATTCAAAATATTTTAATGTGCAACTTAATCCAGTGATTCGCATGCATTTTGGGTAGACAAATATGCTATTGTTAAATATGGCTCCAGAATTGTAACAAAAAAAAATATATAGTTTGCCTGCATCTTCATGTGCTCTAATATCATAGGCTAATATACAGTGTATTCAAGGTATTCATACCCCTTCCCCTTTTTCACATTTTGTTATGTTATAGCCTTATTCTAAAATGGGTTAAATGTATAAAAAAATCCTCTTCAATCTACACACAATACCCCATAATGACAAAGCGAAAACAGGTTTTTAGGAATTTTAGCAAATTAATAAAATAAATAAATAAAATAAATACCTTATTTACGTAAGTATTCAGATCCTTTGCTATGAGACTTGAAATTGTGTTAAGGTGCATCCTGTTTCCATTGATCATCCTTGATGTTTCTATAACTTGATTTTGAGTTCACCTGTGGTAAATTCAATTCAATTGAATTGAATGTCGGAGCAAAAACCAAGCCATGAGGTTGAAGGAATTGTACATAGAGCTCGAGACAGGATTAGGGGAAGGGTACCAAAACATTTTCTGCAGCATTGAAGGTCCCCAAAAACACAGTGGCCTCCATCATTTGGAACAACCAAGGCTCTTACTAGAGCTGGCCGCCCGGCCAAACTGAGCAGTCGGGGAAGAAGGGCGTTGGTCAGGGAGGTGACCGAGAACCCGATGGTCACTCTGACAGAGCTCCAGCGTTCCACTGGGGAGATGGTTGTCCTTCTGGAAGATTCTCCCATCTCTGCAGCACCACCAATCAGGCCTTTATGGAAGCCACCCCTCAGACGGAAGCCACCCCTCAGTAAAAGGCACATGACAGCCCACTTGTAGTTTGCCAAAGGGCACCTAAAGGACTCTGACTCTTAGAAACAAGATTCTCTGGTCTGATGAAACCAAGAATGAACTCTTTGGCCTGAATTACAAGCGTCATGTCTGGAGGAAATCTGTCACCATCCCTACTGTGAAGCATGGTGGTGGCAGCATCATGCTGTGGGGATGTTTTTCAGCGGCAGGGACTGGGACACTAGTCAGGATCGAGGGAAAGAGGAACGGAGCAAAGTACAGAGAGATCCTTGATGAACACCTGCTCCAGAGTTCTCAGGTCCTCAGACTGGGGTGAAGGTTCACCTTCCAACAGGACAAATACCCTAAGTACTCAGCCAAAACAACGCAGGAGTGGCTTCGTGACAAGTCTCTGAATGTCCTTGAGTAGCCCAGCCGGAGCCTGGACTTGAACCTGATCGAACATCTCTGGAGAGGCCTGAAAATATCTGTGCAGAAACACTCCCCATCCAACCTGATAGATCTTGGATCTGCAGAGAAGACTGGGAGAAACCATTTTAGAATAAGGCTGTAATGTAACAACATTTGGAAAAATCAAGGGGTCTGAATACTTTCCGATAGAACTGTATTTGGGGCTTATTCACCACCTGAGTAAGTGGAAACTCAAACATATTAGCGAGATTGCTAACTCTAAATGTAATACCACTCATAGTAGCCATGTATTAATCTAAAAGTTCATTTAATTTCCAGTTGTAGCATACTGTTCAATGAGGCCTATGCACTCGCAATGGCCAATATGCTTTTCGCGCACTCCATATCTGAAAGCCAGATCAAATATCTTTGTAAAATAGTTGCGGTTGAGTTTAGAATTGAGAGCTGAGACATTAAAAGTATACCTTCAGAAAGCTGAGGCAAACAGACCCTTTCATTACAGGATTCATAAGGATAATGAATATAGCCTTCAAACTCAACTCTGGACCTCGAAGCCAGTTGCATTGTTCCCCTCTAATCAGGGACTGATTTAGACCTGGGACACCAGGTGGGTGCAATTAATTATCAAGTAGAACAGAAAACCAGCAGGCTCCGGAGGTGAATGAATGTGCAGCATTTTTTAACTCACACAACCAAGTCTAAGGGTCGCAAAATGTGGCTACATGGTCACAGTTTGGAGACCTGCCTTGTAAGCTTTTCACAATAGGCATACTCTAACTTTAATTTTACTTCAATTTAAAAGGCCTTCATCCTCACAATCAACAGTAGCCTAGGCCAAAGCTCCTCTCTTGCTTTCTCTCTCTCTTCAGTAGCAGGGCAGCCGCTGACTGACACACACACACACAGTGTTCTAGGGCTACAGGATGCTCGGTGTCCCTCTTCCTGGAGATGTTGCTGGGAACCTCTCAGTATCTGGGCTGTGTGAGCCCTGCCTATCCGTCCGGTGTTCCGGCTTCTCCGACAGCATCTGGGAAAGACAGACGCTCATTTCCCGTTCACACGCTTCCACCCCAGCTCGGAGCGTCACGGCTGTGTGAGTGTGAGAGAGTTTGTCAGAGTCCAGCCTTTCCTTCCCCCAGTGTGTGTTATTCAGAGTCCCAGTCACGGGCACACACTGCTCCTTCTAAGCTACAGGACTGTATCGCTAGTACAGACAGGAACATGTTCTGGGATTCATGCGATAACATTAAGGAGTTTACCACATCAGTCACCGGCTTCATTAATTCATCTATTGTCCCTCTAACCACTCTGACATCAATGCAATTGAAAATCACATCCAACACTTATAACAGTATTATGCATTTATAACTCATCTCACTGTGATCGATCATAAAGTTGAAACTGAGTGGAAAACATGGTCCTTGTGGATGTTGTTTCAAAGCCAAAGACAATGGACAGCTCTTTCTAAGGTGATGCTAAAAATGTAACCTACGCATATTAGAGCTTATGAATATGCATAGGCCTATAGGCTTCACCTTCATATCTTAAAGAAATGATGGACTGTTTCTCTTTGCTTGTTTGAGCTCTTCTTGCCATAATATGGACTTGGTATTTTATCAAATAGGGCTATCGTCTGTATACCATCCCTACCTTGTCACAACACAACTGATTGGCTCAAACGCATTAAGAGGGGAAAATATTACACAAATTAACAAGGCCCATCTGTTAATTGAAATTAATTCCAGGTGACGCCTCATGAAGCTGGTTGAGAGAATGCCAAGAGTGTGCAAAGCTGTCATCAAGGCAAAGGGTGGCTACTTTGAAGTATCTCATATAAAATATATATATTTTATTTGTATAACACTTTTTTGGTTACTACATGATTCCATATGTGATGTTTCATAGTTTTGATGTCTTCTATTCTACCATGTAGAAAATAGTACAAATAAAGAAACCCTGAAATTAGTAGGTGTGTCCAAACTTTGTTCTTTATAAGCCCAGACATTTCTATATGCAATCCTGTTTGAAAGCAGAGTTTTGATGGTTGCCACTGAAAAGAGGAGGATTCCAGGTGCTACTATATTTATTTATCAGCCGCTACAATTAAGCACATGATCCACTATAAAACTGGAACAGCCTGCCTGGCAGGATTGAAAATCAAACTGCGGCCACAATTTGCTATTAGAGTCCATAGGGATGACATATTTTTCTCGCTGCCCCTGTTCCTACCCATTTGATAATGGGCCATTCTAAATCGGAACAAATTGTACATACTAGTAAAGACGAGATTAAGTTGAGAATAGTCAATTAAAATATGACCACTTGAGTGAACTGTGCAATCTGAGACGAGGAATGGAGCCCAAGCTTTTTTTTTTTTTTCAACGGCTTGTGTTCATGGAGATGCTAAACGTGTTTATGTTAATTAACAGTCAATTACCGTGAGACCAGCAATCATTTGCATGAAAATAACCAGCTAACAAAATGTCATAACTGCCACAGCCCTACGTATGTGCATGTCTCAACCAGAAGCCATGAATTATAGGCAACATCTGCACTGAGCTAAAGGCTAGAGCTGCCACTTTCAAAATGCGGGAAAATAATCCGTATGCATATAATAAATCCCGCTACAACCTCTAAAAATTCAAACAGGCAAAACATCAATACAGGACTAATAACTAATCCTACTATGCCAACTCTGATGCATGTCGGATGTGGCAGGGCTTTCAAACTATCACGGATTACAAAGGGAAACCCAGCCGCGAGCCTCCCAGTGACACCAGATGAGCTAAATGCCTTCTATGTTCGCTTCAAGGCAAGTAACACTGAACCATGCATGAGAGCACTGGCTGTTCCGGACGACTGTGTGATCTCATTCTCCGTAGTCAATGTGAGTAAGACCTTTAAACAAGTTTACATTCACAAGGCCGCAGGGCCAGATGGATTACCAGGACGCGTACTCTTAGCATGCGCTGACCAGCTGGCAAGTGTTTCACTGACATTTTCAACCTCTCCCTGACCCAGTCTGTAATACCTACATGTTACAAGCAGCCCAGCATAGTCCCTGTGCCCAAAAACGCCATTGTAACCTATCTAAATGACTATCACCCCATAGCACTCATATCTTTAGCCATGAAATGCCTCGAAAAGCTGGGCATGACTTACATCAACACCATCCCAGATGCACTAGACCGACTCCAATTCGCATACCACACCAACAGATCCAAAGATGATGCAATCTCCATTGTACTCCACACTGCCCTCTCCCTCCTCGACAAGAGGAACACCTATGTGAGACTGCTCTTCATTGACTACAGCTCAGCCTTCAACACCCTTGTGCCCTCCAAGCTCATCACTAAACTAAGGAACCTGGGACTGAACACCTCCCTATGCAACGGGATCCTGGACTTCTGCCATGATGACCCTCAACACAGGGGCCCCTCAGGGGTGCGTGCTTAGTCCCCCCCTGTACTCCCTGTTCACCCATGACTGCGTAGCCGCATGACTCCAACACCATTCTTAAGTTTGCTGACGACACGATGGTGGTAGGCCTGGTCACCGACAACGATGAGACAGCCTATAGGGAGGGCAGAGACCTGGCATTGTGGTGCCAGGACAGCAACCTCTCCCTCAACATCAGCAAGACAAATGAGCTGATCGTGGACTACATGAAACTGAGGGCTGAGTACGCCCCCATTCACGTCAAGGCTGTAGAGGAGGGGGTTGAGAGTTCCTCTGTGTCCACATCACTAAGGATCTATCATGGTCCACAAACGCACACAATGAAGTTGTGAAAAGTGCACAACAATTCCGCTTCCCCCGCAGGAGGTTAAAAAGATTTGGCATGGGCCCTCAGAGCTTTTAAAAGTTTTACAGGTGCAACATTGAGAGCATCTTTATTGGCTTCATCACTGCTTTGTTTGGCACCTGCTTGGCATCCGACCGTAAGGTGCTACAAAGGTTACTGCGTACGGCCCAGTACATCACTGTGGCCAAGCTTCCTGCCATGCAGGACCTCTCTACCAGGCGGTGTCAGAGGAAGGCCCTAAAAATGGTCAAAGACACCAGCCACCCAATTCATAGACTGTTCTCTCTACTACTGCACGCCAAGCAGTACCGATGCACCAAATCTGGAACCAACAGGACCCTCAACAGCTTCTACGCCCAAGCCATAAGCTAAAATAGTTAGTGCGGGTAGCTATTTGGTTAACAATTTTACTGTTTATTATCTATCCTGTTTCCTAGTCATTTTATCCCTAACTATATGTACATATCTACCTCAGTTACCTTGTACCCCTGCACATCGACTCGGTATTGATAACTTGGCTATATACCCAGGGTATCGTTACTCATTGTGTATTTATTAATGTTATTATTACATGTTATTACTTTTATTTTATTTCTCTATTTTCTTTCTCTCTGCATTGTTGCGAATGGCCCATAAGTAAGCATTTCACTGTTAGTCTACACCTGTTGCATACAACCTTATTTATACCTACCTACACACCAAGGTCAAAAGTTATTTATACATGTTACTGACTTCTTCCCACACACAAACACAGGGTCTTACCAGATGGCATAGCCTCCACAACAATGCAGACAGGAGTCTCAGACCTGCCTTGTGGAAAGAGAGAGGGAGTTAGCCTACCATTTAAAAAATATGTTTAGGCCTACCTGGTCTAAAAAGAAAGGAAAATACTATCACTAGAGTCCACTTTTCTAGACGAGAGCATACATTACATAAAAAGAGAGGAGGTAAATATGAGAAATGAGATCACTGCACACCGTTGTAAATACAACTCATGTTTCTGTTTATTTATTTTCCCTTTTGTACTTCAACAATTTGCACATTATTACAACACTGTCCATAGCCATAATACAACATTTGAAATGTCTCTATTTTGAAACATTTCTCAGTGTAATGTTTACTGTTCATTTCTGATTGTTTATTTCACTTTTGTTTATCTATTTCACATGCTTTGGCATCAACATATGTTTCCCATGCTAATAAAGCCATGTGAATTAGAGCGAGTCAGTGTGTTTGTGTACTTAGTTTTCACTGGCACTGTTCTCTTCTAGAATTGACAGGACTTCTCTCATTCTTACCATCTTTTCTGTAATTCTTCCCTCTGTCTTTCTGTGTGTCTGTATATGTAATTTTCTCTCCATCCCTCTATCTTAGTTGCTGTATGATCTGAAATTGATCTGATCTGAAAATGTGAAAGTTTAAACGTTCTGACCTACTGTTACAGTCAAAATTTTGGACACCTACTCATTCAAGGGTTTTTATTTTTTACTATATTCTACATAGTTTTGATGTTTTTGCTATTATTCTACCTATGGAATCATGTAGTAACCAAAAAAGTGTTAAACAAATCAAAATATATTTGAGATTCTACAAAGTAGCCACCCATTGCCTTGATGATTGGCACACTCTTGGCATTCTCTCAACCAGCTTCATGGTAGTCATGCCTTGTTAATTTGTGGTATTTCTTTCCTTTTAATGTGTTTGAGCCAATCAGTTGTGTTGTGACAAGGTAGGGGTGGTATACAGAAGTTGGACCAAGTCCATATTATGGCAAGAAAAGCTCAAATAATCAGAGAAAAACAGCAGTCCATCATGACTTTAAGACATGAATGTCAGTCAATCTGGAACATTTCAAGAACTTTTAAAGTTTCTTCAAGTGCAGTCGCAAAAACCGATAAGCTCTGTGATGAAACTGTCTCTCATGAGGACCGCCACAGGAAAATAAGACCCAGAGTTACCTCTGCTGCAGAGGATAAGTTCATTAGAGTAACTATCCTCAGATTGCAGCCCAAATAAATGCATGAACTCTTCAGAGGAGACTACGTGAATCAGGCCTTCATGGTCAAATTGCTGCAAAGAAACCTCTACTGAAGGACACCAATAAGAAGAAGAGACTTGCTTGGGCCAAGAAACAGGAGCAATGGACATTAGACCAGTGGAAATCTGTCCTTTGGTCTGATGAATCCACAGCATTCTGCAGCGATACGCCATCCCTTCTGGTTTGCACTTAGTGGGACTGTCATTTATTTTTCAACAGGACAATGACCGAACACACACCTCCAGGCTATGTAAGGGCTATTTGACCAAGAAGGAGAGTGGTGGTGTACTGCCTCAGATGACCTGGCCTCCACAATCACCTGACCTCAACCCAATTCAAATGGTTTGGGATGAGTTGGAATGCAGAGTGAAGGAAAAGCAGCCAACAGGTGCTCAGCATATGAGGGAACTCCTTCAAGACTGTTGGAAAAGCATTCCAGGTGAAGCTGGTTGAGAGAATGCCAAGCATGTGCAAGCTGTCATCAAGGCAATAATAATAATAATTTTGATTTGTTTAACACTTTTTTGGTTACTACATGAGACGTGTTATTTCATAGTTTCGATGTCTTCACTATTATTCTACAATGTAGAAAATAGTAAAAATGAAAAACCCTTGAATGAGTAGGTGCGTCCAAACTTTTGACTCGTACTGTAAGCCATGTTCTCATAGACCTCAGCTTTAGACCGCTTTTAGTAAGGACACGTGAAGTCGAGTGTGTGTGGGTGCGTGCACAACTGGCTCTCACAGTCTCACATCCTAATTAGACGTTCATCCATGTTTCTTAAACATCAAATTTGTAAGTATTTAAGGTTTAGTTTAGGCATTAAATCTCAAAAATAACATCGCTGGATTTGAACTCGCAACCTTTGGAATCAGAGGCATAAGGTAGACGGTAACAGAACTCACTGTTGTCCCTAGTGGCCAGTTTCCACCTCATCTCCCAACGTCCATAGACCTGGATGGACGTCAAATACTGACTTGTATCACAGGTGACCTGGCTGGCATGTGTGAGAAGGCAGTTTCCCAGACAATGGGAATGGCCAGTCTTACACAAGTCTCCGTCAGGCCCTCCGGGTTAGCTGCCCTCACCACTGCTGTCTCATTGGCTTGGTTTACTTTGGCATCTGTGTGCGTGTGTGTGATTGATTGAGTCAGTCCATCTGTAATGTAATTCTTGCTTTTAAATGAGCCCAGAGGCACAAGTCTTTTTTTAGAACATCAAATAAAAATGTGGACGACTGTTTCTGTAACCCTTGGCTTCAATCTCTCGCTCGCTCCCTCTTCCCCTTACTATATGTAAAGGTTATTTGATAAAGGCCATAAGATCATTGAGTGTGTGTGTGTGTGTGTGTGTGTGTGTGTGTGTGTTTTCCTTATTACTTAACATCATTTATGTGTTTCGCTCTACTTCCCTGAAACCAATAGAGGCTGAAAAGCCTTTGAAAAAATCTATTATCTGTTTATCTGTTAGAGAGCCTGAGTCATAATAAGGGGGTAGACCACAGCGTGTGTGTGGTTAAGACAAGGTTAGTTAAGTGGTAAATTGAGTTTGAGGCTGAACTGTGGCCTCTAATCAAGTTCAGACCACGAGTGTGTGAGCGAGCGTCTCGGTGTGACACACACACACTGACCCAGACTAACAACCACATAATTCTGCCTGCTCATAATGTCTAGACGCTTCGCTTCCATCTCTCTCTCCATGTCATGGTCAGATATCTGAGATGGAGGGTGGGAAGAGGTGTGAGGAAGTCAGAGTGAGAAGGAAGGAGCCAGGAGGGTCGGGGAGGAAAGGGGATTGATGGAAGGGAAGAGGATGTTAAGATGTAATGTGAAAGAAGAGTGTTACTGACACACACACACAGATATTAATCTCTGTGGATGTAACCTATGACAACGTACAGCTCTCTCTCTCTTGCTGTGGGGCTACTCAACATAACATTGTATGTTCTGTGTGTGTGTGTGTGTGTGTGTGTGTGTGTGTGTGTGTGTGTGTGTGTGTTCTCATGCAGGCTGTATTAGGGGCCAGCTGGCATGCAGCGATCCACACATGAGGCTGATTATGACTCAGTACTACATTACATTACAGACATTCTTCTTTCTTTCTGTCTCTCATTCTGCCTGTCTCGCTCTTTCTATCTTTCTGTCTCTCATTCTGCCTCTCTCGCTCTTTCTATCTTTCTGTCCCTCTGTCTTAGTGCTGAGAGATTAACCAAATGTTTTGTTTGTTTTTTGAACAACCAATTGATCAAAGTCTGTTCAATTATTTGAATTCCATTAGTTTTTTTTTCCTGTGAGCTCAATGTGAAGTTTCTGTCGAGATGATAAATCCGATCAAGCTCGAACTGTGGGATGTAGTAGGGAGTTGTAGTTTCCAACAGGCCAATATTCTACATAGTTTTGTGCAGAAAACGTGGTAATTAACTACAACAGTGATCACCAACCTTTCTGAGTCAAGATCAATTTCTGAATCAAAATCTACTGATCAGATTTTTTTGAAACATGACTTAAAAACATAAGCCTATGAAATTTCAACATATTAAAAACAGTAGCTGTAGCAATGAGGTTTGTAGTAGGCTAAAGTTCATTACATTATGACTTTAAATTGGCTATGCTTGAATTGCCCTGTCAATGTTGTTCTTCTCAGACCATTTTGAAATTAGATTTCAAAATTGTATGTATATGATCACACTGGTAATAGATCAAGGCATCTTAATCTTAAATATAAAATATATTTAGATGTATTTATCATGATTCCATATGTGTTATTTCATAGTTTTGACGTCTTCCCTGTTATTCTACAATGTAGAAAATAGTACAAATTAAGAAAAACCCTTGAGTGAGTAGGTGTGTCCAAATATACAGTACCAGTCAATTGTTTGGACACACATACTCAACTCATTCAAGGGGGGCTCCCGAGTGACACAGCGGTCTAAGGCACTGCATCTCAGTGCTAGAGGGGTCACTACAGACCCTGGTTCTATTCCAGGCTGTATCACAACCGGCCGCGATTGGAAGTCCCATTGGACCGAGCACAATTGTCCCAGCATCGCCCGGGTTAGGGTTTGGCCGGGGTAGGCTGTCATTGTAAATAAGAATTTGTTCTTAACTGACTTGCCTACTTAAAATAAAAAAATTAGGAATGCTTTTCCAAGAGTCTTGAAGGAGTCCCCACATATGCTGAGCACTTGTTGGCTGCTTTTCCTTCACTCTGTGGTCCAACTCATCACAAACCATCTCAATTGGGTTGAGGTCGGGTGATTGTAGAGGCCAGGTTATCTGAGGCAGCACTCCATCACTCTCCTTCTTGGTCAAATAACCCTTACACAGCCTGGAGGTGTGTGTTCGGTCATTGTCCTGTTGAATAACAAATGATAGTCCCACTAACTGCAAACCAGATGGGATGGCGTATCGCTGCAGAATGCTGTGGTAGCCACGTTGGCTAAGAGTGGCTTGAATTCTAAATAAATAACTAACAAAGCACCATCACACCACCACCTCCATGCTTCACGGTGGGAACCACACATGTGGAGATCTGTTCACCTACTCTGTTTCTCACAAAGACACGGCGGTTGGGGAAAAAAATCTCAAATTTGGACTCCTCAGACCAAAGGACAGATTTCCACCGGTCTAATGTCCATTGCTCATGTTTCTTGGCCCAAACAAGTCTCTTCTGATTGGTGTCCTTTAGTAGTGGTTTCTTTGCAGCAATTTGACCATGAAGGCTTGATTCACACAGACTCCTCTGAACAGTTGATGTTGAGATGTGTCTGTTACTTAAACTCTGAGCATTTATTTGGGTTACAATCTGAGGCTGGTAACTCTAATGAACTTATCCTCTGCAGCAGAGGTAAGTCTGAGTCTTCCAATCCTGTGGCGGTCCTCATGAGAGCCAGTTTCATCACAGCGCTTGATGGTTTTTGCAACTGCTCTTGAAGAAACTTTCAAAATTCTTGAAATGTTCCGTATTGACTGACGTTCATGTCTTAAAGTAATGATGGACTCTCGTTTCTCTTTGCTTATTTGAGCTGTTCTTGACATAATATGGACTTGGTCTTTTACCAAATAGGGCTATCTTCTGTATACCACACCTATCTTGTCACAACACAACTGATTGGCTCAAACGCATTAAAAAGGAAAGAAATTCCACAAATTAACTTTTAACAAGGCACACATGTTAATTGAAACGCATTCCAGGTGACTACCTCATGAAGCTGGTTGAGAGAATGCCAAGAGTGTGCAAAGTTGTCATCAGGCAAAGGGTGGCTACTTCGAAGAACCTAATTTTTTAAAGATATTTTTATTTTGCAGTCTTTTGGTTACTACATGATTCCATATGTGTTATTTCATAGTTTTGATGTCTTCTCTATTAATCTACAATGTAGAAAATAGTACAAATAAAGAAAAACCCTTGAATGAGTAGGTGTGTCAACTTCTGACTGGTTATGTATTTCTGTATTTATTTATTTAATCCCAGACAGATAAACACTTAACAGCCTATCAACCGCATGGCGGCGTCCGCACGGTCCTAAAGCACACCGATGCCTGCGTTTTGTATCACATTCCAATGATAAAACTGGAGCGTACAAAAATGCTATATCAGAATGTGGTGGGGACATGTCCCCAGTGAAAGTTCCGCCCCTGGTTTGAGAGGAGGGAGAGAGCGGCTGTGAGGCTGACTCACCATCCCTCTGCTGAGAAAAGGGGACACTGTCTTCCAGCTGAAATTCAGTTCGCATTATTATAATAACTGCATTATTTCTGTCTCATGCACCAATTCATTGTGTTAATCCGGTGTCCAGATAAAGTGAAATATTACTTGATATAAAAAAAAAGGGACAAGCTGCTAATAATAACGCAATCTAGCTTATTGTAACTCTTTGCTATATCTATTCATTATAGCTGCAGTGCTGGTTGTCTTGCATTTTATGGCTTCTAGAAGTGTTTTGTTTTGACTGTGCTGAATAACAACTTTAAACGTGAACGTATTCATTGAGTCTCTCTCTAGTCAGGGTTTTAAAAGTTTTTAAATCTCACGGTATCAACTTTGCTGTGCGCTCAAGGCTTCTTTTTCCTGTCTATAGGCTCAAGGAAACAGTGCAGAAACTGTGATCTGAGCTATCTGATTGGCCAGTGGTAGGCTTGATTTGCTCTCTGGGCTCGTCAACAGCACGAAACAAATAACACATTTTTGAACCAACCATTTTTTAACCGACCTCAAAGCACTAATTGCTCAGCACTAGTCTCATTTATATTGTTATTTACAATTTATACACTTGAATAATTGCTAGATTTTATTCAGTTTAAACTAAAATAATAAATGAATGAATAAATGGATAATAAACTAGAATCTAAATAAATATCAAATGATTTGTCACTCACTGTCTCTCTCCCTCTCTTAATCCCCCCTCCCTCTCTCCACTTTATCTTCCATTTTCTCTCAGCAGAATAGCTGAGCAATCGCCAGTCTCTCTCGCCCCCCCCCCCCCCCCCCCCCCCCCCCCTCCTGTCTGCCAGCCCCTATAGCTGACACGTGATCCCAGTCTAAAACTAAAGAACTCTTTACAGACTTCTTCCACTTTAACTAGTGACCAAACTGTTTCTCCCCCACAGCCCCATGAAAGACAACAGACATCTGTTCCTCACACTGCTCCATACCTAACCCTTCATCCCTCCATCTCACACCCATCTGTAGAGGAGAGGAGGGCTGAAATGGAGAGGAGAATAGAGGGGGAGGGAAGAAAACAAAGGGGGAAGGTTGGTCTGATAAGAGAAATTGAAACCGTGAGGCAGCTAGAAAATGTTTGGAGATGCGTGACTATGACTGGGTCTGTGTGTGTGTGTGGATGCATTTGTTTGTACGTTGTGTGTGACATGAAGTGAATTCTCTGCACGCATGACGCACACACACAAACACACACACACCGCACTAATCCACTGGCTGAGTCTTAGACAGAGGAGCATTCAGGCATTATCCTGCCCAGCATGAGAGGAAGTGCTCTCCTCTCTCTCTCTCTTTCTTGCCCTCCTCTCTCCTTTTCATTCCCCCTCTCCTCACTCCGTCTCTTTCCCCCACCAATATTCCTTGTTCTATTTCAATGTCCCCTCCATCGCTCCTTCTCCCTCTGCCAATCTCGTGTTCACTTTACCTCTCAGTCCCTCCCTCTCTTCCCCTCCTTCCCCCTATCCCTCCCTCTTTCTCTCACTCCACTCTCTCTGTCTCAGTAAAGTGAGGCTCAGTGTGAAAATGCCATCGTGCTCTCCTGACTGTTGCCTCTTTCAGGCTGTAGAGGTAAGCATGTTTGTGTGTAGTGGGTAGCTTGTGTGTGGGTAGAGTGTGTGTGTGGGTAGAGTGTGTGTGTGGGTGTAGAACTTTAGCGGTGATGACATTCCACATTTAGAAACTTTCTCAAACTACCACGAGACGCAATAAATACTTTTCTTCTTTTGTTTCTGGCGTCTCCTTTCTAGTGCATACCCTTTGTGTTCTCTGCTGTCCTGTCTCTGTCCTGTCCTGTAATGGTCAAGACACAGCCCGGGCACTGGGCTGGGACGGTGGAAGGAGGAGGCAGAGAGAGCTGTGGCGTCATTTTTGGTTTCCTGTGATTCTCTGTGTTCTACCGTGAAGTTGTTTCTATTGTTGTGTGATTCTGTGTTCTACTATGGTGTTTGTAGTGTCGTGTGATTCTGTGTTCTACTATGGTGTTTGTAGTGTCGTGTGATTCTGTGTTCTACTCTGGACTTGTTTCTAGTGTTGTGTCTTGATGGGTTTGGGGATAAAACTTAATGATGGAAATTTAGGCACATTTTCTGCGGACACACACAACACGCTCACACACACACAAACACACTTCCCTGCTGGGAGGAAGAAGATTAGGATGGAGAGATGGTTAGATGGAGATATCTCTATCAATAGGGTTTTGCTCACAGGTGTATGTGTGCATTTGAGTAAATGTGGGTGTGTTTTTGAGGCGTGAATATTTGTGTGTGTGTATCGTTAAGTGCGTATGTGTATTTTTAAGTGTGAGTACTGTGTATGTTTATGTGAATGTATGTATGTATATTTTCAGGCATATGTTTAGTGCGTATATCTCAGAGGTATATATGTACACTACCGGTCAAAGTTTTAGAACACCTTCTCATTCAAGGGTTTTTCTTTATTTTTGACTATTTTCTACATTGTAGAACAATAGTGAAGACATGAAAACTATGAAAAAAGGGTGGCTATTTGAAGAATCTCAAATATAAAATATATTTAGATTTGTTTAACACTTTTTTTTGTTTGTTACTATATGATTCCATATGTGTTATTTCATAGTTTTGATGTCTTGACTATTATTACACAATGTAGAAAAAAGGACAAAATAAAGACGAACCCTTGAATGAGTAGGTGTTCTAAAACTTTTGACTGGTAGAGTATGTATGGTGTGTGTGTGTGTGTGTGTATAGTGTATCTCAGGCATATTGTTAAATGTGTATGTTCAGGTGCGTATGTGTAATCACGAGTCAACCGTTTTTCTGACGAGAAACGTAGGTCATGGTCAGCATTCGAGAATATCCTCATTTACATCAAATTATATTATATTTGTCACTTGTGCTGAATACGACAGGTGCTGAATACGACCTTGTGAAATGCTTACTTACAAACCCTTAACCGACAATGTAGTTTTAAGAAAAATAAGAGTGAAGAAAATATTTAATAAATTACCTAAAGTGAAAAAAGTAACGCAATAAAATAACAATAGCGAGGCTTTATACAGGGGGTACCGGTACCAAGTCAATGTGCTGGGGTACAGGTTAGTCGTGGTAATTGAGGTAATATGTACATGTAGGTAGGGGTAAAGTGACTATGCATAGATAATAAACATTGAGTAGCAGGGGGAAGTCAATGTAAATAGTCCGGTGGCCATTTGATTAGTTGTTCAACAGTCTTATGGCTTGGGAGTAGAAGCTGTTGAGGAGCCTTTTGGACCTAGACTTGGCGGGCTGGTACTGCCTGCCATGCGATAGCAGAGAGAACAGTCTGTACCACAGGATCCGGATTCAACCATCTGGATAGTACGTAGAACGGATAGTGTGTGTGTGTGTGTGTGTCAGTCTGAGAAACAGACACACAGTAGGACTAAGTCTAACAGCTCATTGGAGATCAGGACTAGGCTTAACCTGTTTTATTAAAATTTCAACTGACTCACAATGGCCGTTATTTAGTCTGGATTATTATGACATGAATATAAGGCAGACAGTCTTGCTTATGACAAGTCTTACAATGTGTTATAACTCCATCATAATGCATTATAGTTGCATTGTTAGTTTGAGCTCAGAAGGAAAGTCTTTAGCAGCTCTATATGCCAACTCCCTGGACACAGATGAATCATATTCAGCATGCTTGTCCGTGGACCAGGCTTAACGGTTAACCGGCCCTTCATGTTTCCACTGCTCTTTACAGTGGCTTGTTTGTAAATGACTGTACATGTATTTTGTGACCTTTCATTCAAATAATGGTGAATAGTGATGATGGGGCAGGGACGGTGTCATATTGTTTTTATATGAAGACAATATTTATCTCTCTCACTGTGTGTGTGTGTGTGTGTGTGTGTGTGTGTGTGTGTGTGTGTGTGTGTGTGTGTGTGTGTGTGTGTGTGTGTGTGTGTGTGTGTGTGTGTGTGTGTGTGTGTGTGTGTGTGTGTGTGTGTGTGTGTGTGTGTGTGTGTGCAGATCATCAAGGTGTACAGTGAGGATGGAGCAGGGAAGGTGGTGGAGGTGCCGGCTGATATGAGGGCCAGAGACGTGTGTCAGCTCCTGGTCTATAAGAGCCACTGTCTGGACGACAACAGCTGGAGCCTGGTGGAGCATCACCCACTACTGGGCCTCGGTGTGTGTGTGTGTGTGCGCGAGTATTGAGTGTGTTAAGGTTGGGGAAGCATATACTGTAGACTCTAGCTACCTAAAAGCTTCAATCACATAAAATCCACAGTTCTGTTTAACCTTCTGACCTTTTTAGTGTGGTTTTATTGCCTCACCTTTTTAGTGTGGTTTTATTGCCTCACCTTTTTAGTGTGGTTTTATTGCCTCCCTCGTATTCTCTATCCTGTTTTCCACCAAGCTTTCCTATCTCTACTGACTGTTACTGGAATAGAAGATTGTTTTATACGTGGTAGATCATCGTAATTTCTGGAAAAACTGTATGTGAGAGGAGCGCAGAGAAAGGGAAGGGAAGGGGTGGAGAGGGGGAAGTGTGCAGAGGCACGGTGTCAGTATCAGGCCAATGCAGCAAACAGCCAATCCCAGGGCTGCATTGGTCGAGCCCCCAGACAGCTCAGACAATCAGCTCTGTCCTTCTACTTCAACAGGAAATTCCACTGCTAGACGCCAGGACAGAGTGGCGTAGACACACACACACACACCTTGAACTCTGTGTTAGCCAGCAGTGAGGCACGGTATGGGCTCAATCCTTTTTGAGCAACTGTGGGTTTTAGCACTGTGTATGTATGTGTGCGTCCGTCCGTCCGACCTGGAACGTGCCAACATGGGTCTCCAATCAGCTGGAGTCATGTGATCTCAAGATCAAGAGAGCGAGAAAGGAGAACACACACTTCTAGCCTATACATCAAAATAGAGAGCGTTAACAATATACGAGGTCTATTACTCTCAATAGTCAACTTCAGCTTTTTATACAAACTACAGTTATTTCTGACTGTGCTTTGACAGGGGGATGAGTTAGAGGGAGGGGAGACAGAGTTAGAGAGGGAGGGAGGGACGGACGGAAGAGGAAAGGAGGGAGAGTGAGAGGCAGAGAAATGGATGAGAAGAAGAGGGCGAGACAAAGGGAGTGATGGAGCTGAGAGAGGGAGGGAGGGGATTGGGTGAGGGTGAAAGGAGAGGGAGAGGACAGGAGAACTGGGCTCGGCTTCTCTGTCCAATCAAGTAAAATATATGACATCATCCTACTGCAATGCCAAAACCTGCTTCTCTCTCACGCGTGCGTGCTCACAGCCTACCAATCTCTTCCCTCCTCTCTTTTCCAGTGGCAGTTCAGATACTGGAAACAAGTGTGATAACCAACTGTAACAATGCAAATAAATGGGCTGATCTCTCTATTCTCCCTCTTCCTCCCCTTCTCCCCCTCCCCTCTGCAGAGCGCTGTCTGGAGGACCATGAGTTGGTGGTTCAGGTTCAAGCCTCTATGACCAGCGACAGTAAATTCCTCTTCAGGAAGAACTATGCCAAGTATGAATTCTTCAGGAACCCCCTGGTGAGTCCTCTGTCCACACGTGCACACACTCCGTTGCACACACTGCCTGAGGTGATTCAGTAAGAGGGAGTGACCTCACCTCAGTGCTTTGGTAATGACTTCAGTAAAACTTCCATGTCGATCACACAAAAGGTGTGTGTGTGTGTGTGTGTGTGTGTGTGTGTGTGTATATGAGCGCTCACCAAGGAATTACGTCAGGTGGTGAGATCATACTGCATCTACTCTGGATCGCTCTCCTCTCTCCATGTCCCTCTCTCTCCTTCCTCCATCTCTCTCTCTCTCTCTCTCCCCTATCCTCTCTCTCTCTCTCTCCTTCTACCCTCTCTCAACTACTCTCACTCCTTCCTTCCTCTCTCTCTTCTCTCATCTCCCCTCTCTCTCTCATTCTCTCACACTCCCTCTTAATAGTGGTTCCATCACTAATGTGATACTGAAGTCCCTGAAGTATTTTGCTCTCTGTTCTCCCATTCTTCTGTATTCTCTCCTTTCTTTCTCTCTCTCTCTCTCTCTCTCTCTCTCTCTCTCTCTCTCTCTCTCTCTCTCTCTCTCTCAATCTCTCTCTCTCTCTCTCTCTCTCTCTCTCTCTCGATCTCTCTCTCTCTCTCTCTCTCCAGAACTTCTTTCCGGAGCAGATGGTGGCATGGTGTCAGGTATCTAACGGCTCCATCCCCCAGTCACAGCTCTTACAGGTGGAGTACTGTTACACCACATGCACTAGCACACACACATCAAATCAAAGTTTATTTGTCACTCGCACCGAATACAACAGGTGTAACAATGCAAATAGTGCGACCTTTCAGTGAAATGCTTATTTTATAGGCCCTAACCAACAGTGCGATGTTTAAGTAAAAAATAGGTATTAGGTGAAACAGTAAAAAGACAGTGAAAACTAACAGTAGTGAGGCTATATACAGTAGTGAGGCTATATACAGGCACCGGTTAGTCGGGCTAATTGAGGTAGTATGTACATGAATGTATAGTTAAACTGACTATGCATATATGATAAACAGAGAGTAACAGCAGCGTAAAAGAGGGGTTGGGGGTGTCGGACAATGCAAATAGTCCGGGTAGCCATTTGAGTACTTGTTCAGGAGTCTTATGGTGTGGGGGTTGCCATGTGGTAGTAGAGAGAACAGTCTATGACTGGGGTGGAGTAGAGGGGACTGAGCACGCACCCCTGAGGGGCTCCAGTGTTGAGGATCAGCATGGCAGATGTGTTGCTACCTACCCTCTCCACCTGGGGGTGGCCTGTCAGGAAGTCCAGGATCTAGTTGCAGAGGGAGGTGTTTAGTCCCATGATCCTTAGCTTAGTGATGAGTTTTGAGGGTGCTATGGTGTTGAACGCTGAGCTGTAGTCAATGAATAGCATTCTCCACAGTGTGGAGTGCAATAGAGATTACATCATCTGTGGATGTGTATGGTGGTATGCAATTTGGAGTGGCTCTAGGATTTCTGAGATAATGGTGTTAATGTGAGCTATTACCAGCCTTTCAAAGCACTTCATGTGTTCTTAGTGTTAGTGTTCTTGGGCACAGGGACTATGGTGGTCTGCTTGAAACATTTTGGTATTACAGACTCAATCAGGGACATGTTGAAAATGTCAGTGAAGACACCTGCCAGTTGGTCAGCGCATGCCCGGAGCACACGTCCTGGTATTCCGTCTGGCCCCGCGGCCTTGTGAATGTTGACCTATGCATGTACACATATGCACACCTCTATCCCCACCTCCACATCCACAAGCACACGCACACATTCCAGAGAGTCCTTACTCACTCCTGTGTGTGTTTTGGTACAGAACTTCCTAAACTCCAGCAGCTGTCCTGAGGTGCAGGGGTTCCTCTATCTGAAGGAGTCTGGCAGGAAGTCCTGGAAGAGACTCTCCATGTTCCTCAGACGCTCTGGACTCTACTACTCCACTAAAGGATCCTCCAAGGTAGGAAGAAGGGATGTGGCCAAAATTACTTCTCATTCCCTGTGTAGTGCCCTAGTGCCCAATTATCTGTTTAGTGCACTACACTAAAGAAACTACTCCAAGGAAGGACTGTTCAAACCTCCTCCCTACCTCCATCCTCTCTCTAGGAGCCCAGACACCTCCAGTTGTTGTCAGACCTGGAGGACAGTAGTGTGTTCACAGTGACCACAGGGAGGAAGCTGCACAACGCCCCCACTGACTACCAGTTCTGTATCAAGGTGAGGGACACACTCACACACACTGGCCCCAGGTAGCAGATAGACAGTCCTGTAATGTGTATACCTCTGCGGGGGTTATCCCTGGAGGTAACCAGGTTATACTGGCTCAGCCTAGTGGGATAGGCTGGGACAGGGCCTGCTAGGACACACTGAGCCTGACACACAATTGTTATTTGTCACATGCTTCATAAACAACCGGTGCAGACTGACAGTGAAATGCTTACTTATGGGCCCTTCCCAACAATGCAGAGAGAAAGAAAATAGAGAAATAATAGAAACAGTAAAACATGTAATAATAAATACACAATGAGTAACGATATCTTGGCCTTTAGAAACTATTCATTCCCCTTGACTTATTCCACAGATTGTGTTACAGCCTGAATTCTAAATGGATTAAATATATATATTTTTTTATATTTAGACACAGTACCCCATAATGACAAAGTGAAAATGTGTATATATATATATTTTTTTTTTTGCAAATGTATGGATAATGAAATACAGATATTTCTCATTTACCTAAGTATTCACACCACTGAGTCAATAATTTGTAGAAACTTTGGCAGCAATAACAGCAGCGAGTCTTTCTGGTTAAGTCTCTAAGAGCTTTCCACACCTGGATTGTGCAACATTTGCACATTTATTTTTTTCAAAATTCTGCAATCTCTGTCATTGGTGGTTGATCATTGCTAGACAACCATTTTCAAGTAGATTTAAGTAAAAACTGTAACTTGGCCACTCAGGAATGTTAACTGTCTTCTTGGTAAGAAACTCCAGTGTAGATTTGTGTTTTAGGTTATTGTCTTGCTGGAAGGTGAATTCATCTCCCAGTGTCTGGTGTAAAGCAGACTGAACCAGGTTTTTATCTAGGATTTTGCCTGTACTTAGCGCTGTTCCATAGATTTTTTTATCCTGAAAAACTCCCCAGTCCTTAATGATTACAAGCATACCCATAACATGATGCGGCCACCACTATGCTCAAAAATATGGAGAATAGTACACCGTGTGTGTTGTATTGGATTTGCCCCTAACATAATACTTTGTATTCAGGACAAAAAAGTGAATTGCTTTGCCAAAATGTTTTTGCAGTATTACTTAGTACCTTGTTGCAAAACGGATACATGTTTTGGAATATGTTATTCGGTCCAGGCTTCCTTCTTTTCACTCCATCAGTTAGGTTAGTATTGTGGATTAACTACAATGTTGTTGATCCATCCTCAGTTTTCTCCTGTCACAGCCATTAAGCTCTGTAACTTTTAGTCTTTATTGGCCTTATGGTGAAATCCCTGACTGGTTTCCTTTCTCTCTGACAACTGAGTTAGGAAGGATGCTTGTATCTTAGGCCGTCATTGTAAATAAGAATATGTTCTTAACTGACTTGACTAGTTAAAAAGGTTAAATCATTTTTTTTAAATCATATTTGTAGTGACTGGGTGTATTGGTATACCATCTAAAGTGTACAGTGCCTTGCAAAAGTATTCGGCCCCCTTGAACTTTGCGACCTTTTGACACATTTCAGGCTTCAAACATAAAGATATAAAACTGTATTTTTTTGTGAAGAATCAACAACAAGTGGGACACAATCATGAAGTGGAACGACATTTATTGGATATTTCAAACTTTTTTAACAAATCAAAAACTTTCAGTGCAGCAAACTCTCTCCAGAAGTTCAGTGAGGATCTCTGAATGATCCAATGTTGACCTAAATGACTAATGATGATAAATACAATCCACCTGTGTGTAATCAAGTCTCCGTATAAATGCACCTGCACTGTGATAGTCTCAGAGGTCCGTTAAAAGAGCAGAGAGCATCATGAAGAACAAGGAACACACCAGGCAGGTCAGAGATACTGTTGTGAAGAAGTTTAAAGCCGGATTTGGATACAAAAAGATTCCCAAGCTTTAAACATCCCAAGGAGCACTGTGCAAGCGATAATATTGAAATGGAAGGAGTATCAGACCACTGCAAATCTACCAAGACCTGGCCGTCCCTCTAAACTTTCAGCTCATACAAGGAGAAGACTGATCAGAGATGCAGCCAAGAGGCCCATGATCACTCTGGATGAACTGCAGAGATCTACAGCTGAGGTGGGAGACTCTGTCCATAGGACAACAATCAGTCGTATATTGCACAAATCTGGCCTTTATGGAAGAGTGGCAAGAAGAAAGCCATTTCTTAAAGATATCCATAAAAAGTGTTGTTTAAAATTTGCCACAAGCCACCTGGGGGAGACACCAAACATGTGGAAGAAGGTGCTCTGGTCAGATGAAACCAAAATTGAACTTTTTGGCAACAATGCAAAACGTTATGTTTGGCGTAAAAGCAACACAGCTCATCACCCTGAACACACCATCCCCACTGTCAAACATGGTGGTGGCAGCATCATGGTTTGGGCCTGCTTTTCTTCAGCAGGGACAGGGAAGATGGTTAAAATTGATGGGAAGATGGATGGAGCCAAATACAGGACCATTCTGGAAGAAAACCTGATGGAGTCTGCAAAAGACCTGAGACTGGGATGGAGATTTGTCTTCCAACAAGACAATGATCCAAAACATAAAGCAAAATCTACAATGGAATGGTTCAAAAATAAACATATCCAGGTGTTAGAATGGCCAAGTCAAAGTCCAGACCTGAATCCAATCGAGAATCTGTGGAAAGAACTGAAAACTGCTGTTCACAAATGCTCTCCATCCAACCTCACTGAGCTCGAGCTGTTTTTCAAGGAGGAATGGGAAAAAAATGTCAGTCTCTCGATGTGCAAAACTGATAGAGACATACCCCAAGCGACTTACAGCTGTAATCGCAGCAAAAGGTGGCGCTACAAAGTATTAACTTAAGGGGGCTGAATAATTTTGCACGCCCAATTTTTCAGTTTTTGATTTGTTAAAAAAGTTTGAAATATCCAATAAATGTCGTTCCACTTCATGATTGTGTCCCACTTGTTGTTGATTCTTCACAAAAAAAATACAGTTTTATATCTTTATGTTTGAAGCCTGAAATGTGGCAAAAGATCGCAAAGTTCAAGGGGGCCGAATACTTTCGCAAGGCACTGTAATTAATAACTTCACCATGTTCAAAGGAGTATTCAGTGTCTTCCGAGTGGCGCAGCGGACTAAGGCACTGCATTGCAGTGCTAGAGGCGTCACTAAAGACCCTGGTTCGATCCCAGGCTGTGTCACAACCGTCCGTGATCGAGAGTCCCATAGGGCGGTGCACAATTGGCCCAGTGTCGTCCGGGTTAGGGGATTGTTTGGCCAGGGGGTAGGCTGTCATTGTAAGTAAGAATTTGTTCCTGACTGACTTACCTAGTTAAATAAAGGTTAGACTTTTTTTCTTTTTTTTAACATGTTTTTGCGAGACATTGTTAAACCTCCCTGGACTTGGTGGTTGAATCTGTGTTTGAAATTCACTGCTCGACTGAGGGACCTTACAGATAATTGCTTGAGTGGGGTACAGAGACGAGGTAGTCATTCAAAAACACTATGTTAAACACTATTAGTGCCCACCAGAATGAGTCCATGCAACGTATTATGGGTGCATCAGTACCGCTTGCCGTGCAGTAGCAGAGAGAACAGTCTATGGCTTGGGTGGCTGGAGTCTTTGGCAATTTTTAGGGCCTTCAACTGACACCGACTGGTATAGAGGTCCTGGATGGCAGGGAGCTCGACCCCAGTGATGTACTGGGCTGTATGCACTACCCTCTGTAGTGCCTTTCGATCGGATGCCAAGCAGTTGCCATACCGGGCAGTGATCTTAGTTGGAGAGAATATTAAAGAGCTTCAAGCAATATCTAGTTATAGATTTAGTGAATACTGGCTGACGGGTTGTCTAACTGAACATTTGATTGTTTGATTGACAGCCCAGTAAGGTTAAATGATTGGCTGATTGTTTGATTGACAGCCCAGTAAGGTGAGGAGTGAGTGCAAGGAGCTGAGGATGCTGTGCGCCGAAAATGAACAGAGCAGAACCTGCTGGATGACTGCCTTCAGACTGTTAAAGGTACAGTACACACACACACACACACACACACACACACACACACACACACACACACACACACACACTCTCACAGAATCTTCTGTATAACTGATGTTTCATTTATATTTATTACTTGAAAATGTATTTTGTTGTGCGCTACATATATGTTCTGTTTTGACAGTATGGGATATTACTGTATCAGAACTACAAGAGTCCCCAGCAGCGGAAGTCTCCTGTCTCACACTTCTCTACTCCTGTGGTAAGATTCCTATTCACATGTTTCTATTCCCTACTCTATTTAAGCAAACTAGAATCTATTGGAGAGCAGTAGCGTGGCTCAGACAAGTTATCTGTCTCTGTAGAGGAGTGTGTCTGAGAACTCTCTGGTGGCCATGGACTTCTCTGGCAGGACGGGACGCGTCATAGAGAACCCTCTGGAAGCACAGAGTGCCGCGGTGGAGGAGGGACAGACATGGAGGGTGAGGAGGAGAGTAGGAAGGAGAGGAAGTGGATGGGATGGAAGATTGGGAAACTCAGACTAAGAAGAAGGTGTACTTCTGTCATTCTGAATCTAAAATAGTTTTTTTATTTTTTATCTTTCCTGCCGTCAGAAACGTGGTCACCGTATGAATGCTCTGGGCAGTCCCAGCCTCCTCCACCCATCTTCTCTCAGCTCAGGTACCCTACACTTTACATTACTTTGCTCTTATACATGGATAGTAGTACTGTAATAATTACACTAGTAACAACATTTAACAGTAACTTCATAAATACTTAGTAATGCTAGATGGCGCCGGAGGAGATGGCTGCCGTTTTACGGACTCCTAACCAATTGTGCTATTGTTATTTGTGACTTATTTTGTACATAATGTTTATGTCACTGTCTCTTATGACCGAAAATAGCTTCTGTATATCAGGACAGCGATTACTCACCTCGTACTGGACAAAGATTATTTCTTTAACGAGTCGAACGCAAAGAATTTACTTCAGACACCCGACAAGGCCCAAATCCCCGTCAGTCGCATGTGAAAGAGACGGAGAGATCTGGGATTTTGGTCTGGGTACCTTGTAAGGATCCGACGGCGAGTGTGTAATCTGCCTCCACCATCAGTCCTATTAGCCAACGTACAATCGTTGGATAACAAAATAGACAAGCTACGATCATGAATATCCTACCAACGGGACATTAAAAACTGTAACATCTTAGTCATGGCTGAACGATAAACACGGATAACCTTCAGCTTGAAGGGTTTACGCTGCATCGACAAGATAGAACAGCTGCCTCAAGTAAGACATGGGGTGGCAGTCTGTGTATATTTGTAAGCAACAGCTGGTGCACAAAATCTAATATTAAGGTTTTCCTCGCCTGAGATAGAGTATCTCATGATAAGCTGTAGACCACACTATTTACCAAGAGAGTATTGTTCGTAGCTGTCTATTTACCACCACAAACCAATGCTGGCAATAAGACCACACTCAATGAGCTGTATAAGGCCATAAGCAAACAGGAAAACACTCATCCAGAGGCAGCGCTCCTAGTGGCCAGGGACTTTAATGCAGGGAAACTTAAATCCATTTATAGCTAATTTCTATCAGCAAGTTAAATGTGCAACCAGAGGAAAAATAACTCTAGGCCACATTTACTCCACACACAGAGATGTGTACAAAGCTCTTCCTCGCCCTCCATTTGGCAAATCTGACCATAACTCTATCCTCCTGATTCCTGCTTACATGCTAAAACTAAAGCAGGAAGCACCAGTGACTCGGCCAGATGACGCAGATGCTCAGCTACAGGACTGTTTTTCTTGCACAGATTCTTCCAATGGCATTGAGGAGTCCACCACATCAGTAACTGGCTTCATCAATAAGTGCATCGACGACGATGTCGTCCACAGTGTCCGTACGTACATGCCCAACCAGAAGGCATGGATTACAGGCAACATCGCACAGAGTTTAACGGTAGAGCTGCCACTTTCAAGGAGCGGGACTCTAACCCGGACGCTTATAAGAAATCCCGCTATGCCCTCCGATGAACCATCAAACAGGCAAAGCATCAATACAGGACTAAGATTGAATCATACTACACCAACGCTCGTCGAATGTGGCAGGGCTTGCAAACTATTACAGACTACAAAGGAAAGCACAGCCACGAGCTGTCCAGTGACACGAGCCTACCAGATGAGCTAAATAACTTCTATGCTCGCAAGCAACACTGAAGCATGCATCAGCCGTTCCGGAAGACTGTGTGATCACGCTCTCCATAGCCGATGTGAGTAAGACCTTTAAACAGGTCAACATTCAAAAGGCCGCAGGTTCAGACGGGTTACCAGGAAGTGTACTCCGAGCATGCACTGACCAACTGGCAAGTGTCTTCACTGACATTTTCAACCTCTCCCTGACAGCATATTTCAAGCAGACCACCATAGTCCCTGCACCCAAGAAAACTAAGGTAACCTGCCTAAATGACTACTGCCCCAAAGCTCTCACATCTGTAGCCATGAAGTGCTTTGAAAGGTTGATCACATCAACACCATTATCCCAGATACCCTAGACCCACTCCAATTTGCATCCCCGCCCCAACAGATCCACAGATGATGCAATCTCTATTGCACTCCACCCTGGGACTGAACAGCTCCCTCTGCAACTGGATGCTGGACTTGCTGATGGGCCACCCCCAGGTGGTAAGGGTAAGTAACAATAAATCTGCCACGCTGATCCACAACACGGGGGCCCCTCAGGAGTGCGTGCTCAGTCCCCTCCTCTACTCTTTGTTCACCCATGACTGCATGGCCAGGCACGACTCCAACACCATCATTAAGTTTGCCGACGACACAACAGTGGTAGGCCTGATCACCGAGAACGATGAGACAGCCTATAGGGAGGAGGTTAGAGACCTGGCCGTGTGGTGCCAGGATAACAACCTCTCCCTCAATGTGATCAAGGCAATGGAGATGATTGTTGATGACTACAGGAAAAGGAGGACTGAGTACGCCCCCATTGTCATCAACGGAACTGTAGTGGACTAGCTTGAGAGCTTCAAGTTCCTTGTTGTCCACATCACCAACAAACTATCATGGTCCAAACACACCAAGACAGTCGTGAAGATGGCACGACAAAGCCTATTCCCCTTCAGGAGACTGAAAAGATTTGGCATGGGTCCTCAGATCCTCAAAAGGTTCTACAGCTGCACCATCGAGAGCATCCTGACTGGTTGCATTACTGCCTGGTATGGCAACTGCTCGGCCTCTGACCGCAAGGCACTACAGAGGGTTGTGCGTACGGCCCAGTACATCACTGGTGCCAAGCTTCCTGCCGTCCCAGGACCTCTATACCAGGCGGTGTCAGATGAAGGCCCTAAAAATTGTCAAAGATTCCAGCCAACGTAGTCATAGTCTGTTCTCTCTGCTACCGCACAGCATGCAGTACCGGAGCGCCAAGTCTAGGTCCAAAAGTCTTCTTAATAGCTTCTACCCCCGAGTCATAAGACTTCTGAACAGCTAATCAAATGGCTACCAAGACTATTTGCATTGTCTCCCCCCCCCCCCCTTTACGCTGCTTCTACTCTCTGTTTATTATCTATTTTAAGTCAATTTAACTCTACCTACATGTACATATTACCTCAATTACCTCGACTAATCTGTACCCCAGCACATTGACTCTGTACTGGTACCCCTGTATATAGCCACACTACTGTTATTTTACTACTGCTCTTTAATTGTGTTATTTTTATTTAAGTTTTTACTTAATTCACTTTTTACTTAAAACTGCATTTTCGGTTAAGGGTTGATTTAATGGAGTGTATTGTTACACAAGTTGTTGTTACACAAGTGGGATATGAAGCAGTTCCTATATCTGTGGTTACCTCCCAAATGGCACCCTATTTCCTTCATTGTGCACTACTTATGGGCCCTGGTCATAAAAAGAACACTATATAGGGAAAGGGTGTCATTTTGGATGCAGGCTGCTTGTATCTCTGCATGTGTAAAGCTGTATAGTGCACGTCTTGTGTTTATACATTGAAAGCCGAAAATAGCTTTCAGACACCTGAAACCTGATGTTGTCTTTCAGTGATCCACAGAACACAGCTATGGTTCCATGGTCGCATCATTAGAGAAGAGTCCCACAAGATGATCATGCAACAAGGACAAGTAGACGGGTAAGACTTAGAAGCTGTATAATCCTTCTTAAGCCACCCTCCCAACCATCCATCCTAGTACCCACAGACCATCCCTATGTATAGATGTACAGCATAAGTGAAAATGTTTTATGTGTGGGTGTGTCAGGTTGTTCCTGCTGAGAGACAGTCAAAGTAACCCCAAGGCGTTTGTCCTGACCATGTGCCACCACCAGAAGATCAGACACTTCCAGATCCTACCGGTCAGTTCTTTATACTCATCTACCTCTATTCGGTTCCACTTCCTTCTTGTTCATCCAATTTGGCTCCATCTCAGTTTGCTCTCACATCCTATCTCCTGCCTCCTTCTCAACCGTATTGTATATTGTCTCCTCTCTCTCTCTCACAGTGTGAAGAGGAAGGTCAGATGTTGTTCAGTTTGGATGATGGCTCCACTAAGTTCACAGACCTGATCCACCTGGTGGAGTTCTACCAGCTCAACAGAGGGGTGCTGCCCTGCAAGCTCAAACACCCCTGTACCGCCGTTGCCTTGTGACCCTTCACCCCTGACCTCTGACCCGTGAACCATACGCCTGCCCTCTGGTCTCACTAAACTACCCTCTGTCTGCAGTTAAATTCTCTACCCCTTGTTCACTAGCTCGTCAAGTGTGCACTTATTCACTCGTTCCTTGTGGATTTAAAAGGAATGGAGTGTTGGAAGCTGATGGGACATGCTTAGTTACACCAATGCTTTTAAAATGCATGAGGGGTAGTGAACAATTGCACACTTTGGGGGGGGAATTGGAAAGTGGCCACACAGATAGATAAATCTACAGACAAACAGACATGTGGTGTACTATAGTAATCTGTGGATCCAACCAAGCCCCTGTTTCCTCCTCCTTCACCCACCTCAGACAGACGATAGACAGGGGGCTGGTTTCCCCGCACTTCTTTATTGATCATCAGGAATCGAATCGATCACAACGATTGACCATGTGTAAAAATCAACCTGTGCAGTCCAGTCTTTATAAGCTGATCACCTGATGCTTCATGCTGCCATCTGGCTGACATTGTCTTGGGGGCATCCTGAAGCGTGACGTTGTCTTGGGGGCATCCTGAAGCGTGACTTTGTCTGGGGGGCATCCTGAAGCGTGACTTTGTCTGGGGGGGCATCCTGAAGCGTGACGTTGCCTGGGGGGGCATCCTGAAGCGTGACGTTGCCTGGGGGGGCATCCTGAAGCGTGACGTTGCCTGGGGGGGGGCATCCTGAAGCGTGACGTTGCCTGGGGGGGGGGGCATCCTGAAGCGTGACGTTGTCTGGGGGGGGGGGCATCCTGAAGCGTGACGTTGTCTGGGGGGGGGGGCATCCTGAAGCGTGACTTTGTCTGGGGGGGCATCCTGAAGCGTGACGTTGCCTGGGGGGGCATCCTGAAGCGTGACGTTGCCTGGGGGGGGGGGCATCCTGAAGCGTGACGTTGTCTGGGGGGGGGCATCCTGAAGCGTGACGTTGTCTGGGGGGGGCATCCTGAAACGTGACGTTGTCTGGGGGGGGCATCCTGAAACGTGACGTTGTCTGGGGGGGGCATCCTGAAGCGTGACGTTGTCTGGGGGGGGGGGCATCCTGAAGCGTGACGTTGCCTAGGGGGCATCCTGAAGCGTGACGTTGCCTCAGGGGCATCCTGAAGCGTGACGTTGTCTGGAGGGGGCATCCTGAAACGTGACGTTGTCTGGGGGGGCATCCTGAAGCGTGACGTTGCCTGGGGGACATCCTGAAGCGTGACGTTGCCTGGGGGGCATCCTGAAGCGTGATATTGCCTGGGGGCATCATGCCCTTCCTCTGCTTTCCTTATTGGACCAACCATCTCACTCTATCTACGATACTTTATACACGGCCACTAGGAAGAGAACAACAAACAGAACAAAAGCAAACTGTGTTGGCCGTTTGTTTGAAGTGGCAGGTGATTGTTTGAGATGTGAACTTCCCTGTCAGAGCTGATGGCATTGCGATGATGTTGTATTACTGTTGCAGAACTATTTGCACTTCTGAACAGACAGCCTACAGTTCTCTTGGAAACTGAATGAAGCTGAATGCTCCTTCTCAACCTGCTCTTCCTCCTCTCTTTCTGCTCCTCATGTCCTGCTCTTCCTCCTCTTTCATGTCCTGCTCTTCCTCCTCATTCTTCTCCTCTTGTCCTGCTCTTCCTCCTCTCATTCTTCTCCTCTTGTCCTGCTCTTCCTCCTCTCATTCTTCTCCTCTTGTCCTGCTCTTCCTCTTCTCTTTCTTCTCCTTTTTTCATGCTCTTCCTCCTGTCTTTCTTCTCCTCTTGTCCTGCTATTCCTTTTCTCTTTCTGCGTAAGAAATCCCAGCCTGCTGATTGGATTAGATTGGATTAGAGGCTGGAGAGTCTTTCAGGACTGAGAGCCATGCCTCTCAGTCTTGAAAGGCTCCCCAGACTCTCTGTTCCTGCTACGTCCGGCTCTACTTGATCCCATCAGAACATTTGAAAAATCCAGAACATTCCCTAAAATCAACCCTAAAGTTCAGAGAGATGAGAACGGGACGGAAGGAAGAGAAGTCTCACAAACCTGCCCCCTGCACCTTCAATTTGTACTGTCAAGAGTTCAATCTTTCAGGCTACATTCCAATACCCACACTAATATTGCACTTAGAACGTATGTCCAATGCATTTTTTCACTGTAAGTGAACAAAACCTCATCACCGCCAGTCAGTATTGTATGAATGTCAATAAGTGTTCTCCAAGTCAGTTGTTAGCTTCCTACTGCAGTCAGCATGATGCTGTGTTCAAATACTATTTGAAATCATTTCAAATACTTTCTGTGCTTGATTGAGCTTGCCTGGCTTAATATACCAATATAACAGTCCCAAAAGTTCAAACCCCACCCCTCTGGCACTCAAGGCAATCTCCCAAGTATCTGATAGATTTCAAGTAGTATTTGAACCTAGGTTTGGCTGTATTGTCCCTGACCCACACCTGATGTTGTAGACCAGGGGTGTCAAACTCATTCCACGAAGGACCTAGTGTCTGCTGGTTTTTGGTTTGTCCTTTCAATTTGTGTCCAATTAAGATCTAGACAACCAGGTGAGGGGAGTTCCTAACTGATCAGTGACCAATAGATGTGAGAGGGTATTCATTCTCAGAATACAGGGATCCATTTAAAGCACTCCCCAACATGCCTGTATTTATGTTGAAATGTATGCTACGTTGACTTTGCTGCAGCCATAGTTAAATTAGTTTATCTCGACTTGTGTGTGTGTGTGTGTGTGTGTGTGAGCGTGTGTGTGAAGTCATACTATTATAATGCACATAGTCCACCTATCCTTTTATGTATTATGTTCCAAATCCTCCTCTCCTGTTTAGGAATGGAAAAAAGGGTAGAGTAGGAAGAGTTCTGTGAGTATTGGGACTCAGCCAGCCCCTGTTTGGTCCTGTAAGGTCTCGTCCTGTTTTGTCCTATCCTATTCTGTCCTGAACTGTTCTGTCCTAAACTGTTCTGTCCCGATCCATTCTGGCCTGTCCCGTCTTATCCTGTCTCGTCCTTCTCAGTCTTCTAGCGTGAGGCAGCAGAGCTGTTGGCCTAGCGAGTGTGTGACATAATACCTGCTCAAAGCTTCCACCAGATTTACTAGACTCACGCGCAAACACATACATCAGCAAGGGGCTACCAGGCACTCTGCCAGGCCAGCTCTCTGAATAACGTCACTGTTGTTACTCCCGTCCCATCACTCCTGAACCATACCTGACTCTACAGCTCTACAGGAGTCTGCACTACCAACCAATCAAATACTTCACCTCACTCAGAAGCTCTGGCTGGACATCTTAGTCAGTTAGGGCAGGCTAAAATTATAACCACCCCTTTGTCTCTCTCTGTCTCTCTGTCTCACTCTCTCAGTCTTTGCCTCTTACTCACTGTGTTATAATGCAATCCTTCACAGAAGTCCAATCATATGGATGTACAGTATATATAAATTCAGCATATGAATATCTATTTTATAGAATGTGAAACTATGGAAAAGCTGTAGATCTAACACTGTATCTAGGTTACAGATCACTATGAGTGCGTTCCAAATGGCACCCTATTCCCTATATAGTGCAGTATTAAAGGGAATAGGGTGCCATTTAGGACATTACCTATGTATTGGGCGTTATGCTTTTACTCATCACTCCGTCTCAAATGAAGGTGAAGATTTTTTTTTCATTATTTGATTCATTGACTGTTTGCTTTTGATTTTATCACAAATTGAGCTTTTATATGTATATAAAATAATATACCAGAACATAAACAGTATTAAATTATGCTTTCAAACTGGATTCTTTTAGCATGCATTGAATTCTGCAGGATATATAAGCTGACTGGCTCAGAGAATGTTAACTGTCTATGTAAGGACTTTCGATGCTGTCAAAGTCGTGAGTCGCTGTCCTGAACATGACTTAGGCCAGGATTCAGTCAAAGGCGTGTTGTCGACAAGCCCACTGCACTGTCGACAATGCGCCTTTCAAATGCAATTTCCCTGACGTTTGTGGAGATCACATTTATGGTAAACGCTGCAGATGTCGGCACAAGCGTAAATTACCTTAAAGTGCAATGCACTTGTCGACAAAGCACCTTTTGATTGAATCCGGGCCATGCAGCTTTCCTTACACCGGTGTTTCCAAAGCTTGGTCCTGGGGACCCCAAAGGGTGCACGTTTTTGGTTTTTGCCCTAACACTGCACAGCTGATTTAAAATAATACAAATTAGAAAAATGTGTACCCATGGGGGCCCCAGGACCCAGTTTGGGAAATCCTGCCTTACACTCAATGGTGAGAACATATTTCTTACTTCACCCATCCAGGTTTTCTGATCTAGGCCTACATCATAAAAAGGGCATGATCAATAGTCTAAGGCAGGGGTATTCAACTCTTACCCTACAAGGTCCGGAGCCTGCTGGTATTCTGTTCTACCTGCTAATTAATTGCACTCACCTGGTGTCCCAGGTCTAAATCACTCCCTGATCACAGGGGAACAATGAAAAAATGCAGTTTTAACTGGCTTCGAGGTCCAGACTTGAGTTTGAGGGGGCTAGGGACTAGAGACTGAAACGGAACTAGCTAAGGATATCTCTCTCATACATTTATCAAATTAGCCAGGGAAAAAAAAAAAAGTAAATGTAAGGTTGGACAAAAGTTTATTCTGTGCCAGTCTAGCCTTATACCTTCCCTGTCTCTCTGCCCTTAACTCCATGTACCGTATCCAGGGTCCTGTTCCATACGGCAAACTCTAGCAGAACCTTTTTGCAAGGTGAAACTATAATCTTGTTTGTTTCAATTGGATATGTTCAGGTAGTTTCTTTGTTACACTTTGGTTTAATACATTTTGTTCACTACTGAACACAACCCATCTGTTCTGCACCACTCAAGCCCATGGGCAAGGATTCAAACAAACCCACAATCCACAACAACCGACATCGCACTGCACTTGGCTTTTGAGGGTAATTGATGTTTTAGCCAATACCCGCTGCATTTACCCAGAATAGGATCTCCGCGAATGTCAGCAAAATGACCTTTTAATAGTCGAATGCATTGTGCTGTCGGTGGGTGGCGCATTGTTTGAGTCCCGGCTCATGTCTTTTAACGGAGGTGTCTGTCCACTCCTGTTCTCTCTGAGAGCTAAATGTCAGGAAGACATCTGAATCAACCACGTTGTATCTCCTGTTCAGGTATTTTTGTACAAAGGGATTGATATATTCTCTGATTATTGGAAATTCGATTAAAAGGTGACATTGTTATGAACCAAAAGGCTGATCTGGTCATTATTGTAACGTTGTGTAATCATCCCGTGGCTCTGGTGGTGTGGTGTGATCACTGAGAAGGTGTTATGGATGCATTCTCTCTGTGTTGGCTGTGTGTTGAGGTGTCAGATGCCTTGTTTGCTCTTCCTCATAAGCCTACATCATGTGGGGGGGTGGGGGGGCGGGACTGCACTCTATCAAGCATCACACAAGTAGACTATCACTTTGACCAAGGGCAAAGTACACTTTTTATTTACACACACATTACACTATATAACTTCCTTTCTCTTTTTAGTACGAGTCAAACTGCTCCTAGTCCAATCCTCATGCAACTCAGGAGTGTGTGTGTGTTCTGATTCCCACACTGCCTCAGCGCTCCTCTTAGAGAGGCGTGACGTGCTTGTCCTGCCCAGGTGGCACGTGTGGATTATAACGTGTTTAGAGGAGTGGAGTAATCAGGGCCCGGTTTCCCAAAAAGCATATGAAGGCTAAGTTCATTTTAGAACCATAGGATGATGGGAAACCGGGCCATGGGCTGTTCAGAAGTACTGTTAATCCCACAGGATGACAGAGCGGCTCTAACGCTAACACACACGCAGACACAGACACAAAGACCGGTTGAATATGTCTCTCACGGCTCTGTGCTACAGTCACTTCAGCAGGTGGCTCTATCCTAAACCACGTACACTTAACACACACAGTAAATGTAGCCAATGTGGGAATTGAACCCACAACCTTGGTGTTGCCAGCTCCATAACTCATAATAACAATAACTCAAGCAGGTTGTTAACATTGTTTTCAATCATCCTAGGATATTTACTCTTCCCACACTCATTCACTCACTAAGGGGCCTATGAGTGCTTTACATTGCTACAATTTACTCTGTGCCATTACCCCTGTAAATCTAAGACGTCGTGGCTGCTTTAAGTATCATACACAAAATATTTAAACAAAATTTTTTTATTTTATTTTTACATACAATACCAGTCAAAAGTTTGGGCACACCTACTCATTCAAGGGTTTTGCATTTACTTTTTTTACTATTTTCTACATTGTAGAATAATAGTGAAGACATCAACTATGAAATAACACACGGAATCATGTAGTAACCAAAAAAGTTTTAAACAAATCAAAATATATTTTAGATTATTCAAAGTAGCCACCCTTTGCCTTGATGAAAGCTTTGCACACTCTTGGCATTATCTCAACCAGCTACACCTGGAATCCTTCTTCAAGACTGTTGGAAGAGTTCCCACATAAGCTCAGCACTTGTTGGCTGCTTTTCCTTCACTCTGCGGTCCAACTCATCCCAAACCACCTCAATTGGAGGCCAGATCATCTGATGCAGCACTCCCATCACTCTCCTTCTTGGTCAAATAGCCCTTACACAGCCTGGAGGTGTGTTTTGGGTCATTGTCCTGTTGAAAAACAAATGATAGTCCCACTAAGCGCAAACCAGATGGGGTGGCGTATCACTGCAGAATGCGGTGGTAGCCATGCTGGTTAAGTGTGCCTTGAATTCTAAATAAATCAGTGTCACCAGCAAAGCACCATCACACCTCCTCCATCCTTCAGGGTGGGAACCTCACATGTGGCGATCATCCTTTCACCTACTCTGCGTCTCACAAAGACACGGCAGTTGGAACCAAAAATCTCAAATTTGCACTCATCAGACCAAAGGACACAAAACTACCTCCAACTATTTTTTTAAGCGGTACCGGTTACCTTCAGACGAGTCCACTTGTGAGGGACATAGAGCAGAACAGAGAACACCAGTGGTCGTGAGAATCTCCCCTTTCCATAGAGTGTAAATAGTTTGTAGACCATTCGGACGCTACAGACATTTCGTGAGAAGATTGATTTTCGGGTTGTCTCATGGTCTGACAAACACCACTGCAGCTCGGTCCCCTACCACCGCAGATGCAGTGAGTTGAGATGCGGCCCATGCAAAAAAACATCTCTAGCTTTAATTGACACATTTTGATGTGTTTTTTTTGTTGTATGTTACTTAAATTGACGCGCCGGTGCGTCAATAGACTCTTAAAGTCCTGGGAATGAGATGGGTGTCTGTGGGCACTGGAACCCTGTTCATGTATCTGAAATATCACATTTACCATCATAGCAGGCCACAGTGACCCTACTAGACTAGAGGGATCTTCCCTAAGAGGATAACGCCATCTGGTGGTTTAATACGAATGATGTAGCAAGCAGGGGTTTCTCTTCAAACTCTCACACAGGGAAATTCTCAATCAGGTAAAGTCTGTTCTCTGTCCTCGACTCGATTACTCTGTCCTTGACCCGTAAACCGATAAGTGGTCGAGTGGCCCCAGGAAAGTGTACATTTGTTAGTAGGTGAACGGAGCAGTATTCTCCCCTCCTCGATTACTTACTTCAGCAAAGGATGCACAAGAATATCCTCCTGGCGGCTACTGCTGAGGTGTTGTAATATCCGCCACACCCTCTTTGAATCAGCTGTTGTTTTCTCAAAGGAAAGACCATGCACACATTTAAAAACGATATGGTACTTATCATTTCATCTATATAATATCTTGCACAGCTAGCTACTAGCTCCAGGTGGCAGCATCATGTTGTGAGGGTGCTTTTCTGCAGGAGGGACTGGTGTACTTCACAAAATAGATGGCATCATGAGGCAGGAAAATTATGTGGATATATTGAAGCAACATCTCAAGACATCAGCTTGGTCGCAAATGGGTCTTCCAAATGGACAATGACCCCAAGCATACTTCCAAAGTTGTGGCAAACTGGATTAAGGACAACAAAGTCAAGGTATTGGAGTGGCCATCACAAAGCCCTGACCTCAATCCTATTGAAAATTTGAGGGCAGAACTGAAAAAGCGTGTTCGAGCAAGGAGGCCTACAAACCTGACTCAGTCACACCAGCTCTGTCAGGAGGAATGGGCCAAAATTCACCCAACTTATTGTGGGGAGCTTGTGGAAGGCTACCTGAAATGTTTGACCCAAGTTAAACCATTTAAAGGCAATGCTACCAAATACTAATTGAGTGTATGTAAATGTCTGACCCATTGGGAATGTGATGAAAGAAATAAAAGTTGAAATAAATAATTCTCTCAACTATACACATTCTTAAAATAAAGTGGGGATCCTAGATGACCTAAAACAGGGAATTTTTACTAGGATTAAATGTCAGGAATTGTGAAAAACTGAGTTTAAATGTATTTGGCTAAGGTGTATGTAAACTTCCAACTTCAACTGTAGATACATTATTTCACTTGCTTTGGGAATGTAAAATATGTTTCCCATTCCAATAAAGCCCCTTAAATTGAAATTGAATTACATGTAATATTATTTATGAGTGGAATCAAAGCCTCTGTTTTAACCCGTTCTCATGCTTGGAGTCTTCACAGAGATTTCAAGCCCCTTGGGTGCTGCCATATATTTACATTAGAAGTGCCTATCCAAGAAGGCTCAAAGTCATTGGCCACAGATAAAATGACATCAAATCATGTTATATCTACCATAGCTTTGATTGGACTGATCATGTCAACACCGTACTTTCAAAATCTTAGCTAGCAAGCTAGACAAGCAGTCATCATCATGAATCAAGTCGACAATCTACTGGCAAATCATTTTCAATCCTTGTCATATGAAGAGAAATTAATTCTAAAACGTATCAGTGCTCATGGGCCATTGGACATGAACATTACACAATAAGTTGGAAATCGCAAACTCAGCAATGAGTGGTTTGGAAGGAATTAGTGGCTAACTGCAAGTGCTGCAAAGCAATCACTAGCCTGCTATTCAGTGGAGTGGGTGTGTGGTCCAGGACTGGGTATAAGGGTCTCTTTTCCTAGCTTAAATGGATAAACATTCACATGCAACACCATGGGCCAGAAAAGGTTGTAAACCTCCAATTGTCCCCCACTATTGCCATTACAAAAATTACATTTTTGGCAAGAAATTACTATTTTAGCAAACAATTATTGTAATTCATCCCATATTGTCCATAACATATTTTCTCCCTAGCAGCAGTTGTGGGATACATACACACACACAAAACACTCATACACACTCAAACCCTTTCCCAACAAACAACCATGAACTCAGATGCTCAACAGTAGTTCCATCTCAGAGCCCAACTCAAGAAAGGACTTGATTTACGAATGCATATGTAGCAGTGTGATGTTGTTCCCCTAGATTATGCACCAAATTGCACACAGGGACCAATTCAAATAGGCCAGGTCAAGAGGGGATGTTAATAATTTGATAATAATAATAATAATTCAGTGTATTTTTAATTTAATTACAGCTGCATAGCTAATGTTTTTCTTTGGTGTACAAACACTTTTTCATATCAATATTGTACATACATGTGATTGTAAAAGTTTTGTATATTTTGGTTTGGCCCATCGCGGGTTATCTGTATTTCCATACCCCCTTATTGTTGTCTTTTGCCTGACCTTCGGCTAGCAAGGTATGTTGTCCTTGGCTCCGACATTGTTTAATATAAAACCGTCATAATGTTACACAAACTGTTATGCTACCATAAGTTTGTTAATAGTTTGATAATATAAAGATTTATGTTAACAAGTTTCACAAAGCTCGCTAACTGGGGTATCTATTGTAACTTGTGAGTACTTGGGACAGTGTTTGAGTGAGTGGCCATGTGCTTGCGCAGGTGCCTGAGAGCTAGGACTGAGCCAAGGGTTAACATAATGTGTGTTGTCTCTTCGTGTGCAGGTATGTCTTTTATTTTGTCCGAATTATGTTCTGTATCATTTTACTTGTATGGTATGGTGTGCACCTGTTATTTCCTTTTGGCTCTCTTTTGCCTGACCTTCGGCTAGCAAGATGCCTGAGAGCTGTGACTGCACCAAGGGTTAACATAATGTGTGTTGTCTCTTCGTGTGCAGGGCAAATAAAAATAATTCAACTAGCAGACCTTCAGTTGTGGCAGCCTCCTAATTAAAAGTACACAACGCAGAATGAACCATGCTACACATATACAGTTGCAGCTGTTTGATAAGGCATGCAAAATTGACCAAAAAATGGAGAGATTTAATTAACCGTTGTCAAGTCCTACGTGATGGAGATCAGATACACCCCCTTCCCCTGAAACACACACGCTGGTCCCCAAGCATCTCTGTGCAGTCAGGGCCACAATAATATGCCCCCTCTGAATGTTGGAGTGTGACCCACTCCCCATGGGTTACCTCAGCTAGTGTTGCCAGCTGTCACGCCCTGGTCTTAATATTTTGTGTTTTCTTTATTATTTTGGTCAGGCCAGGGTGTGACATGGGTTTATTTATGTGGTGTGTTTTGTCTTGGGGTTTTCGTAGGTATTGGGATTGTGGTTTAGTGGGGTTCTCTAGCAAAGTCTATGGCTGTCTGGAGTGGTTCTCAATCAGAGGCAGGTGTTTATCGTTGTCTCAGATTGGGAACCATATTTAGGCAGCCATATTCTTTGAGTGTTTGGTGGGTGATTGTTCCTGTCTCTGTGTTAGTTTGCACCAGATAGGCTGTATAGGTTTTCACGGTACGGTTGTTGTTTTGTATTGTTCATGTTTATTCTTCATTAAACATGTATCAAGAATACCACGCTGCATTTTGGTCCGACTCTACTTCACCTGAAGAAAACCGTAACACCAGCACTGCCTGGGTGGGGGCACCCCACTGGAATCCCCTAGGTACACGGACGTCACGGGTCTCATTAGGAGCTTTGAGAATGTCCTTGTATATTATGCTCTCCAATCAAGGGGCTTTGGCTTTGCAGGACCGACCCTGCCAGGCAGGCTCAGAATCTTGAAGGGGCGGTGCTGCTTTAGTAGGTTTCTGACCACATTCATCTTTCTGATTTGGCTGCGTATAGGTTACTTACAGTAGGCCCATAAAACAGATAAGGACCTCTGCTTGAAGCGTTTACTGATTATGTTGATTTCATTATTGGTTATTATTATTATTGTCAATGATTTTGTTGACAGAACCTATTATATTATTGTATTATATTATTATACCAACTATTAAAACATAAGGAAATGCTGTTGTTCATCTTTTTCCCTCTTCGGGAATGTTTAGCATGGCTATAAAGGATAGAGGAATTGACTGAAGACTTGGCCATTAGGAATGAAAGGAAACATGCGCTGACCATGTTTCTTGTGACATTTCGAATGACATGTAGATGTTTTGTTGTTGCCAGGTGGAGTTATGGTCTCATTGTGCCTATCTATACTTTTATTTCTGTAACAACACATGTGAAGCTGCAATAAATTCATATTTAAATGTATATCAAACCATTTAGACGGCTTCACCCTGATGTCACACGTGATCAAATTGTCCTGCAGCCATCTGACCAGTATAAGAGGAATGCAATGTACTCATAAAAACACAATACCACTGTGCTGAAGAAAAAATGTGAACTGCTTGAACACACTCATGATGTTGTGCACGGAGATACTTGTTTAGAATGCTCACGATGCCGCTGAGGGTCTTGTCTCCTTTCACTCTCTTCAGATAAGTGTGTTTCAGTACCTTGTTCTGAGATTCCATACTGTTGTTGGTGTCCATTGCTGCATGCTAAGTGTTATGTCCCACCTCCTCACAGGAATGGATAACTAATTTGTTTCCAGCCATGATCGAACTTGTGCTTTCTCCCACAAAGTAGATGCCTTCAACACGAAGTCTGTAGATTCCATCTATGCTCTCTTTCCCTGGTGGTGCAGAGGCAATTCTGTGCAGCATCCTTAGCAGCGTCTCCTCCTCAGATGTCAGTCCTTGCTTGCTGTTCCTGACCCAGCAAGTCCAAGCCTGCTCCCGATGGAAATCACAGAGATAAATCTGTGCAGCAGGAAAAACACTGGAGAGTGTTGCACTCTGCATCACTGCAGTCGCACATCCAGGATGGGTGTTCCCATGTGGAGTTCCAGCTCTTCTCTGAGTGGATGATAAAGGATGCAACAGAAATGTATCCACAGTTGGTCTGGACACATTAGGAAGAGAGCATGGTCGTATTTTGTGGTCTAATGTGTAGCATCAATTAGACAGGTGGTGTTGTACCTCCATCTTCTCCTGGTGGAAGAAGAGGAGGATGTCATCATACTGCTTGTTGTCTATGGTAGGTTGGTCTGGTCTGACTGCTCTGGTCTGGCTGTAGACAGTTTTTATTGGTCAAGGCTGGAAGTACTCTGTCTGACCTTTGACCGGTGTATGTGATTTCAGAGATACAGGGATACTATGCTCTGTCCATTGGGTTGGGAGCAACATTGGACATCCTAGTCTTGACATAGTGCCTTCTATAGCATCTAATGTTCCCTTTCTTACCAGTCAGTCAATCCACTGTATTTTGCCCGGTCTGAGCCATCCCTAAAAGGCCTCTATGCATGCATGGTATGTGCTCTGGCCAACTCTCACTTCTTTGCCATGTGCTAAGTTGTTTAGCAGACTTTCTGTCAGCCTGACTTTAGCCAAGTCAATGTATTTTGTTGTTGTCACTGCATAGTCAGGTAACCTACATGTCTGTTGGACTGATATAGTTGATTCACAACCCTCCTTCTTTGAACCTTGCAGCTTCAGTCTTTTCTTGTCTACTGAGCAAGGTGTCCGCTCATAGATTTTCTTCTTATATTCTGGACCGAATTGGCATTCCATAATCTTCTGACCACCAGGCATGTATGGAACACCATCATAATCAATCTTGGGATTGCTGCTTTTGGACAATTGGATAAGTGTTGTGGAGAAAGGTGTCTTGTCCATGTAGTTAGGGTTGACACTGAAAGACAATGAGGTTATTATACTAAGTTGTTGAAGTTTTCCTTTTGTACAATTCCAACACACTGTTCACACTAGCAACATAACAAAGACTCGAACTCCTTGAGATTGTCCATTCTGAAAGGTAAACAAAGGAGCTTATTACTTCAAATCTGATCACAAAACATGTCATAAATCTTGTTCTGAATAATTGGTAACCGTTTCATAAAAACAATTAGGCCCTTGAGGCTATGAGGTATGGGATACATATCCTGGTTAAGGGGTGTGTACAAGCACTCCACTGTGCGTTGTGCCAAGAACACCACTTAGCAGTATACATGTCACGGCTTCACTGAGTGTAGAAAACATTAGGAACCTTTCCATGACAGACTGACCAGGTGAAAGCTATGATCCTTTATTGATGTCATTTGTTAAATCCACTTTAATCAGTGTAGATGAAAGGGCGGAGATGGGATAAGGAAGGATTTTTAGGCCTTGAGACAATGGAGACATGGATTGTGTATGTGTGCCACTCACAGGCTGAATGGGCAAGACAAAAGATGTAAGTGCTTTTGAACAGGGTATGGTAGTAGGTGTCAGGTGGACTGGTTTGAATCAAGAACTGCAATGCTGCTTTTTTTTTCACGCTCAACAGTTTTCCATGTATATCAAGAATGGTCCACCACCCAAAGGGCATCCAGCCAACTTGACACAACTGTGGGAAGCATTATAGTCAAAGTGGGCCAGCATCCCTGTGGAATGCTTTCGACAACTTGTAGAGTCCATGCCCCGACGAATTGAGGCTGTTCTGAGGGCAAAATGGGAGGGTCCAACTCAATATTAGGAAGGTGTTATTAAGGTTTTGTACACTCAGTGTATATCTCATATACCACGGCCTCGCAGGCCTTATGACTGACTACTTTAATCCATGGAAAGGTGAAACAATTTCTGTAGAGCAGCTTTTAATCATAAAGCCGTGTGAGAAATCATGTGGTAGGTTGACGTATTACAGAAGATGCTAACCTTTTACTGGCTCACTCTGACAACTGCAAGCTCTATTTTTCCTGCTTAAAAAGTTGATGGACAAGGCTCTAAGATCCCACTGCTGGTTAAAACTAATGTGTCATGTGCAAATACAAGACAAAGACAGAAAAGTGATTATCAATTCAATGTATAAATATCAGTAAATCAGAATAGATAATGTAGTGACTGTGAATCATAATATAACACAGAAATATTGTTTCATTCTGTCACGCCCTGACCTTAGAGAGCCTTGTTTATTCTCTATTTGGTTAGGTCAGGGTGTGACTTGGGTGGGAAAATCTATGTTTCTATTTCTTTGTTGGACTACTATGGTTCCCAATCAGAGGCAGCTGTTTATCGTTGTCTCTGATTGGGGATCATACTTAGGCAGCCCTTTTTCCCATGTGGGATCTTGATTTTGTTAGTTGCTGTATAACCTGCAGAACTTTATGTTCGTTTTGTATTTTGTTGTTTTGTCGGAGTTCGGTATTAAAAATCATGAATACTTTCCACGCTGTGCTTTGGTCTCGTTCATCTAACGACGGACGTAACAGAGGATCCCACCACCAAGTGACCGAGCAGCGTGCCCAGGAGTGAAGGACATCCTGAACCTGGGAGGAGGTAATGGCAGGGTACAAGACCCTGCCATGGAAGCAGGCGGAGGCAGCGAGAGAGGAAAGGCGACGAAACCATGAATCAAGGAAATGACGGCCGCCTGAGAGGCAGCCTCCAAAAAAACTATTTGGGGGAAGCACATGGGGTGGCGAGCGGAGCATGGTGGGAACAAGAACCAACTCCCTGTAATTACGATGAGGAGTTGGTCACGGTTCAGATACCATGTTTTCCGGATCTGCGCAAGGTGCCTCCAGTGCGCACCCCTAGCCCGGTGCATTCTGCGCCTGCTTGCCGTACTTGCCGTGCTAAGGTGATCATCTGTCCAAGATGGATTGTGCCGACTCAGCGGTCCTGGTGTCCGGTGCATCTCCTCGGCCCAGAATATCCTGTGCCAGCTCTACGCAAGGTATCCCCAGTTCGCCAGCACAACCCAATGCAGCCTGTGCCAGCTCCCCGCACTTGCCGTGCTACAGGGGGTATTCAGCCAGGACGCGTTGTGCCAGCTCTACGCTCCAGACCTCTAGTGCGCCTCCACAGCCCAGTATATCCTGCACCGGCTCTACGCACTATGCCTCCAGTGCGCCTTCACAGCCCAGTGCGTCCTGTGCCAGCGCCCCGCACTTGCCAGGCTATAGTGAGCATCCAGCCAGGACGGGTTGTGCCAGCTCTACGCTCCAGACCTCCAGTGATGATCCATGGTCCGAAGCCTCCAGTGATGACCCATGGTTCGATGCCTCCAGTGATGATCCATGGTCCGAAGCCTCCAGTGATGACCCATGGTTCGAATCCTCCAGAGATTATCCATGGTGTGAAGCCTCCAATGAGGATCCAAGGTCCGGAGTCTCCAGCAACGGTCTGCAGTCCGGAGCCTCCAACGACGGTCTACGGTCCGGAGTCCGCGATGACGATCTACGGTCCGGAGTCTCCAGCGACGATCCCCGCACCAGATGCGCCACCAAAGTGGGGGAGCCTTAAGCAGTGCATCCCGCACCGGAGCCTCCACCGAGATGACATGCCCACCCGGACCCTCCCCTATGGGTTCAGGTTTGCGGCCGGGGTCCGCACCTTTGGGGGGGGTACTGTCACGCCCTGACCTTAGAGAGCATTTTTTTTATACTCTATTTGGTTAGGTCAGGGTGTGACTTGGGTGGGAAAATCTATGTTCCTATTTCTTTGTTGGCCTAGTATGGTTCCCAATCAGAGGCAGCTGTTTATCGTTGTCTCTGATTGGGGATCATACTTAGGCAGCCCTTTTTCCCATGTGGGATCTTGATTTTGTTAGTTGCTGTATAACCTGCAGAACTTTACGTTCGTTTTTGTTGTTTTGTCGGAGTTCAGTATTAAAAATCATGAACACTTTCCACGCTGCGCTTTGGTCTCATTCATCTAACAACGGACGTAACACATTCATCTATCATTCTTGATAAGCAGGTATGATTGTAAAGCCAAGAATACTGTTCTAGTAAGAAATTGCATTGAGGTTTAAATTCAAGAGCCTTGTGATCTATCATCATAGAAATATAACAATAATTATATTAAATGACACAGTCCGCTTAAGGATATGTCAAAACTGGAATTCCAATTAGTTTATTAATTCAGATGTAGAACCCGTTTTTATCTCTGTTGTAATTCAACTTAACAGCACAAGGTGGCATTAGGTGAACATCAAGCTATATAAATGCAGGTTGATTTGAGAAAATAAATTGTACCATTCATATTCTAGCTAACAATGCTATTGACAGTCAATCTTGTTCTAGTGATAATGCTAGCTACCCCCCTAAAGGCTTCAATATTATTGTCAGTTTGGTGCTACTTCAATTATATCAAATGATTCGGATCAGCTATAGCTGGCACACAGTTGGTAGTTTTTTTTTTATCTCTACTGCTGCGGACAGCGAATGTGTTCTCTCAATGCCAAGATTACCATGTTACAATCAACAGGTACTACTTGAATATTTGCCATACAGACATACATTTGGTATCGTTTGAAAGATCAAATTCTCCCCTTTACAGTCTGCTTTGCATGCTACAGTAGAAGACATAGATGGCTATCTTTGCATTTGATTCTGGGGATATAATACTTTATGTGCATCATTTGACATGCATGACTACAATTCAGATGAGCTTCAACCCTTTTATCAATCATCCCCCAGTGGGGAATTTGTGCTTACCAGATGGATCTCCTCAATCAATTAATCACATTTATTTATATAGCCCTTTTTAAACCAGCAGATGTAACAAAGTGCTTATACAGAAACCCAGCCTAAAACCCCAAAGAGCAAGCAATGTAGATAAAGAAGCACAGTGGCTAGGAAAAACTCCCTAGAAAGGAAGGAACATAGGAAGAAACCAGTGGTGTATTACTTAAGTAAAAATACTTTAAAGTACTACTTAAGTAGTTTTTTGGGGTATCTGTACTTTACTATGTTTATTTTTGACTACTTTTACTTTTACTTCACTACATTCCTAAAGAAAATAATGTACTTTTTACTCCACACATGGTCATCCCTATTGCCTTTGATCTGGCGGACTCACTAAAAACTGCTTATTTTGTCAATTATGTTGGAGTGTGCCCCTGGTTATCCTTAAATAAAAATAAATAAAAAATGATGCAATCTAGTTTGTTTAATATAGAGAATTTGAAATTATGTATACTTTTACTTGCAAAACTTAAGTATTTTAGCAATTACATTTACTTTTGAATACTTAAGTATATTTAAAACCAAATTGTCACGCCCTGGCCTTAGTTATGTTTGTTTTCTTTATTATTTTGGTTAGGCCAGGGTGTGACATGGATGATTTATGTGTTTTGTTTTGTCTAGGGGTTTTTGTAGATTTATGGGGTTGTGTTCTTTTAGGAGTCTAGGTAAGTCTATGGTTGCCTGGATTGGTTCTCAATTAGAGGCAGGTGTTTATCGTTGTCTCTAATTGGGAGCCATATTTAGGCAGCCATATTCTTTGGGTATTTTGTGGGTGATTGCTTCCTGTCTTTGTGTTTTATGCACCAGTTAGGACTGTTTCGGTTTTCACGTTTATTGTTTTGTAGTTTGTTCATGTTAAGTGTCTCTTATTAAAGAACCATGCACTTCAACCACGCTGCGTTTTGGTCCGCCTCTCCTTCGCAGGAAGAAAGCCGTAACACAAATACCTTTACTCTAGCAGTATTTTACTAGGGGACTTTTACTTAAGTCATTTTCTATTAAGGTATTTCTACTATTACTCTGTATCTTTACTTTGAGAGAGAGAGGGATATTAAGCTCAGGTGCATCCTGTTTCCGTTGATCATGAGATATTGCTACTACTTGATTTGACATGATTTAGAAAGGCACACACCTGTCTATATAAGGTTAACAGTGCATGTCAGAGCAAAAACCAAGCCATGCGGTGAAAGTAATTGCCCATTGAGCTCCGAGACAGGATTGTGTCGAGGCACAGATCTGGGGAAGGGTACCAAAAAATGTCAGCAGCATTGAAGGTCCTCAAGAACACAGTGGCCTCCATCATTCTTAAATTGAAGAAGTTTGGATCCACCAAGACTCTTCGTAGAGCTGGCCATCCGGCCAAACTGAGCAATTGGGGGAGAAGTGCCTTCTTTAGAGAAGTGACGAATATCCCGATGGTCACTCTGACAGAGCTCCAGAGTTCCTCTGTGGAGATAGTAGAAACTTCCAGAAGGAGAACCATCTCTACAGCACTCCTCCAATCAGGCCTTTATGGTAGAGTGGCCAGATGGAAGTCACTCCTCAGTAAAAGGTACATGACAGCCCGTTTGGAGTTTGCCCAAAGGCACCTAAAGGATATTCAGGCCATGAGAAACAAGATTCTCTGGTCTGATGAAACTAAGATTGAACTCATTGGCCTGACTGACAAGCGTCATGTCTGGAGGAAATCTGGCACCAGCCCTATGGTGGCAGTATCATGCTGTTGGGATGTTTTTCAGCGGCAGGGACTGGAAGACTAGTCGGGATCCAGGGAAAGATGAACGGAGCACACTAAATAGCGATCCTTGATGAACACCTGCTCCAGAGCGCTCAGGACCTCAGACTGGTGCGAAGGTTCACCTTCCAATAGGACAACGACCCTAAGCACACAGCCAAGACAACGCAGGAGTTTCTTCGGGACAAGTCTCTGAATGTCCTTGAGTGGTCCAGCCAGAGCCTGGACTAATTTCACAAATGCAAAATACACTTTTACTGTGCGCTGTTTTAAACCTATAGGAGTTTTCAGTAACAACAAGTTTGTGGCGTCTGTCTTCTGTTTACACAAAGGTGTTCAGAGACAAAGTGCAGTGTAGGTGATCACCATGGCAATAAACTCAAGAAATCCAACCTTACTAAAACGCATCCTCTCTGGCTCTCTCTCTTCAGGCCTACTTTCTGGGGGCCTCCCAGTCAACACATTCATCCTTGGGCTATCCTCTACTCTCTTCACTGCCCTACTCAAACTCTGGTAATATCAACCTGTCTCTCTCTCACAGTTGACACACAGTGCTTTCTCTATCCCAACTGTACACTCCCTCTGACTATGCCCTCTTGCACATTCCTCACATCATGGGATCTGCCTTCTACACACTGCTGCAACATGTCCGAATCCATGGCACCTAAAGCACTGAAGCGGGTTCGGAACATAGGCCCTCACAGAATAGCAAATATGACCTAGCCTGACCTTCTCAGGTAGAAACTCTGTGTCAATGCTCAACAAGACAGACAGGGTATTCTCAGTTTTGCCATTTCCACTGGGTATACGTCTCACCAAACGGCGGGCATCAGAACACTAGGAATATTGTTTTTCACTTGATCCACCTCTACACTCAAATCTACCCCACTGATCACCCCTTTTAGCGGTATCTACTCCGGAGAGCAAAACACACCACAGGTTGAGCCCCGAGCCACAGGACTTGAAGCGACTGCTTCCTCTGGCAGGCAAATACAAAAAATGTGAACCTTTCCACTTCTCGAAACTTTCACAGATGTAACCACTCCCAGTTCGTCCTTTACCCAGCTTGACACAACGTTTGGGTTGGCAAAAAAACAGGAATCCACTCTTTCCAAAAATCTCACTCTTACCGGTCCAAAATCATCGCTGGTAGGAATCAGGGCAAACGTCAGAGGACTCTATAACACCTGTCGCAGCAGGAAGGCACACTATATCCTGGACCGTCTGAACTTCAGAACACTTACCACTGCAGACTTGCTCCATTTCGAGATCATCAAGGTTCTCAAGAGAGCATGAAGACCTATAAGTATGATTACTTGGTTTGTAATCAGGAGACGAAGGTATGTACACCTCGAACAAAGGTGTATGCTCAGGAAGCGAATCTCTGATCTTAACAGCGTCATTCTTACGCTTTTGAGTCATCGCCCTTCCGACTTCCTTACCTCCTCGCTTCACTCACTCAAGCAAAGGGTCGCCATGTCCTGATGGAATTATGGATACATTTGATGTTCTTAAAGTCATCATCACTCATCTACAGCAACGTGGAAGAATGAAAGAACAGTCTAGCTTACTACTGTACAGTCCCATTCATTTGCTCTACTAAGTTGAATGTGGCAGTGGTGGCACCTTTCTATCCCTTCCCTGCTTCTTCAGTAATCAAGGTATAGGTCTACTAGCTAGCTACATGGCCTTACTGTGTGGCTCTCACTAACTCTTTTGTGTTGTATCCACTCAATGAAAAGGCTGTGTGTGTGTACTGTTACCGCAAACTTTAAATTATATCCAACCAGGCATCCAGCCTAGGATTCTCCTCCATTGTCCATTCATTCACTCACACACACACAAATACTCAATGTGTACATTCTCATCCACCTGAACTCAACCCTGTTGATTTTGTATTGATTTGAACGTGTTCCTTATTGAGGCTGGGTTGGGTTCATTTAAGTGATAATGCCAGAGAAGCCTGTGTTTGGCAGACATATTATCTTTTCTTATTTCCCAAAGGGCCTTGTGGCGTTGGGCCAGCCTGTGAGGTGGTGGTCTTTGTGTGATTGTCTAGGCAGAGAGCCAGAGGCAGGACGAGCCTGCAGTGGAGTTGTTGTGGGTGTTGAGTAAGTGACCGTGCCAGGCTATTTCCGGGGACAGTAGAGTGCCGAGTAGATAGCAGATGAGCCGCTCTGCTCTTTCCTCGATACAGACACTGGTAGAAGACAGCCTCAGCAACGGACACAGGAACCGGTGAGGAATGGATGAGGAGGGACAACACACAGATATACAGTGGGGAGAACAAGTATTTGATACACTGCCGATGTTGCAGGTTTTCCTACTTACAAAGCATGTAGAGGTCTGTAATTTTTATCATAGGTACACTTCAACTGTGAGAGACAAAAATCCAGAAAATCACATTGTATGATTTTTAAGTAATTCATTTGCATTTTATTGCATGACATAAGTATTTGATACATCAGAAAAGCAGAACTTAATATTTGGTACAGAAACCTTTGTTTGCAATTACAGGGATCATACGTTTCCTGTAGTTCTTGACCAGGTTTGCACACACTGCAGCAGGGATTTTGGCCCACTCCTTCATACAGACCTTCTCCAGATCCTTCAGGTTTTGGGGCTGTCGCTGGGCAATATGGACGTTCAGCTCCCTCCAAAGATTTTCTATTGGGTTCAGGTCTGGAGACTGGCTAGGCCACTCCAGGACCTTGAGATGCTTCTTACGGAGCCACTCCTTAGTTGCCCTGGCTGTGTGTTTCGGTTTCGTTGTCATGCTGGAAGACCCAGCCACGACCCATCTTCAATGCTCTTACTGAGGGAAGGAGGTTGTTGGCCAAGATCTCGCGATACTTGGCCCCATCCATCCTCCCCTCAATACAGTGCAGTCGTTCTGTCCCCTTTGCAGAAAAGCATTCCCAAATAATGATGTTTCCACCTCCATGCTTCACAGTTGGGATGGTGTTCTTGGGGTTGTACTCATCCTTCTTCTTCCTCCAAACATGGCGAGTGGAGTTTAAACCAAAAAGCTCTATTTTTGTCTCATCAGACCACATGACCTGCTCCCATTCCTCCTTTGGATCATCCAGATGGTCATTGGCAAACTTCAGACGGGCCAGGACATGCGCTGGCTTGAGCAGAGGGACCTTGCGTGCGCTGCAGGATTTTAATCCATGATGGCGTAGTGTGTTACTAATGGTTTTCTTTGACACTGTGGCCCCAGCTCTCTTCAGGTCATTGACCAGGCCCTGCCGTGTAGTTCTGGGCTGATCCCTCACCTTCCTCATGATCATTGATGCCCCACAAGGTGAGATCTTGCATGGAACCCCAGACTGAGTGTGATTGATCGTCATCTTGAACTTCTTCCATTTTCTAATAATTGCGCCAACAGTTGTTGCCTTCTCACCAAGCTGCTTGCCTATTGTCCTGTAGCCCATCCCAGCCTTGTGCAGGTCTACAATTTTATCCCTGATGTCCTTACACAGCTCTCTGGTCTTGGCCATTGTGGAGAGGTTGGAGTCTGATTGAGTGTGTGGACAGGTGTCTTTTATACAGGTAACGAGTTCAGGTCTGTGAGAGCCGGAATTCTTATTGGTTGGTAGATGATCAATTACTTATGTCATGCAATAAAATGCAAATTAATTACTTAAAAATCATACAATGTGATTTTCTGGATTTTTGTTTTAGATTCCGTCTCTCACAGTTGAGGTGTACCTGTGATAAAAAATTACAGACCTCTACATGCTTTGTAAGTAGGAAAATCGGCAGTGTATCAAATACTTGTTCTCCCCACTGTATATGTAGAGACACATGGACAAGGTACAGTACTGTACTATAATAAGCAGGTTTAACATCCCCTCCCCAAACACAGAGAGAGAGAGAGAGAGACACACACACACACACACATTCTTTACATATTTATGCAAGGCTCTGGTGTGGACCGTAGTGTCAGAGGTACTACACCTTATACAGTATCTGTCTATATTACTCTATCTCTCTCTATCTATTGCTATGGGCCAATTATTACATTAGAAATGACAAAAAAGCTATTACATTATTGATAGTTATAACATTATGGACTAGTCAAGAGTGTTAAGATTGTTCACTCCTGGTTTAAGTAAACCTAGTCTTCAATCTTTTACATCATGTTTAACTGGCAGTATTATTCTCTCATTATTTTGACAATTTACATTCCTCTCTCTCCACTCTCCTTTCTCTCTTCTACAGTATCTCCCCTCTCCTTCATCTCTTGTCCCCAGAGGGAGTAATTGTGTTCTGGCTGATGGTAAAGGCCATCTAGACCATCTCCTTCCTCAACTTGTTCTTCCCGCTGGTGGTACCCCTGTCCACCTCCTGGCAGTGTGAGATCCATGTCTGGGCCCTTCAGATGAACATGATGGTGTATGTGGGAGGCATTGTACGGCTAGGACACAATGACACAACCTATGTATTCGCTACATTTAATTCCCTTTAGTATAAAAACAATACGCAGCATTCAACTTGATTGTTGCTATAGTTTTCAGGAGTGTATGTCCATTGTCTATGATTCAGTTTATTTTGAGAGCAAACACACTCCATTAGTGATCTAGTTTGTTATGATGTCAAAGCAGAAATGTGATGATGACACAGAATGGAGTGATGAAATCATGAGTTTGTTGTCTCTGGCAGCCCCTGAGGTACTGGCTCAGAAATCCTACAGCAATCCTGTCCAGTCCAGTTCAGTATGCATTACATTATGTTGCCAGTATTACTCATCCTTGTCAGTGATTTCGTATTATTGGAAATGGCTCCCTGGGATTGGTGTTGCTTTGAGCGTGTGCAAAACTGTCAGTGTGTGCATGGGATGAGCCATAATACAGTGACTGGCCAAGGAATAATCACTGACAGTGTCACTGTGTGTGAGATGATTACTTAGAGAGCACAAGGAATCATGGTGAGAACTTAGAGAGTACATCTGCTTTTTTTCCCATCTGTATTTCTGTACATTTCTGTAGTTTCTTTCATTGTTATTATCCTTCCCCCTTGACAAACATATAGAGGAATGGTCCACTGATGTTACCTGCATGATCAGAGGACAGGCAGACATTTCCTCATGCATGTTAACTGGCCACAGGATGTGTGCGAATACAAAGCCACATTTATAAGTGGAGATATGTCACTCTTGCTCTCACCATGAGGTCACGTTAAATTGATACTTTTGGTGAACTATTTGCACATACAGTATTTAAAGTGGGATTTGATGTTATTCAGTCAAGACTACAAATAATTTTATTTGCACCCCCTTGTTTTCCCCAATACTGTTTAAATGTCCGTCACTTTAAGAACGAGCCACTGCCATGATATGCCCACAACTTATGAGAAACAACGTGTAACTATCCCAGATCCAGTCCAGTATGTTGTAGCATTGCACAGTATTGGAAAAACAGCTGTTTGTTATTTGAAAGGAGATATACACAATCTTCTGATGTGTCCCCTACTTGAACTGGATGATTTGCCAACAATTGGATTAACATGCATTACTCCAAATAACATCAACAGAAATTGCAGGCCCACGTGTCATCAATGAATGACATAGATTACCTTCCTTGCATTTCAGTGGCTTTTGCATACTGTGAGCTGGTTACAATGATAACCATTGATATCTGTTAACTGGTTGCAATCATAGATTACCGTCATAAATTCCATCACATTCAAAAGTAAAAGTATGGTGTATGTATATAACAGTATACTTCTCACTATTGCCTCTTGTTTTTAGTGAGTTTTGAAATTCATTACATTAGTTTTATCATGTGTTAGTTACCCAGTCATTGATAGAGAGATGTATAACTGTACCACAGAATACCTATAATAACACAGACAAATGAGAGTGGACAGTGGTACCACCAGCGGGAAGAACAGGTTGAGGAAGGAGGTCAAAAATATATCTGTTATATTGTCACACACCACATAGTTGCTGTGAAATGTGTTGTTTTCCAGGGTCCGAGTAAGACAGAGAGGTAGAAGGTGTATAGCTCTAACACTATGCTCCACACCAGTTTCCTGGCCAGCATCACAGTGATGAAGATAGCCAGGTGTTAGTCTATCAGCTGGAAGTTCTGCAGAGATTAGACAACATAAACAGACTGCAGAATGTGTGTGTGTGTGTGTGTGTGTGTGTATGTATGCTCACCAGAGAGGTAGAAGCAATGGGTGTTTGTGTGCTGGTGTGTCTGTAATACTACCAATCAGAGGTGTTTTATGGCCGCTGGATGACTAAAGGGTTACCACCACATGATCCTTTAGATATAACGTACTGTGTGTGTGTGTGCACATGCATGCGTGTGTGTGTTTTTGTATTACAATCTACCAAAGATTTGGCATCACCATGAGTGAAAAGGAGTTGGCATGATGGAACAAACAGACTGGGACTCAGGCTAAGATGTGCAGCAGTGAGGACTGTGTGTGGGTGTGCCTGAGAGTGCCTGAGAGAGAGACGGTGTGAGGAAGAGCATGTTGTGGCTAGAACAGAACAGTGGGAGATATCTCTCCTCCTCCTCTGTGCCATACCTTCTCACAATAGCAAATATTGCAGACAAGGTATATAATCTCTATTTCCCCGAAGTCACAAGACTGTTTATTTGACTCAACTCTATTATGCTATTATGTTTCCTCAGGAACATGTCAAGACCTGACCCTCAGAACTTACCTTTTATAACCTCTGTTGACTCATCATGCCTTGTTCCAACAGGATGCTGTATCTATATCATGCCTTGTTCCAACAGGATGCTGTATCTATATCATGCCTTGTTCCAACAGGATGCTGAATCTACTGTTTATCATGCCTTGTTCCAACAGGATGTTGTATCTATATCATGCCTTGTTCCAACAGGATGCTGTATCTATACAAGCCCTACTGTATATCATGCCTTGTTCCAACAGGATGCTGAATCTACTGTATATCATGCCTTGTTCCAACAGGATGCTGTATCTATATCATGCCTTGTTCCAACAGGATGCTGTTTCTATACATGCCTTGTTCCAACAGGATGCTGTATCTATATCATGCCTTGTTCCAACAGGATGCTGTATCTATATCATGCCTTGTTCCAACAGGATGCTGTATCTATATCATGCCTTGTTCCAACAGGATGCTGTATCTATATCATGCCTTGTTCCAACAGGATGCTGTATCTATATCATGCCTTGTTCCAACAGGATGCTGTATCTATATCATGCCTTGTTCCAACAGGATGCTGTATTTTCTGTCATGCCTTATTGGAATCGATGTTGCCTCACACATACCTACTTATTGTATTAACAAAATTAAGGAAGTTTGTTTTTAAATTAGTAATAAATGTTATCCTGCCAACCACAATATGAAGAAGTTTAAAAAAGACATTGACTGAAATTGTACCTTTTGTAACCACCACCCAGACATTGTTATATATTTTGTGGCATTACATTCATGTAAAGAATCTGTGGCAAGTAGATTTAGGATGAATTATTATTTTATTTCTATATTTAACCTTTATTTAACTAGGCAAGTCAGTTAAGAACAAATTCTTATTTACAGTGACGGCTTACCGGGGAACAGTGTGTTAACTGCCTTGTTCAGGGGCGAACTACAGATTTTTACCTTGTCAGTTCAGGAATTCGATCCAGCACCCAACGCTCTAACCACTAAGCTACCTTCCGCCCCAAAATTATCATATTTATAATACTGATCAGTTTTAGATCATAATGAATGAGAGTACATGGACAGGGGAGGACCGGATACTAGATCAGCACTAATAATGTGAGCAGCTTGATACATATTGTCCCGGGGTCCTGGTGTCTACCCCTGCCTTAGAATCAGACATTTTATATGTTGAATTGGAAATAATTACTCCCTCTCACATGTTAACCTCTGCATGTTGTGGTGATTTGAATGTTTTGACAAGTTTACTGATTGGGACATAATAAACAACCATTATTACATAATAAAACGTGCTAAAGTTAATGTGGGTGCTGCCAGGAGACATTTTGACAACTGATAAACTACTGTAAAGGGGAATTTATTAATCGTATTCCAGTTTACTATCTTGAAACCCTAGTCACCAAACAATTCATTTCAATTTCAGTCATGGAACTTATGCTACTCCATACAAAATATATCAAATGTATTCTGTGACAGTAACATCCGCAGAGTGACTCCGAAACAGGAGGGGATTGCCAAGTCAGGGACCTGACTACTGGGAGAGACAGACTCAGATCAACATTTGTAACGAGCAGGTCGACAAAAATAACATGGCTATTGTACAGATTTATTAGTGGGTTGGGTTTACATGCACCCTTGCAACCATCCCAGTCAAATAACAATATTTACAGACTGAAACACAGGGTTGGTGAAGAACTTCCTTCAGAGAATCTGTCAGGTTTTACAATAAGTCATGTGATGTGCCTTGGCATCTGGAGCCATACTGAATGTACAGTATAAAGCATCCCTGAGGACGAGTGCTGATCTAGGATCAGGTCTTCCACTCCCACAAATATTTATTTGTATATTATCAGGTCCCCCTTATCCACATATTCTTTGTGATCTGAAAGACAAAACTGATCCTAAATAGGCATTCCTACTCTGAGATGCTTGATGCATACAGCCCAGAGCTATTGTCTATATCTGTTCTCATCATGTCAGTCTTCGGAGAGGTTGGAAGAAGTGTCACGTCACAAGACTTGTATCATATACGGATTAGTAAAACACAATCACGCCACAAAACAACCCCACATAACCCATGTACCAGAAAAGAAGACTACCATCAGTCTGTTAACAAAACAAATATTTGACACAAATAGACAATGTTTTGACATTTTATTTTGGAAAACTGTAGCTTTTCATATTAGCAGGCATGACAGGAAAGAATGTTGGCAAGCTTTATTATTTATAGATGTAGACGGTGCAACATCTTCTACAATTGAACATGTAGTGTAACTACTAGCCAATGAGGCTCCCTGAACTAATGCCTAAGCTTTAGCTCACAGGGCAAACACAATCTTGTGGTGCGCTGTAGACCTCGGTTATAACACTGTTCGGTCATATACGAACATATGTTTGGGGATATGATTGCCAAATTAAATTCAAATTTAACTGAAATGAATATGAAAAAAGTATTCAATCTGTAAACTAGGATTCTTAGGCTACGTTTACACAAGCAGCCTAATTCTGATACTTTGCCCATGTATTGGCAAAAGATAAGAATTAGGCTGCCTGTGTCAATGTAGCCTTTGTCCTTTAGTATCTAGTTAATGCAATATCTGCACAAGTAGCATTCAGAACATATTTTCCTACTATTTAAAATGTATACTGATGTGAATTCTAATGTATAAATGATGGAAGTTCACTGTTGAAAAACATAATCAGTGATTAACATTGGTACTACTCTGATGCTGTGACAACTTTTCCTGCATTGCAGAAAGCAGTTTCAGCATATCTGATTTAGCTTGGGACTTCAGTTCAGGCGGCATTTCACTTAGCGTTGAAATTATAATATAGCTAAGTAAAGCGTCACCATCATCACTACCTCCATTACTACTGACCCCATGCTCTCTGGTATTATCAGCATTCTTATGGTTCTTGCTGGTGGCTTGTTCTACTCTGTGCTGTGTCCTCTTCCTTGGTTGGGCTGGTCCACTGGTAGAGCTGGAGCTTGGTTTAGGCGTAGTGGGGCCGCCCCCAGACTGTTTCAGAGTAGATGTGGGTCTGAAGGGTCTGATGTGTGTGGTTACAGAAGGGGTAACGGTGCTGCCTGCTGCAGGGGTGAACAATGGGTTGAAACGACAGAGGTCTCTGTCTATCGACGCCTCACCACTGCCTCCAGTCTCTGCTTGTCCTCTCGCTACCAGACTCTTGGTGACATAATAGAAACCAAGTGTTTGCATTAATGGGTACACACACACACACACACGCTATACCATCTACTGCATCTTGCCATCTTGATGTAATTAAATGTATCACTAGCCACTTTAAACAATGCCACTTTAAATAATGTTTTCATACCCTACATTACTCATCTCATATGTATATACTGTACACTATACCATCTACTGCATCTTGCCTATGCCGTTCGGGCATCACTCATTCATGTATTTGTATGTACATATTCGTATTCATTCCTTTACACTTGTGTGTATAAGGTAGTTGTTGTGAAATTGTTAGGTTAGATTACTTGTTAGATATTACTGCATGGTCGGAACTAGAAGCACAAGCATTTCGCTACACTCGCATTAGCATCTGCTAACCATGTATATGTGACAAATAAATGTGATTTGACACACACACACAGACCATTACAGGATTAAGTAAACCACATTAGGCCTATTCTCTGTGACATCAACATGCTATTTTAATCAGGAAGAAACTCTCTAGTACAGGTAGGAAGAATATACAATTAAGTCACAAGTAAGGCGTCACCATCATCACTACCTAACCCTAACCTACTGACCCCATGCTCTCTGGTTTTATCAGCATTCTTAAGGTTCTTGCTGTGGGCGTGATCTACTCTGTGCTGTGTCCTCTTCCTTGGTTGGGCTGGTCCACTGGTAGAGCTGGAGCTTGGTTTAGACGTAGTGGGTCCGTCCCCAGACTGTTTCAGAGTAGATGTGGGTCTGAAGTAGGGTTGCAAATGGAGGATATATTACTGGAAAGTTCTAGAGTTTAACAGTAAACTAACAGAATTTTATGTAATTTATCACAAGATATCTAGTGGCCCTTTTGGGTGCTTTAGATTATCACAGGCGTCTGTAATTATCTCTGTCCCTCTGTGTGGCATCATCACATGTAAAATGTATTAAATAATTGAATAAGATGATTTTAAAATAAAAAAACAGAATGACAAAGCTGTAAAACATCCTAAATATAAACCATCAATTTAGTGAATATCGATGGTGTTTAATATGGGTTTCAGCATGAAATTAACTTTATATTTCTTTTTTTTTACTTGTAGTTATTTCTCTTTGTCAGTAACCGAGTTTCAATCCAACCTCTTTTTTTCGAGTAGTAGGCCTACATGTCGGATAAGTAATGTCAGGCCAGGCTTGATGGAAATTGATTTTTTTCTGTCAGTAAAATATATGATGCGAGAAATGGCGGTTGGAAACACTTTTATGCACAAATATTGACATAATAAGCATCATATCAAAGTAAACTCGGAGTCACTCGATGACAGTTTGTCGTGTGGTCCTCCCACTACGATTTGGGAAAGCATGGATTTTATTAGGCTACAGATAAATACATGATGATGAACTTCACAGGTTGTTGAAAGTGCACAGTGCATGAGCTTGATGCTCCTTTCCAATAAATATAAAGGGTCTTATTCTGGTGACGATGCATTTACAGCTGTATGACCAATAAAATCTATAATAATCCCATGTAAACTACCCACACTGTATCTACTAGTTATTGATAAAGTGCAAATGTCAAGACCACAGTAGGCACATTTGTTATTTAACGCAACCATTTTTGAGGCAAAACTATAAAGCGATGGTAGAGTTGAAAATGCAATGGAAACACATTGAATTTTACATTTTAATTTGGTAAGTGAAAATGTAAGCGAAAAATATCTTCTTTTTTTGTCATATGTGCTGTCATTGATTTTTATCACAACAAGTCAGTTTGGTGGAAACGCCACTGGTGGGAAAATGAGCATGTGTTCTTTCTGCGGATTTTAGAATATTCATATGAAAATCTGTCGTCACTTGAATGGAAACCGATTTATAGATATAATAAATGAATAATATATAAACGATGAAAGGTTTTACAAGTTATTAAAGTATAAATTACCAAAATTACATAGATTAACAAAAGAATCTACGGCATTTACCAAAATTACTGAAGATTCCGATAATTTTAGTAATTTACCGGTAGCTTTGCAACCCTAGTCTGGGGTGTCTGATGGATGTGGTTACAGGAGGGGTGAAGGTGCTGTCTGCTTCAGGGGTGGACAAGGGGGTGAAACGACAGGGGAATCTGTCCATCGACCCCTCACCACTTCCTCCAGTCTCTCCTTGTCCTCTCGCGACGGCTAACAGAACCTTGGTGACATAATAAAAAAAACAAGTGTTTGCATTAATGATCACACACACAAAAACTGTACGCTGACCATTACAGGATTAAGTCAACCACATTAGGTCTGTACTCTGACATCAGCATATTTTTTAAGCAGGAGATAACTCAAAAATACAATTAACTCACAAGTAAGGCGGCACCTTCATCACTACCTCCCATACTACTGACCCCATGCTCTCTGGTATTATCAGCATTCTTAGGGTTCTTTCTGGGGGCTTGATCTACTCTGTCCTGTGTCCTCTTCCTTGGTTGGACTGGTCCACTGGTAGAACTGGAGCTTGGTTTAGATGAAGAGAGGCCGTCCCCAGACTGTGTTAGGGTAGACATCTGTCTGAAGGGTCTGATGTGTGTGGTTACAGGAGGGGTAAAGGTGCTGTCTGCTGCAGGGGTGGACAAGGTGGCGAAATGGTGGTATCTGTCCAACGACGCATCACAACTGCCTCCAGTCTCTCCTCGCCCTCTTGCTACCAGACCCTGCATTAATGGGACACACGCACACACACACACACTGAACATCACAGGATTAAGTAAACCACATTAATAAATAGTCAGTGAAATTAGCATGCTGTTTTAAGCAGGAGAAAACTCCCTAGTATAAGTAGGAAGAATATTTTATTAAGTCACAAGAAAGTCCTCTAAATGTTCAGTGTGATTCTAATTGTGGTACTTCATTCAAACACACAGCTCACCTCTCCTCCTGGAATGTTGTGTTTTATGAAGGGGGAGAGCCAGTTCAACTCCTGTAATATCTCCGGATCTTTTAGTCCAACACTTGAATTGCCGCTCTTGATCTTTGTATTATGCGCTCTGACATAGTTTTTCCTCAACTTTTTCCACGTTGTCCTGCAAAAGCTGAAGTCCATTTCTCTTTTACCTTTATTGAGAATATGAGCTACTATAATCCAATCATTATAATTAATTATTGTATCTCTTGAACTGTAAAGATTGGGGTATTTCTTAACCTCCCTGGCAAGCTTAATCTCAAACTCAGACAAACTCATTTTCTTCTCCAACTGACTGAGGTAAAACTCTGGTAAATGCTAGAGTGATGGATGTGGATTCTTTTTCTACCTGAAGTGTGTCTATATTAGCATACCACTTATAATGAGGAAATGTATTGTGTTTGCATTCTGCAGTAAGGGGTAGGCCTATGTGGGTGTTTTACCACTTTCAGTTCCAGATTGGCAGAATCCTGGGCCTAAAGGCATTTTCAATGCAGTGTGGATAATGAAACACATCCAGACATGTCAGTCTGTGGCTGCCAGTGTCCTGTTGGTTGAACACCGCAGCTCCTCCTCCTTTACCCTGAAGTTTCTTTTCAATCAAAACCACTTTTAAGATTTCCTGGAAGAGTCCAAATCAAGCTCCCTCCTCCTACACACCCAAAGTTTGCCTGAATTCCAAGTTTCTTTCTTTCATAACTGTACATGTGACCCAGCACTTCTTTTCAGTCTTATGTTGCAAAATTTGAAATGGTGTTTTTTACATTGGATAAAAGTACAGACAGAGCAGGAATGAAAACTTAGACAGCAGTGGAAGAATGCAGTTGTTGTTTATTTATCTTGTAAATCAGGTTACTGGGTTTTAATGAATATGTTCGGTATTGTTCATAGTTAAAACATATCCCACTGTCCACAGACGTTAGTTCAACCTCTATTTTTGATTTACATTTGGTTGAGTTTTCGACTAACGTGAATTCAATTTGAAATAAAATAAAAATATCACCCTTTCATTGTATTTGGGTTGAAAGGTGGGTGAAAAAAATGGGAGATTTCCTTACATTGACTACTTTTTGCAAATCCAATCAGTTTTCCAAGTTGATTCAACATCATCACATTGAACGTTTTGGTTGAAATGATGAGGAAAGAACATCGATTCAACCAGATTTTGATTGCTCTCTCTCCTGGGAGAAATCACTCTGAAATATATTTAAAAGAAATGGCAGTGGGATCATATCAGCCGGATCAACTGCACCAATAAAGGATAAATAAACTAAATAAACAAATCCAAAATGCTTTATACCACAATCAATATTACAACAGGCTACTAGCCTACTACTGAAAAGACCCACTGAACAGGTGGGCCCATGGACTAGGCTTTTCCTCCTCACTTTATTGTGCCAGTAAACGAAAGCTGGCTGGATCTAATCCCCGAGCTGACAGGTAAAAATCTGTTGTTTTGCCCCTGAACAAGGCAGTTAACCCAATGTTCCCTAGTAGGCCGTCATTGTAAATAAGAATTAGTTCTTAACTGACTTGCCTAGTTCAATAAAGGTTACGTTCATAAAAATAAATCAATGCAGGTTGGCCTTAAAACTGGGGCTCATCTGGGATCTGAACCTGGGACATCTCACTCCCTAAGTGAGAATCCTACCCCTAGACCAGGCTTTCCTAGACTCGGTCCTGGGGCCACCCCTGGGTGCATGTTTTGTTTTTTGCCGTAGCATTATACAGCTGATTAAAATAATCAACGATTGATGATGAACTGGCTATTTGAAGAAAAAAAAAGATTTCTTCACTATTTTTTTCACTTACCATGAAAGTACCCTATGGTGCCAAGAGAGACATCCAATAGCCACTGCTAACCTAATACCAATGGAATTGATAAGGGCAAGCTCACCATGTTAAGAATTGCATGACCAGATCAACTAAAACTAGAGGTAGTTCTAAACAAGGTGAGTGGATTTGGATTGGGTCAATTCCATGTTGACTGAGATCATTAAATTCATAGACATTTGGGAAACTGTTTGTCCTCTTTCCGGTGCAGTAAAAGTGAATATTCTAGACTCAATCTCAAAAAGCATATTATCAAGCTGTGATATGTCTGACCCTAAGATGTGCCCTGCAAAGGGTTAAAATTATGCCTACAGTGACACAGTATGAGTATGAACAAATAGTAAATGAAACTATGGCCTTGTCTAGACATGATAGTCCGTGTAGTTTCTGTATTGGGATAATGCTGTTCTGATCATGAGATTCTGAACACGTCATGCACCAGGGATAGTCAAACAAAAATGTAAAAAACACATCCCTACCCTCCCAACCTTGAGAGCAAAACATTTGTGGCACCCCCTGTGACAGTGAAGACAAAAAAAATATGTTTTAAAGTTAATTCCCTGCAATTCTACACGTTTTGTCATGGTGCGGGGAGATGATTTTGCAATTTTATAACTAATTTTATGCAATTCTACTTAGTTTATCACGTATCAGGGAAGAACCAGATGCAGACAATTCACATAATTGATTAAAATGCCTTTATTAGTATGGTATGTTCAATAGAAACAAAGTTTTAAAAATCCGACGGGTTTCGGCTTACAATTTTTTTTAATAATGTTTTTTTATTTTTTTTATTGGCCAGCGGGCCTACAAAATTGGAGCCAGTTACTCATCCCTGGTCTACACCTACATGTAAATGTTTCTACCATGCCCACATTGTGTCCATATTCCCTTGTCCTGCGCTACATTAAAATGCCAGAATGGATTTTGAAAATGGTGGAACAGGCTAAATATGTTAATAGCACAACAACAATTTCATCAGTAGGCAATTACTTTAGCTAACTAGCTAGCAAGCTAGCTAGCAAAGGTAAAGGGATTGCAAACAGGTTAGCATAACTCTAGCCAACAAAACATTTGAAATAAGCTAGCTGGACAGCATTTATTAGTTTATTAGAACTCTGAGGCATGAGTCAAATTCGCTAAGCAGTGTACTTCGAATCAGTGTGCCGATGTCTGTATCACTTTATTAGAAGCACGTGATCAATGACGTTCAAAGCTTAGTTTTGTCGAACAACCGCCTGATTGGTTAAGTATTGTGCCGCCCTCAAAACAACTGGGAACTCTGAAATCTCTGACTACTAGGAACTCGGAGAAAAACAAGATCCGACTGGGAAAAATAATTTTGAACCGTCATCCAAGTCAGAATTCCAAGTTAGGAACTCTGGTCTCTTTCTTTTTTTTTCTTTTTTTTTGTTGAATTTTACCCCTTTTTCTCCACAATTTCGTGGTATCCCAAAAATTTTTAGTAGCTACTATCTTGTCTCATCGCTACAACTCCCGTACGGGCTCGGGAGAGACGAAGGTTGAAAGTCATGCGTCCTCCGATACACAACCCAACCAAGCCGCACTGCTTCTTAACACAGCGCACATCCAAGCTTATCGATCTTCAGTCTGATGCAGTGACTGGACGAGCTGGTCATGGGTGCACCTCAGCCACGCTCAAGGTCCTAAACAATATCATAACCGCCATCGATAAAAGACAATACTGTGCAGTCGTATTCATCAACCTGGCCAAGGCTTTCAACTCTGTCAATCACCACATTCTTATCAGCAGACTCAACAGCCTTGGTTTCTCAAATGACTGCCTCGCCTGGTTCACCAACTACTTCTCAGACAGAGTTCAGTGTGTCAAATCGGAGGGCCTGTTGTCTGGACCTCTGGCAGTCTCTATGGGGGTGTCACAGGGTTCAATTCTCGGACCGACTCTTTTCTCTGTATACATCAATGATGTCGCTCTTGCTGCTGGTGATTCTCTGATCCACCACTACGCAGACGACACCTCTCCTTCTATGGCCTCCACCTGCTCCTAAATGCAAGAAAAACCAAATGCATGCTCTTCAACAGATCGCTGCCCGCACCTGCCCGCCCGTCTAGCATCACTATTCTGGACAGTTCTGACTTGTGGACTTGTGAATATGTGGACAACTACAAATACCTAGGTGTCTGGTTAGACTGTAAACTCACCTTTAAGACTCACATTAAGCATCTCCAATCCAAAATTAAATCAAGAATCAGCTTCCTAATTCGCAACAAAGCATCCTTCACTCGTGCTACCAAACATACCCTCGTAAAACTGACTGTCGTACCGATCCTTGACTTCGGCAATGTCATTTACAAAATAGCCTCCAACACTATTCAGCAAATTGGATGCAGTCTATCACAGTGCCATCCGCTTTGTCACCAAAGCCCCATATAGTACCCACCACTGCGACCTGTATGTTCTCGTTGGCTGGCCCTCGCTTCATATTCGTCGCCAAACCCACTGGCTCCAGGTCATCTGTAAGTCTTTGCTAGGTAAAGTCACATCTATCACTCTAGTGTTTACTTGCTAAATTGTAATTACTTCGCCACTACGGCCTATTTAATGCCTTACCTCCCTAATCTTAACATTTGCACACACTGTATATAGACTTTTCTATTGTGTTATTGACTGTACGTTTGTTTACTCCATGTGTAACTCTGTTGTTGTTTGTGTTGCAGTGCTTTGCTTTATCTTGGCCAGGTCGCAGTTGTGAATGAGAACTTGTTCTCAACTGGCCTACCTGGTTAAATAAAGGTGAAATAAAAAAATTTTTAACTATTCAAAACAATGTCACTGATGAGGTTCTATGCATCTCTCGATGAACAAAACTTTCCAAAGATTAGGAGTCATGCTCAGAAGGTGTTTGTACTGTTTGGGTCAACCTATGTATGTGAACAGACATTTTCAGTGATGAAATATAACAAGTCAATGCACAGATCATCTCTTACTGACTCTCACCTTTTAGAAATCCTGCGAATAGCGACGTCAGAAACTATACCTGACTTCACTGCTCTTAGCAATGCCCATCAGAGACGTCTCTCCTCACACTGATTGAGATGTTTAAATTTAATTTTGAGTTGTCTCTCTTTCTTGTGTTTTTGTGCATACCCGTTAACAAGAGTTCTGTCTGTGGTGCTGAATGCACAGTGTGCTTTTCCCTATGTGCAGTTCATTGCATGTTTAAAAATGAAAATACCTACCAAAAGGAGAACATGGATGTGGTTTATTTCTGTGCATGTTAAAAAAGTAAAATAAGTAGCATATCTGGATGTGATTTACAGTAGATTTACAATATCTGTCAACACAGTCATACACATGATGTATAATCCTGTAATATGATTCTGGCCCGCGATGGCAAAAATATATCCTAATGTGGCCCTCCATGGGAAATAATTGCCCATGCATGGTCTGTGGGCGAGAGATTCCAGATTCAAATTCTGGATGAGCCCCCTTTTAAAAGAGTATGCAGTAGACTAGATATTATAGCCTCCTAATATACTCCATATAGCATGCCTACTAAATACCTTGTCATTGCCACGATGGAAAAATACGTGGAAAGTCTCTAATTAGCAATAATTTGCACAAGCCTAGTACTACTGAATAGTCAACAAAAATGTTGTGGATTTCATATAAATGTTACATGTAGAACTATCTAATCATTTACATCAGGTGTACACTTTTTTTTAAAGTACCAAACATGTTTAATCAAAGGAATCAATATAATGTAATAATGTGTATATATATATATATATATATATATAATCAATATAATGTAATATAAACGGTTTATATTTAAATCCAACACATTCCTCTGCACTAGGTGGCGTGGTGAGCATTCCGGATTGTAATATCCAACCTTGAAAAATACATCCCTCAGGTGCGCATGCGTATTTACAGAACGGAACGCGTTACTTCGTCGACCGGAAGCTTTGACGTCCTTTCTTAAGAGGACTGCCATAATGGTGAGTTGGCCATGAAGCTTGTGGATTTAGAAAATGTTATTAAATACAATTGTCCTTATTGTTAAGCTACCTCAGTTAATATGTAAATAGATAACGTATCGCTATATTACTGATGATTAAAATACTGTCAATGGATTTTGGACATTATTGAAATGTCGGGTGTTCAGTCTGCTACAACGTGGTGTACAGGCCGGTAATCAGGCTAACGTTAGTTAGCCCAACCATGACAATTGCATTGCAATGGCGAGCGCATTAGAGTGCTATATCTTATCCTCCGGCCTTTTTTTTTAAAGTTTGGTTTGTCGGTCCATTTTTGTATGTACGCTAGGTTGTGGGCTACAAGCTAGTATTCACTAGGACAGCTAACTAACCTTAACGTTAGTTAGCATGCTAATTAACGGTTAGCTAGTCTAGCGTTCACGGTTTTGTGGTTTCCCACAAGCTGTCTATAACAGCCATGTTAAAGCCAAATCACATTTGTAAAACATGTAGTCAGTTAGGACAACCCAACTAAATTCATTGGGTATAAGAAACTAGTGACCACACGCCCACTGAAGGGTTTTGTTCACGATTGTCTTAGCTTGCTAGTTAGAGCGCCAGTAAACAACCCACATTCTTTTCCTGCAGGTGTTCAAGCGCTACGTCGAGATTGGCCGCGTCGCCTACATCTCTTTCGGACCCCACGCAGGCAGCCTGGTGGCCATCGTCGATGTCATCGACCAAAACAGAGTAAGCATTGCATTGATGTCATCCTGACTTTATGCTAGAGGTCCCCAACTTTGGTTTAGGAGACCAACTGGTTGTGCAGGCTTTTATGCCAACCCTGCTACTCTACTCTTCACATGTTCAGGTACCAGTTTAGAGCCCAGCTCTAAATTGGTACCTGTATCTTGTAGTCTACTAGCATTTGTATGTCTATCCACCAACCCTTCTTCGTAGTCCTTTAATCAATTACCACATCTGTTAATTTAAGAATGGTTCAACTTGGTATCGGCATGTTTTGTTTATTTGAACTGATGGGTGTGTTTGTCTCAGGCGCTGGTGGATGGTCCCTGCACAGGGGTGAAGAGGCAGTCGATGCCTTTCAAGTGCATGCAGCTCACTGACTACGTCATCAAAGTACCACACAGGTGATTGAGAGGACACCATGTGTGTATTCACTAGGAACTAAACAGAAGCAAACTGAATGAAAGGGGGCGAGACCTACCCCTGTCCAATAGAAACCTGTTTGCAAAATATTCAGCTGTGGTTTGCACAAATAAATAAACCCAGGTCCTCATCAAGGCCTTGATTGGTGCAGTCAGTTGTATTACTGCTGGGCTGGTACAACATGCACACAGACACCTCAATGAATTGACTGTGGCAGCTGCTTTGTGTTTTCAAGTGAACTTTTTCTTATTGACTATTCTTGAGTCAGACTTACAGTAACCACACAGAATATACTATGCTACTACTGTAAAGTTGGGGCTTGCCTGTGCATACTTGGGTCCCCTGGACAATAACCCTTCCTGTGTTGCAGCGCTCGTCAGAAGTTTGTGAGACGCGCCTGGGAGAAGGCCCAAGTCACCGAGAAGTGGGCAGAAAGCAACTGGGCCAAAAAGATCGAAGCCAGACAAAAGGTACTGATATTTTGTACATTTCGATTGGCCATTAGCTGTTAGTCGAAACAGCAACTCCTCCTGGGGTCCACGTATTTCTGACAGAATGGCTCTGGGTTGGGGTCTGCTTATGGGTAGCAGTTGGTTTCTCAATGGCCGAGGTTAAACATATTTTGTCAAATGGGACACGGAAACTTCAATGGGCTTTAGATGACTCACTGCCCATACATTTGGGAACGACATCCTTGTTGTATATACTGTCAATGCCTATGTGTCCCTTCGGTCTTGCTTGGGTTGTCTTTGGGGTTTTGTTCCTAGAGTAGGTCCTGCACATCTTTAATTGATTTACAATATTTCTATACATTTGTTGACCCTTTTGGGTGTGTGGTGGAGCATCCAATACTACTTGATCACTGATTGTGGCCTAACTCATGAGAAGGTGTTTTGGCATGCTATGCTACTGGATTGTTCCTCCAACTTAAAGTTAAATACCATTCAAACTATCTTTTGGTATTTGTTTAATTAGTGCACTGTTGATAGTCACTAAATGTTTTGTGTGTCAGCATTCAAGGTTTCGACATGTAGAACTTTGAAAATACCGTGACACTTTCTGTATTTTTAAAGTTGTACATCTTATCTTCAGTGCTGACATGCCAAACATTTGGGGACTTTATCCACATTTGGACTAATTAAACAAATACCAAGAGTTTGGGTGGAATTTTCCTTTTAAGGGTGATATCCACTAAACACCAAATGGGACAAAACAGGGAGGGACCTTCTTGAATTTGTCGAATACATAAATGTCTTGATTTCCGTTGCAGAACGTTTTGCTATAGTGCTACTAATCTCTGTCCCAGTTGTATAACTGTTATGTCTCTACAGAGGGCCCAGATGTCCGACTTTGACCGCTTCAAGGTGATGAAGGCCAAAAGGATGGTGAGTGGAGAACATTTATTACATCAGATTATTACTTATGTAGAGTATTTTGGTTTGCAAATTAAATGTACATCATGGTGGAAATGAATTGAATTTTAAGAAACTTGTCACTAATGATCCATGGATTTGCTGTTTATGTCCACAGAGGAACAAGATCATCAAGCACGAGGTGAAAAAGCTGCAGAAAGAGGCAGCGAAGAAGGCATGATCTAAAATAAATCCTCTGGCTGAATTGTTCTCCTTCGTCCTCTTATATTTACTACTTCCCACCTGTCAATCACAGGACTATCTAAAAGCTGATGACACTCACATCTAACATTCTACACACTTCTGAATTCACAACGTTGCACCTCCACCCGGGTCTTCATGCCATTGTTCTGAACATCCTCCAAGCCACTCTACCCCACAGCGCAATAGTCAAATCACATTTTATTTGTCACATATGCCGCATACAACAGGTGGAAACCTTAACGTGAAACGCTTAATTACAAGACCTTAACCAACAATGCAGTTTTAATAAAATATTAACTACATTTAAATAAACTAAAATTAAAAGGTTATATACAGGGGATACCGGTATCGAGTCAATGTGCGGGAACAGACAGTAGAAGTGTAAATGCAATAGTCCGGATGGTCATTTGATTGATTGTTCAGCAGTCTTATGGCTTGGGGATAGAAGCTGTTGGAGAGCCTGTTGGGACTAGACGTGTCGCTCAGGTACCGCTTGCCGTGTGGTAGCACTGAGAACAGTGACAAGTCTGGTGGTTACCAGAGTCATTCTGAATGGGTGCCAACTACTGTTTAGTCTTAAATTATACTAGAGTGGCTCGAAATAAGATTACATTTATAAAGTAGTCAAATGTTTAGTGGGAACAACTTTGCCAGCATTATCATGTCGTACAACTTACTTACGGCATGGCAATGTCATTAGCTAGCACAGTAAGTCAAACATAGCTAGCTAGCAATGCTACCGTTAACTGGCAAAAATCCGGTGTCCCCTCGATGTTAGCTAACGTTATACTGCATCTAAAGTCAATCTGGCGATATCAAAATGGTAACAACAGGTTTTCCTTATAATTACAGTATTTGCCTCCTGTGAATGGCATTGTATTTCCAAGCCACTAATGCACTTTTGATAGTCTTCATCAGCGCTCGTTGACGGTGCATTGAGTAGAATGCTCAGATGGGTATCAGTCCAAACTAAACGTGACGAAACATGCAACCAATGAACTAAGACACTGCGACGACGAACCGTTAGAAGCAGTAGGTGGCCGTATTGTCTTTACTATAATATGGAATTACATTTGCTAAATACATCTGCTAAATTCTACACTACACACTAATCTGTGTGTTGAATCGCCACCCAGAATTTGATCTCTAATTTACCGTGGCCATCCCCTGCTGTTATCCGTTCATTGTGGTGTGTCAATGCTAAAGCAGCATCTGTCCAGTTTCAGAAGGGTGAAACGTAATATAACCTAGAATATAGAAATACCATGAAAAGAGATTGTGAATCACACACATTATGATTGTATAATCTGCATTGCAGACTTCCAGACCTTCAAACAATTACAGGTCACAGAATCACAACTGTCTGGGCTGATGAAGACTGCTTTAATTATTTACTGTAAGGAAGGGCTCACTTGAATAACACGAATGATTAACAAATCACTACTTTAGTTGGCATGAAATTATGGTCGTTTATGTACAGTGTCCTTTACTAAATCAGTTGCGAGAGTATCTGTTTAAAATGGTAACTGGCACCGTGGTATATGGTATGAGAAAGGCCGCTGCTATTCTCTTTTCATCCACTAGGTGATGGTAAAAGATTGAGAAACGTCAACAAGCTAAAATTGGGTTTGTGGTACTTTTCTAAGTGACCAACGCTGTTCACATATTCTTAGGGGTAGACTTGCCTTATTGAAAGTTTAAAGAATATTCTAGGGTTATGTTCAAGATCTTAAATGAATGCACCAGGGAGAAGTAAGTATATTGTCAGTAGCACTACCCTGCTGTGTGTGGGGCTAGATGAAGAGGGCGGGTTCTTCTGGACTACAGACGAGATGGGGGGGTGATTGTTTGAGGGTGCTTCTCTCACCATCTCTGGTCAAGGCGGGAGGGATGGGGAACCAAAAATGGAACAATCTGAGATGCTGCTAGGCTCAGGCTAATGAGGGGGGTTAGAACAGCTTCTATCTAACAGAAGATAAGAGATTGTTGGCCAATTTGACACATCCTCTAAAGATAGTGATCAGTTGGCAGTGTCTCGCTATGTGAAAGCTGCAGAACACACTTGGTTCACTCAAGGTCTTCAAATGCCCTGTTTTTTTTTATATAGAAATACACTACATGACCGAAAATATGTGGACACCTGCTCGTCGAACATCTCAACATCTGTCGGAACTAGAAGCACAAGCATTTCGCTACACTCGCAATATCTGCTAACCATCTGTATGTGACCAATAAAATTTTATTCCAAAATCATAGGCATTAATGTGGAGTTGGTCCCCCCTTTGCTGCTATAACAGCCTCTACTCCTCTGGGAAGGTTTTCCACTAGATGTTGGAACATTGCTGCAGGGACTTTATTCCATTCAGCCACAAGCACATCAGTGTTGTTGGGAACTGATGTTAGGTGATTATGCCTGGCTCGCAGTTGGTGTTCCAATTCATCCCAATGGGATACAGGTCAAGGCTACGTGCAGGCCAGTTACGTTCTTCCACACCGATCTCGACAAACCATTTCTGTATGGACCTCGCTTTGTGCAAGGGGGCATTGTCATGCTGAAGTTTGAAGCACAGAATCATCTAGAATGTTATTGTATAGTGTTAAGATTTTCCTTCACTGAAACTAAATGGCCTAACCCAAACTATGAAAAACAGCCCCATAGTCATTATTCCTCCTCCACCAAACTTTACAGTTAGCACGATGCATTCGGGCATTTAGCGTTCTCCTTGCAGCTGCCAAACCCAGATTCATCCTGCCAGATGGTGAAGCGTGATTCATTACTCCAGAAAACACATTTCCACTGCTCCAATGGAGGCAAGCTTTACACTACTCCAGCCAACGCTTGGCATTGCGCATGATGATCTTAGGCTTGTGTGCGGCGGCTTGGCCATGGAAACCCATTTCATGAAGCTCCCAGCAAACAGATCATGTGCTTCCAGAGGCAGTTTGGCACTCGGTAGTGAGTATTGCAACTGAGAACAGACAATTTTTACACGATAAGCGCTTCAGCACTCTGCGGTCCCTTTCTGTGAAATTGTGTGACCTACCACTTCGCAGCTGAGGCGTTGTTGCTCATAGACATTTACACTTCACAATAACAGCACTTACAGTTGACCGGGGCAGCTCTAGCAGGGCAGAAATTTGACAAACTGACTTGTTGGAAAGGAGGCATCCTATGATGGTGCCACGTTGAAAGTCAGAGCTCTTCAGTAATTCTACACACAATACCCCATAATGACAAAGCAAAAACAGGTTTAGAAATGTTTGCTAATTTATAATAAAACAATTAAAATAAGGACACAAGTATTCAGACCTTTTACTTAGTACTTTGTTGAACCACCTTTGACAGCGATTACAACCTCAAGTCTTCTTGGGTATGACGCTACAAGCTTCGCACACCTGTATTTGGGGAGTTTCTCCCATTCTTCTCTGCATGTCCTCTCAAGCTCTGTCAGGCCGGAAGGGGGGGGGGTGCTGCACAGCTATTTTGAGGACTCTCCAGAGATGTTCGATCAGGTTTAAGTCCATACTCTGGCTAGGTCACTCAAGGACATTCAGAGACTTGTCCTGAAGCCACTACTGCGTTGTCTTGGCTGTGTGCTTAGGGTTGTTGCCCTGTTGGAAGGTGAACCTTCGCCCCAGTCTGAGGTCCTGAGAGCTCTGGAGCAGGTTTTCACCAAGGAACTCTCTGTACTTTGCTATGTTCAATTTTGCCCCGATCCTGACTAGTCTCCCAGTCCCTGCCGCTGAGAAACATCTCCATAGCATGATTCTGCCCCCACCAGCTCTACAGACAATTCCTTTAACCTCATGGCTTGGTTTTTGCTCTGACATACACTGTCAACTGTGGAACCTTATATAGACAGCTGTGTGCATTTCCAAATCATGTCCAATCAATTTAATTTACCCCAGGTGGACTCCAATCAAGTTGTTGAAACGTCTCAAAGATGATCAATGGAAACAGGATGCACCTGTGTTCAATTTCGAGTCTCATCGCAAAGGGCCTGAATACATATGTAAATAAGGTATTTCTGTTTCTAATTTTGTGTATGTAGATTGCTGAGGGTCTTTTATTTATTTAAGCCATTTTAAAATAAGTCTGTAATGTAACAAAATGTTATGGGGGAAAACCAAATCACTTTGGATGTATTGTTGCTGTTAAATTTACACTGACGTTGATGCCATCTACAAGTCAGCGCTGAGGCATTGACTGATCAAATCAAGCTCCTCGAAGGTATTTACTCCCATTAGATCACAGCAATATCATTCCGCCACAGCTTCCCATGTTAATAGACGTATTGTAAATAGTAATTCTGTGCCTGTTAGTTTTTGCACTCTCAAGGAACCCACTTAGCGCATCTATGCTATTAATAGTTTTATATCATCGTTTTGCTACATGTGCTCATAAACATGGGTATTGTCATAGTAATCGTGTGCACATTTACCTGAATTCTACTATTAGCTCAATTTTTAATCCAACCAGGAAGCCTATTGTGGCTAGCATATCCAGTTCTGTTGACTCTTCTGTCACCATGGATACTTCGGCTGTTTTCAAATCTCGCAGAGCGGTTGGATTGTACATATGCGACTAAAGTCTAAAATTGGAATTTCTGGATGTCTAGGTGCATGACACTAGCTGAGACGTTCTGGTTATCTCAGTGGCCTGGCTGAATAGTTTGATTATGGTTAAGGACGTTGCCATTGCTGACGATGTTAGACAAAGGGGGGGGGGGGGGGGGGGGGGCTTTACGTAAAATCTCCAAAAAGTGTGAGCTGTTGGTTATAAAATTGTCTGTAAACCAAAATGTGCATATATGCACAACAGCTGCTTCGGCCGAGGCTGTTTGGTATTATTTCTGATTTATTTAAACCATTTCTGATATCTGAACTGGTTGTGTTGGGAGATCTAAATCTTGATTCAGATCAGTTTAAGAATATTTGTCTTGAGTTCAACTCTGCTCAGCTAATAACGAAACCCACTCGGATTAATGTAAAGAAAAACTAGCAAACTCCTCATTGACCTTATCCTGGCTAACCGTCTCTATAAGTATTTGGCTATTGATGTTTTTGCAAATGATTTCAGCGACCACAGCCCTGTTGCTTGCTTGCATTAGTGATAGCAAATTGAAAAACTATCATATCATTTTTAAATGTCACCCCAGGAATTTCTTCATGATCTACATTATTCTGAGCTTTTTTTCTACTATATAACTCCATTCCAGACCCTGTTTGGAAAATTTTTATTTTCTCTTCCATTTTTACGTCTCTGACTGATAAACAGGTCCCTTTTCAAGTCAAAAACCGAACTAATTCACGGTTCTCTCGGGTACTTTCAGACCGCTTGATAAGAAATCAAGCCTGGTTCAAGGCTAGACAAACAGTCTCGTTAGCTGATTGGCAGCTATTTAGGCAATTGAGAAATAAGTGCACCGCCTCGGTTAAACCGGCCATATCAAACTACTTCGCTGTGGCAGACTGTTATTGATTCCTCTAAATTCTGGAAAACCATTAATTCAATGAAGCGGGCTAATTCCTCTACCACCCCACCTAAGCAAGTAATTTGACTGAAAAAGTTCAGATTTGTGATGCTTCTTATCAGCATTTATTTTTATTATTATTATTATTATTTTTATCTCAACTGGTTTTCTGTTTGAAATAAATGGTGGTCATACTGGTCTTGGCAACATACAGCCACCAGTTGCCTCGATTAATTATCAGCCAACCTCACGTGACTTGGGGAATAGTAGTCAGGGTTTTTCTTTTTGGCAACTCACAAAAACAGAAGTTCTTGCTGCCTTATTAGCTATTGACACGAAGAAGTCATTAGGGGCTGACAATTTGGACCCCTCTTTGCTTAAGTATGCAGTGCCCGTCATTGCTGCCTCAGTTACACAATTTTTTAAATTTAGTATCATGAAATATTCCAAACGTGTGGAAAGCAGCTTTTGTGCTACCACTCTACACGGGCGAGGATAGTAATGATCTCGATAATTATCAACCTATTTCCAGGCTCCGTCTTGCGAAAATGCTAGAATCATTGGTCAACAAACAGCTACATTTCTATCTGTAAATTATATTCTTAATGTTTAATCAATCTGGAATCAGACCTAAACATTAGCTTGTTGTAAATTATATTTCAAAGGCCTTAGATTCTAGAAAGAATTGTGCTTCCATGTTTGTAGACTTGTGAAAAGCTTTTGATACTGTAAACCATTTTATTCTGTTGAATAAGCTGTACTCAATAGGGTTGGGTACTGATGCTTGTTTCATAATGATCTCAAGGACATAACTCAGGCCATCAAGGTAGATGGGGTCAAATTTGAGTTCTTTGAGTTACAGTGCCTTGCGAAAGTATTCGGCCCCCTTGAACTTTGCGACCTTTTGACACATTTCAGGCTTCAAATATAAAGATATAAAACTGTATTTTTTTGTGAAGAATCAACAACAAGTGGGACACAATCATCAAGTGGAACGACATTTATTGGATATTTCAAACTTTTTTAACAAATCAAAAACTGAAAAATTGTGCGTGCAAAATTATTCAGCCCCCTTAAGTTAATACTTTGTAGCGCCACCTTTTGCTGCGATTACAGCTGTAAGTCGCTTGAGGTATGTCTCTATCAGTTTTGCACATCGAGAGACTGAAATTTTTTCCCATTCCTCCTTGCAAAACAGCTCGAGCTCAGTGAGGTTGGATGGAGAGCATTTGTGAACAGCAGTTTTCAGTTCTTTCCACAGATTCTCGATTGGATTCAGGTCTGGACTTTGACTTGGCCATTCTAACCTGGATATGTTTATTTTTGAACCATTCCATTGTAGATTTTGCTTTATGTTTTGGATCATTGTCTTGTTGGAAGACAAATCTCCGTCCCAGTCTCAGGTCTTTTGCAGACTCCATCAGGTTTTCTTCCAGAATGGTCATGTATTTGGCTCCATCCATCTTCCCATCAATTTTAACCATCTTCCCTGTCCCTGCTGAAGAAAAGCAGGCCCAAACCATGATGCTGCCACCACCATGTTTGACAGTGGGGATGGTGTGTTCAAGGTGATGAGCTGTGTTGCTTTTACGCCAAACATAACGTTTTGCATTGTTGCCAAAAAGTTCAATTTTGGTTTCATCTGACCAGAGCACCTTCTTCCACATGTTTGGTGTGTCTCCCAGGTGGCTTGTGGCAAACTTTAAACAACACTTTTTATGGATATCTTTAAGAAATGGCTTTCTTCTTGCCACTCTTCCATAAAGGCCAGATTTGTGCAATATACGACTGATTGTTGTCCTATGGACAGAGTCTCCCACCTCAGCTGTAGATCTCTGCAGTTCATCCAGAGTGATCATGGGCCTCTTGGCTGCATCTCTGATCAGTCTTCTCCTTGTATGAGCTGAAAGTTTAGAGGGACGGCCAGGTCTTGGTAGATTTGCAGTGGTCTGATACTCCTTCCATTTCAATATTATCGCTTGCACAGTGCTCCTTGGGATGTTTAAAGCTTGGGAATTTTTTTTGTATCCAAATCCGGCTTTAAACTTCTTCACAACAGTATCTCGGACCTGCCTGGTGTGTTCCTTGTTCTTCATGATGCTCTCTGCGCTTTTAACGGACCTCTGAGACTATCACGGTGCAGGTGCATTTATACGGAGACTTGATTACACACAGGTGGATTGTATTTATCATCATTAGTCATTTAGGTCAACATTGGATCATTCAGAGATCCTCCCTGACCTTCTGGAGAGAGTTTGCTGCACTGAAAGTAAAGGGGCTGAATAATTTTGCACGCCCAATTTTTCAGTTTTTGATTTGTTAAAAAAGTTTGAAATATCCAATAAATGTCGTTCCACTTCATGATTGTGTCCCACTTGTTGTTGATTCTTCACAAAAAAATACAGTTTTATATCTTTATGTTTGAAGTCTGAAATGTGGCAAAAGGTCGCAAAGTTCAAGGGGGGCGAATACTTTCGCAAGGCACTGTACATAAAGGGGTGCCCCAAGGTTTGATATTCGGCCCACTATGGTTTACAATCTATATAAATAACATTGGAAATGCTGTAAAAAAATATATATTAGTTTGTATGCTGCTGATAGTGTTGTATTCCATTGCTCCATCGGTTGGCCAAGCCTTTTCACATTTAAAGTCTGATTGTCAAGCACTGCAGAGGTCACTATTGAATCTAAAGTTAATGCAAACACAAATTGAGTTCCTTCCTTCCTAAATAATTCTTGGTATCTGGCTTGATGACAAACTGTCATTTAAAGAACATGTCAGTGAGCTGGTGAAGAAGTTGAAGTTCAAGGTTGGTTTCTTTTACACAAATAAAGCATGTCGAACTTTTGATAATTGGAAGGAATTTGTCCAGGCTATTTTTATGTACATTTTAGATTAAGGTGTTATTATATCTATCAGTTCAGAGTATTGGAGACCTATGTTTATAAATGTCTTCTTTTGTTAATATGTTTTGTAAAATTGTCCAGGCTATTTTGTCCATTTTAGATTTTTTTGAATGTTATAGAGTGATCAGATGAATTGCAATTAATTGCAAAGTCCCTCTTTGCCATGCTGCCAGTAAGATTGCACCTAAATCAACCATTTATTGGATCATCAAGAACTTCAAGGAGAGCGGTTCAATTGTTGTGAAGAAGGCTTCAGGGGTGCCCAAGAAAGTCCAGCAAGCGCCAGGATCGTCTCCTAAAGTTGATTCAGCTGCGGGATCGGGGCACCACAAGTACAGAGCTTGCTCAGGAATGGCAGCAGGCAGGTGTGAGTGCATCTGCACGCACAGTGAGGCAAAGTCTTTTGGAGGATGGCCTGGTGTCAAGAAGGACAGCAAAGAAGCCACTTCTCTTCAGGAAAAACATCAGTGACAGACGGATAATCTGCCAAAGGTACAGGTATTGGACTGCTGAGGACTGGGGTAAAGTCATTTTCTCTGATGAATCCCCTTTCCAATTGTTTGGGGCATCTGAAAAAAAGCTTGTCCGGAGAAGACAAGGTGAGCGCTACCATCAGTCCTGTGTCATGCCAACAGTAAAGCATCCTGAGACCATTCATGTGTGGGGTTGTTTCTCAGCCAAGGGAGTGGGCTCACTCACAATTTTTCCTAAGAACACAGCCATAAAGAATGATACCAACACATCCTCCTGAGAGCAACTTCTCCCAACCATCCAGGAATAGTTTGGTGACGAACAACACTTTTTCCACAGCATGATGGAGCACCTTGCCATAAGGCAAAAGTCATAACTAAGTGACTCGGGGAACAAAAGATCGATATTTTGTGTCCATGGCCAGGAAACTCCCCAGACCTTAATCCCCTTGAGAACTTGTGGTAAATCGTCAAGAGGCTGGTGGACAAACAAAACCCCACAAATTCTGACAAACTTCAATCATTGATTGTGCAAGAATGGGCTGCCATCAGTCAGGATGTGGCCCAGAAGTTAATTGACAGCATGCCAGTGCGAATTGCAGAGGTCTTGAAAAAGAAGGGTCAACACTGCAAATATTGACTCTTTGCATCAACTTCATGTAATTGTCAATAAAAGCCTTTGACACTTATGAAATACTTGTTACTATGGAATACTGAAGTATAATTACATCTGACAAAAATATCTAAAGACACTAAAGCAGCAAACTTTGAAAATTAATATTTGTGTCATTCTCAACTTTTGGCCACGACTGTAGAACTCACATTATGTTTTGTATCAAAAAGTGGGTTGGGCCTCTTTGTATGTAAGGAGAGAGCAGCATTTTCTTGTGTTTATCTACAAAGCACTCATGCTGAAACTTCCTATGTATCTATCATAAGTAATTGCATTTAGACTTAGAAATGACCAAACCCGGTCTCCGGCTTGGACAACACTGGAGGCCCCTTCAGTCCTCAGAGAGTTGGGCGGTAAAGCTGCTTTTCATTTTATTTGCACCCTTTATGTGTTTAAAATATAGGGCTCCTGAGTGGCGCAGCGGTCTAAGTCACTGCATCTCAGTGCTAGAGGTGTCACTACAGACCCTGGTTCGATTCCAGGCTGTACCACAACTGGCCGTGATTGGGAGTCCCATAGTGCGCACAATTGGCCCAGTGTTGTTAGGGTTTGTCCGGGGTAGGCCTTGTAAATAATAATTTGTTCTTAACTGACTTGCCTAGTTAAATAAAGGTTTAATTAAAAAAAAAAAAAAATGTTAGTATGTTTGATTTATTTGTGCAGTGCTCATCTGTAAAATAGACCAAGAGAACAGGACTTAAAGCACAACAACACCAAACCACTAATTCCTGTGTTAAACAGTGTTAAATAACACGTGCATTTTTTGTTGTTTTTTTGTGAACAAATGTTTATTTTGTCTGTTATAACAAGGTTGGTAGAAATGTGAAAATTGTTGTGAAAATCAACGACAAGCAAGCAAACATAGCTACACACAATAATACCAAAGTCAATATCAGCATGTGAAGTAGCTAGCTAGCTGTAAAATTACCTAAACTATCAATTTGGGGGAGTGTATCTCACCGAGTTCAACTTGCAGTTCTCCGCCCAGAGCGAGTGCATAGCATGTTGCTATGGTAACACCGACCCTTTCCCATGTTTCCCCACAGACACACAGGGCGCATTGCGAGATGGTACTTGAAGGAGAAACTGAGTTGAATAATTTGCTACACTGTTTAGATTGTGCACATCATCTAAATGAAATATATACACTGTCATGACAATATAAATGGATGGATGTGTTCTAGACAAGTATGCCCATACCATATACTGGCTGAATTGTTGATCTGGAGGTAATGACATGATGGTGTGTTATCCTCTATTTGTAGTGACAAGAACCATGTAGCTATGACACGTTCCTACACGACTTCCTGATTTTACAGCTGGACCGTTTACAAGTTAAATCATGGAGAAAATTGTTTGGCTTTCACAAACAGGCTTTCACCAAATTGACAAGAATTTAATTATTTTTATTTCTGGAGGTGGATTATCCCTTTAAACTCGGGGTAACACCCTTTTGGATGCAGACAAACCAGGTTCAAAAACCCAGGTTCACAGTCAGGGCATTAACCTAACTAGCTTCAGGACTCTGCTGAATATATGTCCCTGGTCCTGCTTACTGATATCTCAGTGAAGTGTTGTACATATTAGATGTGTGCTAGTTATTAGTCCAGCCAGATCTCCTGTTCATTGCCCTTTCTAGGACAGGTCATTTTTGGTTAAAAAAGGCAGAACAAAAATGTATTGATACAATGTTAAGTCAGACCAACAGAGCACTCACATGGATTGCAGAGAGACCTACTTCATGTAATTAAACAGATATGACTCGTTAAGCACTGTAAGAGGTGAATAATTAGAAGGCTAATCAAGTGTTCTCTAGTCATGGCCCTGGAGAGGAACAGAAACAAGATGACATTGACAGACATAGTCACCCTGTTCCTAGCAAACAGTGTGTGTATATGTGTATATTTATTTTTAGTTTTGTTATTATTTTGTTATTTCTTACATGATTTGCGCAGAGTGTTTATTGCATTATTACCTACAGCTGAGATATTAGATATGCTGGTGAGTGACAGCCTTTCAACCAGAAATTCAACTTTCCTTTATTTGTACCCCCAAGGCACTTCCACTCATCACAGGGGCTGCTCCAAGAGGCCGTTGATGGAGAAAGAGGAATACGGAGTGGGCTTTTAGTCCCACTCCGGAGGCATGCATACAGTGCATTCAGAAAGTATTCAGACCTGTTGACTTATTCCACATTTTGTTACAATACAGCCTTGTGCTTAAATGTACTAAATTCGTTTTCCCCTAATCAATCTACACACAATACCCCATAATGAAAAAGCAAAAACAGGTTTTTATAAATGTTTGCTAATTTATAAAAAGAAAATACACATCACATTTACATAAGTATGCTGACCCTTTACTCAATAGTTTGTTGAAGTGATTACAGCCTCGACTCTTCTTGGGTATGACGCTACAAGCCTGACACACCTGTATTTGGGGAGTTTCTCCCATTCTTCTCTGCAGATCCTCTCAAGCTCTGTCAGGTTGGATGGGGAACGTCACTGCACAGCCATTTTCAGGTCTCTCCAGAGATGTTAGGTCCGGTTCAAGTCTGGGCTCTGGCTGGGCCACTCAAGCACATTCAGAGACTTGTCCCAAAGTCACTCCTACGTTGTCTTGGCTGTGTGCTTAGGGTCGTTGTCCTGTTGGAAGGTGAACCTTTGCCCCAGTCTGAGGTCCTGAGTGCTCTGGAGCAGGTTTTCATCAAGGATCTCTCTGTACTTTGCTACGTTAATCCTTCCCTCCAACTTGACTAGTCTCCCAGTCCCTGCCGCTGAAAAACATCCCACTGCATAATGCTGCCACCACCATGCTTCACTGTAGGATGGTATTGGCCAGGCGATGGTTTCCTCCAGACGTGACACTTGGCAATCAAGCCAAAGAGTTCAAACTTGGTTTCATCAGACCAGAGAATCTTGTTGCTGATGGTCTGAGAGTCCATAAAGTCCTGATTGGTGAAGTAATGCAGAGATGATTGTCCTTCTAGAAGGTTCACCCATCTCCCCAGAGGAACTCTGGAGCTCTGTCAGTGACCATTTGGGTTATTGGTCACCTCCCCGACCAAGGACTTTGTCCCCCATTGCTCAGTTTGGATGGGCGGGCCACCTCTAGGAAGAGTCTTGGTGACAAACATGTTTTGGTACCCTTCCCCAGATCTGTGCCTCGACACAATCCTGTCTCTGAGATCTATGGACAATTCCTTTGACCTCATGGCTTGGTTTTTGCTCTGACATGCACTGCCAACTGTGGGAACTTATATAGACAGGTGTGTGCCTTTCCAAATCATGCCCAATCAATTTAATTTAACACAGGTGGACTCCAAACAAGTTTGAGAATCATCTCAACTATGATCAATGGAAACAGGATGCATCTGAGCTCAATTTTGAGTCTCATAGCAAAGGGTCTGAATACTTATGCAAATAAGGTATTTCTGTTTTTAATTTTTAATGAAGTAGCTGAAATGTCTAAAAAACAGGTTTTGCTTTGTCATTATGAGGTATTGTGAGTAGATTAATGAGGAATTTGTATTTATTTAATCCATTTAAGAAGGATCAAATCAAATTGTATTTGTCACATGGGCCGAATACAACAGGTGTAGCCCTTACAGTGAAATACTTACTTACAAGCCTTTAACCAACAATGCAGTTTTAAGAAAATACCTAAAACATACAAAAATAACAAAATTGAGATAAGAATAATAAATAATTGAAGAGCAGCAGTAAATAACAATAATGGGGCTATATACAGGGGGTACCGGTACAGAGTCAGTGTGCGGGGGCACCGGTGTCGAGGTAATATGTACATGTAGGTAGAGTTATTCAAGTGACTATGCATAGGTAATACAGAGAGTAGCAGTAGCGTGGAAGAGGCGGGGGGGTGGGGGGGGGGGGGGGGGTTCAGGAGGTTGATTAGCTGTTCAGGAGTCTTATGGCTTGGGGGTAGAAGCTGTTTAGAAGCCTCTTGGACCTAGACTTGGTGCTCCGGTACCGTTTGCTGTACGGAGAAGAGTCTATGACTTGGGTGGCTGGAGTCTGACCATTTTTTGGGGCCTTCTTCTGACACTGCCTTGTATAGAGGTCTTGGATGGCAGGAAGCTTGGCCCCAGTGATGTACTGGGCCGTACACACTACCCTCTGTAATGCCTTGCGGTCGGAGGCCGAGCAATTGCCATACCAGGCAGTGATGCAACCACTCGATGGTGCAGCTGTAAAACCTTTTTAGGATCTGAGGACCCATGCCAAATCTTTTCAGTCTCCTGAGGGGGAATTGGTTTTGTCGTGCCCTCTTCAGAACTTTCTTGGTGTGCTTGGACCATGTTAGTTTGTTGGTGGTGTGGACGCCAAGGAACTTGAAGCTCTCAACCTGCTCCACTACAGCCCCGTCGATGAGAATGGGGGCGTGCTCGGTCCTCCTTTTCCTGTAGTCCACAATCATCTCCTTTGTCTTGATCACATTGAGGGAGAGGTTGTTGTCCTTGCACAACATGGTCCGATCTCTGACCTCCTTCCTATAGGCTGTCTCATCGTTGTCGGTGATCAGGCCTACCACTGTGTCATGACGTTGGCCTGTGGGTGAGGTTTATGATCCCCACATAAATACCTTTCTCCCTTTCCTCTCTCTTGACTCTACAGAAGGACTCTTGAAAAGCCTTTGTTAAACATAGAGTCTGGGAACATTAAAAGGTAGGGGGAAAGGAACCATATTTCAGTAATCCAACCAGTTGAAAATATGCTTTGGGACTTAATGAATATAATGTCAGTTCAGTTGGCTTCTGAGACATGATTACTGATGATAGGACGACATAAAATGTATCTTGGAAAGTCTACACATTATAGTTATCAGATTCACATGAAATTGTTGCGCAATTTAAATGTTTAAATATGAAACTATTTGTGAAAAGATGAAATGTAATTTTAGCTTCCAAATGAGAGAATTGGGTTTTCATGAGTGAACTATGCTCACCTCAGTGGCCCTGCACATGTGAACAGACATTGTTTATAAACTATGAAACACGTCCTTCTCTCCCCTCCTATATAAAGCCCTTCCCGAAAATGTAACTTTCTGTTCCGAGGACGTTAGTGCGACAGTCCTACATTTAAAAGGGCTCAGAGAATAAGCTGTTCCAAGGACGTGTGGACTTAAGATCCCCACGTTGAAAGGACAAAGACCACCTACAGAACTAAGCCAACCTTTGTTCTCTAACGAAATTAGCATAGAATTTCAATGTGAAGTTGACGACCTACATGCTGGAAGGATGAATTTCGACTATACCAGCCAGAATATAGCATGAGCATATAGCATGGAAACTTGGTATGAACTTTGAACTCTTATTCACTCCAGAAGTGATACCTCCTAGCCGTTGAGTTAGCAGCAGTCGCTAAGCGTGGGCTAGGAGAGGACGGACAGAGTATCCATTCTACCACGCTCCAGTTCACCACTAGACAGTCTTCAGAGGACCAGAGATTCATAAAGGACAAACCGGCCTTTCATCGACGACCAATCTACCGAAGCGCAGCTCAGATTAAATATTTATTGCATTCTCCTTTTTCAAATGGGCGGTTATGTAGAATGCATAAGATTCTGTATTTACAATAGTATAGCTTCTCCCTTTGTTCCTCAGTCTTCCCGCTCTTTCACTCAAACCCAACCCCCTCTCTTTGTGTAACCAGCCGTCGTATCTGTTCCGTCCACCAGGGACGTTTTCTTTGACATAATTTGTAATCAATCAATTCTGTGTGATTATTTAGTAAATAAATAATTTAACCAAATGTTGTATTGCTGATTCAACTTGTTAGCCAGGGTTTGTGAAGATATCTGAAAGTTGTAAACTCTTGGTTGAGACTAAATAAGGTGAGGATTAAATATTGACTGCTATTGATGTAAAAGATTACCAGGTCTTTAAGAGTTTTACTACACTTTCTAGTTAATTATCTATCTGATTAGCTTATTCAGGTAATATTAATTACAGAGAAATTATTTCATAGAATAGCATGTCATATCACTAAATCAGGCATAGTCAAAGACACGACAACTGTTGTGTCATCAGCAAACTTAATGATGGTGTTGGAGTAGTGCCTGGCTGTGCAGTCATGAGTGAACAGGGAGTACAGGAGGGGATTGAGCACGTACCCCTGATTGGCCCCTGTGTTGAGGATCAGCGTGGCGGATGTGTTGTTACCTACCCTTACCACCTGGGGGTGGTCCGTCAGGAAGTCCAGGATCCAGTTACAGATGTAGGTGTTACGCGCCCAGGGTCCTTGGCTTAGTGATGAGCTTTGAGGGCAGTATGGTGTTAAACGCTAAGCTGTAGTCAAAGAATAGCTGTAGTCAAAGAATAGCATTCTCACATAGGTGTTCCTTTTGTCCAGGTGTAAAAGGGCAGTGTGGAGTACAATAGAGATTGCATAATCTGTGGCTCTGTTGTTGTGGTATGCAAATTGAAGTGGGTATAGGGTTTCTGGGATAATGGTGTTGATGTGAGCCATGACCAGCCTTTCAAAGCATTTCTTGGCGACATATGTGAGTGCTATGGGTCGTTAGTCTTTTAGGCAGGCTACCTTAGTGTTCTTGGGCACAGGGACTATGGTGGTCTGCTTGAAACATGTTGGTATTACAGACTCAGTCAGGGAGAGGTTGAAAATGTCAGTGAAGACACTTGCCAGTTGGTCAGCGCATGCTCAGAGTACACGTCCTGGAAATCCGTCTGGCCCTGCGGCCTTGTGAATGTTGACCTGTTTAAAGGTCTTACTCACATCGGCTGCGGAGAGCGTGATCACACACTCGTCTGGAACAGCTGATGCTCTCTTGCATGTTTTAGTGTTACTTGCTTCGAAGCGAGCATAGAAGTTATTTAGCTCGTCTGGTAGGCTCATGTCACTGGGCAGCTCTCGGCTGTGCTTCCCTTTGTAGTATGTAATAGTTTGCAAGCCCTGCCACATCCAACGAACATCGGAGTCGGTGTAGTATGATTCGATCTTAGCCCTTTATTGACGCTTTGCCTGTTTTGTGGTTCGTTGGGGGGCATAGGGGGATTTCTTATAAGCTTCCGGGTTGGAAGTCACGCTCCTTGAAAGCGTCAGCTCTACCCTTTAGCTCAGTGTGAATGTTGCCTGTAATCCATGGCTTCTGGTTGGGGTATGTACGTACAGTCACTGTGAGGACGATGCACTTATTGATAAAGCCAGTGACTGATGTGGTGTACTCCTTAGTGCCATCTGAAGAATCCCGGAACAAATGCCAGTATGTGCTAGCAAAACAGTCCTGTAGTTATAGCATCTGCTTCATCTGACCACTTTTTTATAGACCGAGTCACTGGTGCTTCCTGCTTTACATTTTTGCCAAATGGAGGGCGAGGGAGAGCTTTGTATGCGTCTCTGTGTGTGCAGTAAAGGTGGTCTGGATTTTTCCCCCTCTGGTTGCACATTTTAACATGCTGATAGTAATTAGGTAAAACTAATTTTAAGTTTCCCTGCATTAAAGTCCCCGGCCACTAGGAGCACCACCTGGATTAGCGTTTTCCTGTTTGCTTATGGCGGTATACAGATCATTGAGTACGGTTTGGTGCCAGTCTGTGGAGGTATGTAGACAGCTATGAATAAAACAGAGAACTCTCTAGGTAGATAGTGTGGTCTACAGCTTATCATGAGATACTCTACCTCTGGCGAGCAAAACCTTGAGACTTCCTTAGATATCGTGCAACAGCTGTTGTTTACATATATTGTTAGGCCCCCCTCCCCCTGTCTTACCAGAGGCTGTATGTTCTATCCTGCCAATAGTGTATAACCTGCCAGCTGTATGTTCTTAATGTTGTTGTTCTGCCATGACTCGGTAAAACATAGGATATTACAGTTTTTAATATCCTGTTGGTAGGATATACATGCTTTCAGTTTGTCCCATTTTATTTTCCAGCGATTTTAACGTTAGCTAGCAGGACGAAAGGCAGAGACAGATTAGCCACTCGTCGCCTGATCCTCACAAGGCACCCTGATCTTTATCCGCGAAATCTCAGTTTCCTTCTCCAGCGCATGACGGGGATCGGGGCCTGGTTGTGTGTCTGTAGTATATCCCTCCCATCTGACTCTTTGAAGAAAAACGCTTTGTCTAATTTGATGTGAGAAATTGCAGTTCTGAAGTCCAGAAGCTCTTTTCGGTCATAAGAGATGGTAGCAGCAACATTATGTACAAATCAAGTTACGAACATTGCGAAAAACAAACAAAATAGCATGGTTGGTTACGAGCCGATAAGACGGCAGTCATCCCCTCCGGCGCCATCATGAGCAGGTACAGAATAAGGCTGTAACATAATGGCTGTGATAGGAAATAAACTGAGGATGGATCAACAACATTGTAGTTACTCCACATTACTAACCTAATTGACAGAGTGAAAAGGAGGAAGCCTCTACAGAAAGAAAATATATTCCAAAACATGCATCCTGTTTGCAAAAAAAACCTGATTGAGCCTGCTTTTCAGGGAGAGATGAATTCACCTTTCAGCAGGACAATAACCTAAAACACAAGGCCAAATATACACTGTAGTAGCTCACCAAGAAAACTGAATGCTCCTGAGTGGCCGAGTTACAGTTTTGATTTAAATCTACATGAAAATCTGAATATGTTTGTATTTCCTTTATTTTATTTTTGGAATTTGTGTGCATTGTTTTGTATTGTTAGGTATTACTGCATTGTTGGAGCTAGGAACATAAGCATTTCGCTGCACCTGCGATAACATTTGCAAAATATGTGTACTCGACCAATCCAGAAAAAGTAATGTTATTACAACTGTTTAAAGTTGTTGCAATAACACCTATTTTTCTCCAAAGGTCATTCATCTACATCTGTTATTATGTTGAGAATAGAACAGCAGAACGTGTGTGTGTGTTTGTGTCCCGGATTTCCTCAAAAGTCCCCATAAGGATAGTAAAACAAGGGAAATCTCCTTTGTGGGGACATTTCCCAGGTCTCCACAAGGACAAATACTTTTTAGGGTTTAGGGTTACAATTAGGGGTAGGAGTTAGGGTTGGGGTTAGGTTTAGGGTTAGGTTTAGGGTTAGGGTTACAATTAGGGGTTAGAGTTAGGGGTTAGGGGTAGGAGTTAGGGTTAGGGGTAGGGTTAGGGGTAGGAGTTAGGGTTAGGGGTAGGAGTTAGGGTTAGGGGTAGGAGTTAGGGTTAGGGTTACAATTAGGGGTTAGGGTTACAATTAGGGGTAGGAGTTAGGGTTACAATTAGGGGTAGGAGTTAGGGTTAGGGTTACAATTAGGGGTAGGAGTTAGGGTTAGGGTTAGAATTAGGGGTAGGAGTTAGGGTTAGGGTTACAATTAGGGGTAGGAGTTAGGGTTAGGGTTACAATTAGGGGTAGGAGTTAGGGTTAGGGAAAACATGATTTTGAATGCATATCAATTTTAAGTCACCACAAGGATAGTAAAACATATACTGTGTGTGTGTGAGTCAAATCAAATTTTATTGGTCACACACATGGTTAGCAGATGTTATTGCGAGTGTAGCAAAATGTTTGTGCTTCTAGTTCCGCCAGTGCAGTAATATCTAACAAGTAATCTAACACTTCCACAACAACTACCTAATACACACAAATCTAAGTAAAGGGATGGAAAAAGAATATGTACATATAAATACATGGATGAGCAATGATGCAATAGATGGTATAAAATACAGTATATACATATCGAATGAGTAAAGTAGCATTAATAAAGTGTCTGTATGTAGGCAACAGCCTCTGTTAGTGATGGCTGTTTAACAGTCTGATGGCCTTGAGATTGAAAATTAGCTTCTGTCTCTCGGTCCTAGCTTTGATGACCTCACCTTCTGAATGGTAGCGGGGTGAACAGGCAGTGGCTCGGGTGGTTGTTTCCTTGATGATCTTTTTGGCCTTCCTGTGACATGGGTGGTGTATGTGTCCTGGAGGGCAGGTCGTTTGCCCCCGGTGATACGTCGTGCAGACCACACCACCATCTGGAGAGCCCTGCGGTGGTGGGTGATGCAGTTGCCGTACCAGGCGGTGATACAGCCTAACAGGATGCTCTCAATTGTGCATCTGTAAACTTTTGTGAAGGTTTAAGGTGACAAGCCAAATTTCTTTGCCAAATTTCCCAGTAAGACCAACCCTTAGACGAGGCTCCTCTGCAATGTTGACTTTATCACCAAGGTTCCTCTGGCACAATGATTGCCAGGACTGGAATATTGGGAATGGAGATGTTGAATGAATTACACTTCTTCCTCCCTGCTCTTTCACTCTACACATACTCACACTGCACCTGCATAAAGCGCCTCTACAGTGATTACAGTGTTTTGGGCTAGTAGTTTCCCATTTTGTGTTTATTTGCATTGATATGAGGGTGCTCGAGTTTTTATTCGATATATCGTGTTTGTGTCAATTTAAAAACAGAAATACATCTGGTGTGGTTTATTTGTTGTTGATGTTTGCAGGTTTACGTACTTCTGACGTCAGAGATGACTAGAACCGATGCGCCCCAAAGCAGAGAGCGAGAGAGAACTGCTGCATCTATCAGATTCACACACGGAAGCTTTGAATTAGCCGCAGTTATTTTCAGTGCTCAATCTAACTAAATCTAGTGCTATTGACAAGGCTGAAGATTGATGTTATCAGAGCACATTGTACAGCCTAGTTGCCTAATCGACGGTCGTTCTTCGAGGCAGTCTGCATTGAATGACTTATAACGAATGAACGCAGCGAGAAGGTCAGAATTAGCCTACATTGCAACTCACCGCAGCGCGGTAAGTCAACTAAATACCGTAACCGTCCACACACAGGTAACCTATAGGATCTTTATGTATTTGCTTTTAGTGGCGTCCTTATGTTTTGTATCTGCCAAACAAGCCCATCAGCCTATACTGTGTAGGCTATTAAAATTATACTGTACCTTTATTGCCTACCTCGCCAATGCCATTGAAAAGCCATGGCTTTGCGGGTTTCTTTGTCGGTAACAAATAACATTCACCATATAGCTTTGACAGCCTGTCACATTTTGGATGAGGAAGAAAGGGTTGACACATGCGTTGTCCTGTGTTGACATGAATGGTCCAGACCTCTTGGCAGAGTGACACACTCAGATAGCCTACAGGGAGGCCAGATATTTTGTCCCCAAAATATAGTCACTTATCTCAATTATTTAGTCTTCCAAAAATAGTAGCTAGGGTTCTGCAGTTGTTGTTTGTCAGCTTTGTAATGCCAGGCCAGGGTTGTTGATTTTTCTTCTGCCATATCCTACTTAAATAAGAAAAACAATCATTATTAAATATTAGTAATAAATAATTATTAATAATGCAGTTATTATACAGTGAACAAAACATATAAACGCAAAATGTAAAGTGTTGGACCCTTGTTTCATGAGCTGAAATAAAAGATCCCAAAAATTTTACACACAAAAAGCTTATTTCTCTCAAATGATGTGCACACGTTTGTTTACATCCCTGTTAGTGAGCATTTATCATTTGCCAAGATAATCCATCCACCTGACAGGTGTGGCATATCAAGAAGCTGATTAAACAGCATGATCATTACACAGGTGCACCTTGTGCTGGGGACAATAAAAGGCAACTCTAAAATGTGCAGTTTTGTCACACAGCACAATGCCTCAGATGTCTCAAGTTGAGGGAGCATGCAATTGGCATGTTGACTGCAGGAATGTCCACCAGAGCTGTTGCCAGATAATTTCATGTTAATTTCTCTACCATAAGCCGCCTCCAACATCGTTTGAAAGAATTTGGCAGCACGTCCAACCGTCCTCAGAACCGCAGACCAATGTGTATGGCGTCGTGTGGGTGAGCGGTTTGCTGATGTCATTTTATCGATAGCAATTTGATTGCAATTTGAATGCACAGGGATATCCTGACGAGATCCTGAGGCCCATTGGCATGCCATTCATCTGCCTCCATCACTTCATGTTTCAGCAAGATAATGCATGGCCCCATGTTAGAAGGATCTGTATACAATTCCTGGAAGCTGAAGATGTCCCAGTTCTTCCATGGCCTGTATAATCACCAGACATGTCACCCATTAAGCATGTTTCGGATCCTCTGGATCAATTTAATTGACTGATTTCTTTATATGAAGTGTAACTCTGTAAAATCTTTGAAATTGTTGCATGTTGCATTTATATTTTTGTTCAGTATATATTTGCTGACATTGTGGAGAGTGGTTGAAGTGTCTATTGGAAATGTAGACCCTGACCCTTCATAGTACAGTGTGTCACAGTTGTGCTTACAGGGTAATCAATACACACTACTGGAACAGTTATACAACACCCTGCCTGCCCTACTGCTTGCCTGCCTGTCTGGTTGGAATGTGTCCTCACATTGAGGTAGCCTTGCCCTACCCAGGGCAGGGTTAGGGTTCATACCAGTAGTCTGAAATGTCCTTTCTTCCCTTGCCCAGTTCATCTGAACTGATCTGACAATGTGAATGCAAAAAGGTGGATACGTGCACACACACGGACACACCTGAATAGTCACCTTTTAGGAATGTTCTTGGGAGCAGTTCGGTCATGTCTCTGTGGTTCTTGACACCAGATCAGGAATTCCTGTAAGGGGAACATTTCGCCTATCTGGAAGAAGTATTGTATAATCAGACATATGCGTGTGTGTGCCTAAACCTTCCCTATGGTGGTTGGAATGGTTCCTATGTGTGTGAAAATGATCAACTCTCTTTCTCCCCTGTCTTCCCACCCCCTTCCTCCCTCTCTCCCCACCCCCTTCCTCCCTCTCTCCCCACCCCCTTCCTCCCTCTCTCCCCACCCCCTTCCTCCCTCTCTCCCCACCCCTTTCCTCCCTCTCTCCCCCTCAACCCGCACTTTCTTTCGCTCTCACAGGGCTGGAACGCAGACTGCACCATGAGTTCCAGTTCACTAGCAGAAGACTGATCTAAGATCAGAATCTAAAGCCAAATTCATCATATGGCGGTAGAGGTCTCCCGTAGGCACAGATCCAGGATCAGTTCACCGTCCCAACTATCCAGACTCTAAAATGCAAAACTGATCTTATATCAGCATATAGGGCCAACTTCATCCCAATCCCCAGCAGCCATGGCAGGGTTCAAGAGGGGTCACGATGGGAAGATCGCCGGGCTCTACGACCTGGACAAGACGTTGGGACGAGGACACTTTGCCGTGGTCAAACTAGCACGCCACGTCTTCACGGGAGAAAAGGTAGCTTGTCTGTCTGCCTGGTCTTTTCAAATCAAATCAAATTTGATTTGTCACATACACATGGTTAGCAGATGTTAATGCGAGTGTAGCGAAATGCTTGTGCTTCTAGTTCCGACAATGCAGTAATAACCAACGAGTAATCTAACCTAACAATTCCACAACTACTACCTTGTACACACAAGTGTAAAGGGATAAAGAATATGTACATAAAGAGATATGAATGAGTGATGGTACAGAACGGCATAGGCAAGATGCAGTAGATGGTATAGAGTACAGTATATACATATGAGATGAGTAATGTAGGGTATATAAACATAAAGTGGCATAGTTTAAAGTGGCTAGTGATACATGTATTACATAAAGATGGCAAGATGCAGTAGATGTAGCAAGATGCAGCAGTTTAAATGAGTACAGTATATACATATACATATGAGATGAGTAATGTAGGGTATGTAAACAATATATTAAGTGGCATTGTTTAAAGTGGCTAGTGATACATTTTTACATCAATTTCCATCAATTCCATTATTAAAGTGGCTGGAGTTGAGTCAGTATGTTGGCAGCAGCCACTCAATGTTAGTGGTGGCTGTTTAACAGTCTGATGGCCTTGAGATAGAAGCTGTTTTTCAGTCTCTCGGTCCCTGCTTTGATGCACCTGTACTGACCTCACCTTCTCGATGATAGCGGGGTGAACAGTCAGTGGCTCGGGTGGTTGTTGTCCTTGATGATCTTTATGGCCTTCCTGTGACATCGGGTGGTGTAGGTGTCCTGGAGGGCAGGTAGTTTGCCCCCGGTGATGCGTTGTGCAGACCTCACTACCCTCTGGAGAGCCTTACGGTTGTGGGCGGAGCAGTTGCCGTACCAGGCGGCGATACAGCCCGACAGGAAGCTCTCAATTGTGCATCTGTAGAAGTTTGTGAGTGCTTTTGGTGACAAGCCGAATTTCTTCAGCCTCCTGAGGTTGAAGAGGCGCTGCTGCGCCTTCTTCACAATGCTGTCTGTGTGGGTGGACCAATTACGTTTGTTCGTGATGTGTACGCTGAGGAACTTAACTTACTACCCTCTCCACTACTGTCCCGTCGATGTGGATAGGGGGGTGCTCCCTCTGCTGTTTCCTGAAGTCCACAATCATCTCCTTTGTTTTGTTGATGTTGAGTGTGAGGTTATTTTCCTGACTGGGAAGATACTGCATTTCTGGTCCAAAGGGAATACTACTGGTTCTAAATGTTTCTACTGGCAGTAAATTGATTGATTAATGTAAAGTAATTGATTGGCTAGCAATCCTGTAATTATTATTCCATATCAAGGTGACACTTAAGTTCAGACTGGAACTTGTAGCCAGTGGCTATATGTCCTAGGAGAAGGATGATGATTCTGATGAAGAACATGATAATAATAATCATTATTTCCACTCCAGGTAGCCGTGAAGGTGATCGATAAGTCCAGACTGGACCCAGTAGCCAGAGCTCACCTGTTCCAGGAGGTCAGGTGTATGAAGCTGGTGCAACACCCCAACGTGGTGCGTCTGTATGAGGTCATCGACACGCAGACCAAGCTCTACCTAATCCTGGAGCTGGGTGATGGAGGGGACATGTACGACTGCATCATGAAGCACGACGGAGGACTCACGGAGGAGGTGTGTGGTGGGTGGGGGAGTGTGTGGGTTTGGAGGGGTGTGTGTGTGTGTGTAAAAAGGACTACAGCAGCATTGTAAACACCCTACCTATAAAAACATAATATCATGATCATCATCACTAAAGCTGAAGATGTCTTAACTCCTCCCTCCAGGTGGCGAAGCGTTACTTTGCCCAGATCGTCCATGCCATCTCCTACTGCCACCAGCTCCACGTGGTGCACCGTGACCTGAAGCCAGAGAACGTGGTGTTTTTTGAGAAGCAGGGCCTGGTCAAGCTCACTGATTTTGGCTTCAGCAACAAGTTCCAGCCAGGGGAGAACCTGGCCACCTCCTGTGGCTCTCTGGCCTACTCTGCTCCAGAGATACTGCTGGGAGATGAATATGACGCACCCGCTGTGGGTGAGTGTCTGTTGGGGGAACTGTGTTTGTGTTGGGGGGAGGGAAGGAGGGTGTGTGTGTGTAGGAGTGTGTCTGTATTTGTATGCATGAAGGGACTGATTTCAGACTGGCTTGTTGTGATTTATCAACAGTGGCAGGTTGTTATTGCAATCTTTACTTCAGAAAGATTTGAGACATACTGCCTTTTCTGTGTGGTGCTGTCTTTCTCTCCATCTCTCGCACTCTCTTTCTCGCTCAATTTCTGTCTTTCTTTGTGTGTGTGTGTGCGTGTGTGTGTGTGTTAAACTCTCCAGAATCCATAGTCCAGCGTGTGTTCTTCCCAGTGGGAAAAGTGCATACAGTCCTCTATCTGTCCCAGGTGAACTGCTAGATCCTCTAACAGACCAGGCTAATAATGACCCTTACATGCAGTTGGCTTTTGGGTCAATTCCATTTCAAAGTCAATACAGTTAGGAAGTATACTGAAATTCCAAGACAATTTTTTTTCTAATTGAAAATGTGGAATTGGGATTTCTGTTTACTTCCTGTATTGACTGAATTGGTCCCAATAGAATGGACCCCAACCTTGCTTGGCAGACAAACTGGGACACTTTCACAACTATCAGACTACTAACGACAGAGGTATTGCAGAGGGTAGTGCCTTAGCTGGTTATAGTATTAATAAATTAATATCACTTTATTGGGGCGGCAGGTAGCCTAGTGCAGGTAGCCTAGTGCAGGTAGCCTAGTGCAGGTAGCCTAGTGGTTAGAGCATTGGGCCAGTAACCGAAAGGTTGCTGGATCGAATCCCCGAGCTGATAAGGTAAACAACAAGGCAGTTAACCCACTGTAGCCTGTTTTCCCAAGTATGGTTCTCATTCAGAGACAACGATCGACAGCTGCCTCTGATTGGGAACCATACCAGGCCAAACACAGAAATACAAAACCTAGAACAAAAACATAGAATGCCCACTCCAACTCACGCCCTGACCAAACTAAAACAGAGACATAAAAAAGGAACTAAGGTCAGGATGTGACATTTATATTGTTCCATTCGGTTCCTTTTTAAACTTCGGAAATATATATATTTTTTAGATTTAGCTTGACATTAAATAACTTCACCAATCAATGCGGATAGAGAATCTTGCTATGGAGCGGGCAAGCTATTTACATGCATTGGACAGACAAGTGTAGGGCATGAGAAGCAACTGGAACTTTGCGGGTGGGGAGGGAGAGGGCGGAAAAGCAAGGTTGGCTTGAAGCGCTGAGCCTCTTGTTGTTTTGACACTTAAGTTCAGACTGGACCTTGTAGCCAGAGGCTATTATCTGAATTAGGCCCACAGAATTATACCTACGGAGGAGCGGCTTCTATGAAAGAACTTTGAATGTCTTTGAACTTCAAAGAGTTTGCATAGCTAACGTTGGAACAGAGCTAGCTAACTATGCTTTTTAAAATAACAATTCTTTTCTGGAACAGTATAGATCACTTTTGTTCTAGGATCTGATCCCTGAACCAGTTCCAACCCCTGATACATATACAGGTTTTGGAGAGAGGTGCGCCAGACTTTCTCCGTCGGACCCGGGATTCAAACTGCCAACCCTCTGGTTGCTCGCACGCCTCTCTAACTTCTAGGCAACTATCCGGTCTATATCTCACTCTATCTATTATCTTCTGAATGGAGAAGAGGTAGATAACAACTCCCAAATCAAATATCAATACACAATGAAATTGGTTTCTACACCATAATGTGTTTCTCCTAGCACCTCTGGTGTAACGACACCTCACAGAGGGACTAAGTGATGGATATAAAATGAAAAAGAAAGAGGGAAAACAAGAGGGGGAGGGGAGAGACTGAAAGGGGAAGAAAGAGAGCGAGAGAGACAAAGGGAATCAGTATTCATCCCCTGCACCCAGAGGCCAAGGCTTCAGACCCAGAAAGAAAGAGGGAGCATTTCACATTTTTCTGACTGAGTGGAGACGCAGGGCCAGTTTCTGTCTCGCTCTCTATTTTATCCTTCTCTTTTGTGCTGAGCAGATGATCCGATTTGTGTTTGTAGTTGCTGACGCCTCTGGTTATGTGTGTGTGCTGTTGATATCACTCAGCAATGCGGTGATTGCTGAATGTAGCCCATCTGGCAGAGGTTGAGGGATGTCTAAGGAAATGGTAGGGGCACTGATTGTTATGGGGCGAGGGTTGTATCTTAACACCAGGCCTGTAATAGAGGATGCAGAGGGTGTTACATCACATAGCTGTCTCACTAATAGCAGTTCTATAGCTAATAAGAGAGACACTGACAAGCTCTCTTTTAAATATGTATCCAAGAAACTGTCAGCCAGATGGTTTATAAATAAAGTTATCCAGAGGCTGTCAGCCCACGGGTTTATAAATAAAGTTATCCAGGAAGTTGTTTGCCCTATGACAAGGTAATGAGGGACTGGGGGCACGGTTGCAAAAAAACCTGGTGACGTGAAAACAGGCGATAGCAATGTTTTGTTGTCCTCTCTTACTGCAGTGTGTGTGTAGATAGTTGTTCTGTTAATGGTTGTTCTGAATAAGATAACTGTTTCATGTACTGTAACATGACGTGTGTTAGAGACATTGAAGGATGAACATAAACCCATTTTGTGTGTGTGTGTGCCTGCATGTGTGTTGGTTCTTATGTGTGTGGGCGTGTATCCATGCATGAGCGGAACGTTAATGTGTGTGTGTGTGTGTGTGTGTGTGTGTGTGGTCAGGCAGATGCCCTAGGCCAGTGTGTGTATTTATGGAAGTGTCCTGGTCAGATGATTCATGCTTCTTCTGAGTAGAAGCAGGTTGTTCTTATGTAGGTCAGTGGAAAAAAACATACAATACCATGCATCGCTTTCTTAGTCTTTCTGTATTTCTCCCTCAATCTTTTTTCCCTCTTTCTCTGTCTGTCTTTCTTACTCTCACTTGTCCTTTCTCTCTCTCTCTAACTGTTTCTCTGTTTCACAAGTGAAATGTAGCTGTAGCTATACACCTTTCTCCAGGTATATGAAGGACCAATAAGAGGGGCTAACCTCTTTTTTTTTTCTCTCTCTCTCTCTCTCTCTCTCTGTAGATATCTGGAGTCTGGGGGTGATTCTGTTCATGTTGGTGTGTGGCCATCCACCCTTTCAGGAGGCCAACGACAGTGAGACCCTCACCATGATCATGGACTGTAAATATACAGTAGCATCACACATCTCCTCAGCCTGCAGAGAGTGAGTCACACACATGCACGTACAGACACACTCCATTTGAAAGTACTCTGTAGCTGCTGCATATTTCATGCCCATAGATGTGTGAAGAGCGAGAGTGGAGAGGGGGAACGTGGAGAGCAGAGGGGATGAGAGGAGAGAGGGAACGTGGAGAGCAGAGGGGATGAGAGGAGAGAGGGAACGTGGAGAGCAGAGGGGATGAGAGGAGAGAGGGAACGTGGAGAGCAGAGGGGATGAGAGGAGAGGGAACGTGGAGAGCAGAGGGGATGAGAGAAGAGAGGGAACGTGGAGAGCAGAGGGGATGAGAGGAGAGAGGGAACGTGGAGAGCAGAGGGGATGAGAGGAGAGAGGGAACGTGGAGAGCAGAGGGGATGAGAGGAGAGAGGGAACGTGGAGAGCAGAGGGGATGAGAGGAGAGAGGGAACGTGGAGAGAGAGAGAGGCATAGTATAAAAATACAGTATCTCTCCTCTCCCTCTGCAGTAGTACCCCAGTCCCAGCACCAGCCCCAGTCCCAGTCCCAGCCCCAATGCTGTGTTAAGTTGAGTGTATCTCTGATGTTTCCATTAAAACATCAGGCCAATCTATTTTTAACATTGTTCTGCTGCTGCTGTATTGAACAACAGCTCTCTGCAGTGTCTGTGTGTGTGTGTGTGTGTGTTCAGATGGCTTCTGACTAGGCTAGTCCTCATTATACATTTCACACCATCGCCAGGCTAGCCCTGTCAGGGGTAGTCATATCCGAGATGCAAAGCCGCTATTTATTAAAGTAGAACTGACAACTTTTTAGCAACATGAAATCTTACTCAAATCTGTTCATATATGTCCCCACAAAGAATGTCAACTTTTTTTATATAAACTTTCGGATAATCGAGAACTTGAAAATGACCATATCTAAGTGTTCATAAGTTCATGTTTGGGAATGATGTGTGTATATATAGTAAGGCATTTGTGAAAATTAGATAGCAATATAGCGTGGGAAAGCGGCCGTGCGTTTGGACAATTAAGACACTGCAGTAAATAAAACCTAATAAAAACATCTGTCTTGTCCAGGACCGGAGTCTACGCAGACCATTGCTCCATAGCCAATCAGAGCTACAGTAGGCCTATATGCAAATAAGCCATTTGGCACTCTAGCCTGCCATAATTCACTTTGAACTGGACTGTGTGTTTGTTTACAGGCAGTAGCAACAGCGCGACTTTAGATCATTAGAACACATTCACCACAAGCCAGAAAATACACCTGAATGGATTTCTGCAATTATGTAAATAACACAGGAGTCCTACTACATTTGGGAACTTCACAGTCCTATTCGATCAAACAACCATGAAAAGGTAGGCTCTCTCCCCTCAGTTACCTATACACATCAACAACACCAAGATCAACAACTAATACTAGTCAGAGTGAGATGAGCTAAAATCTAACGAGGGAACATTAGATAAACCCCCTCAAACTGCTTCAGCTAGTTGTCTGTCAAAAGCACTGATAAACGATGGGGAATAGTAGCCTGCTCGTCCTTCTGCAGTTTGCAGACAACTGAATGGGAACTTGCCTGCCTGAATGTCCATTTGATCCATGCCAAATACATTTGATTGACAAATAAGAGATATGCTAACTGTGGATAACAGTTGTTCAAGTTCAGCATAGCAAGCTATCAAAACGATTCACATTTCTTGCTAGCTAACCTGCATCTCTAGCTGTAGCTACCAAAAAACAATATGAGGGGAAAAAGTCGGTCACTCACCCACTCTCCAATGACATGACATTCTCCCAGCAGCTAGCTACCTAGCTAATGTTAGGCTCCATGTTTTTAGGTTGCTAAATAAATAGCTAGCTACACAAATAGATACACTATCCCAGGGGTGTCAAACTCAATCAGCACACCTATGTACATATGATGCTGTATATAGCATTTTAACATATTAAAACAATCATGTTTGTTCAGCCTTTGCAGCTATGCTTGCAGATGTGCATAATATGGTGCGACCCTAATAAAAAAGTATTTAACTCCAAATAACAAAAACGAAGCAATAGGTTGTTGTAACATTCAAACTTAAAACATGTTTTTCATTTTTTCTGCACTGCATGGATCACCTGTGCGGTTGAATGCAGCATTGTTGTATGGTGCTCTCAAAATGTATCGTCGTTGAGTAGCCAGCCTAGACTACTGCTCAAATGTTTCTATAATAGACCTACATGTTTGTCCTTTGGATGGTGTTTTGTTGCAGGTTTTGTTATTTGGTTATTCATTGTCTCAAGCTTTAAAAACCAAAGCCAGACTGCAATATTTGAATAGTCTAGCTAGGAATGTGACATGTGTCTGTTCACTTTCCCTCAACTGCATACTGTAAACGGGACACACGAAAGCAGCGCGATTGAAGTTGAATTCACCGATGTAAGCGCTTCAGGCTGTAATTTCATAAAGTAGATGACTCAAATGTTGACTCATTTATAATCGCTTGTGTTTGACACATGTGCACTAGCTTATTAGCCACGTTATGATTAACTTGTGATCGTTGCCCTTGATATTTTGATTGTATTGATGTTCCCAGCCTTAGTTACTGTTACGGATACAGGTATCCTGTGTCTGTGTGTATCCTGTGTGTGTTTCTTTTCTCTCCTTCTCCCCTCACAGGTGAAAATCATCACTCCCCAATCAGTCAACAATCAACCCATCAATCAGAAGACACACCTCCTCCTGTTTCCTACCCTATCACAGCTCCTTCCCCATGGTTTAAAAACCCCATCATTTGTTTGTTCAAGAGCTCAATCTTTGTAATGCCATGTTGGTAGATAGCTGTTCTTGGTAGATTTCAGGAGAGCTCAATCTTTGTAATGCCATGTGGGTAGATAGCTGTTCTTTGTAGATTTCAGGAGAGCTCAATCTTTGTAATGCCATGTTGGTAGATCTCTGTTCTATATAGATTTCAAGCTCAATCTTTGTAATGCCATGTTGGTAGATAGCTGTTCTTGGTAGATTTCAGGAGAGCTCAATCTTTGTAATTTTTTTATTTTTTATTTTACCTTTATTTTACTAGGCAAGTCAGTTAAGAACAAATTCTTATTTTCAATGACGGCCTAGGAACAGTGGGTTAACTGCCTGTTCAGGGGCAGAACGACAGATTTGTACCTTGTCAGCTCGGGGGTTTGAACTTGCAACCTTCCGGTTACTAGTCCAACGCTCTAACCACTAGGCTACCCTGCCGTAATGCCATGTGGGTAGATAGCTGTTCTTTGTAGATTTCAGGAGAGCTCAATCTTTGTAATGCCATGTTGGTAGATAGCTGTTCTATATAGATTTCAAGCTCAATCTCTTTGCAAATGCCATGTTTGTAGACCTCTGTTTTGCACGCGCTCTCTGTGTATTAATTAACCTCTCTTTTGTTTGAGCACCTCCATAGCACTTTGTCATCACCTGTGAGTATTGTTTTGGTTATGGTGTTTGTTTGTTGCTGGTGGGAAAAAGGGGAAACCAAGACAAGTCGCCCATGGGCATACACTACCCGTAGGTAAACTTTGTTAACACACACTAGTTAGAACTGGGCGGACCACCCACTGTATTTTGGTTAGTTAGTTAGCTGTTGTTGAAATAGGCTAGTCTAGCTTAGGGGTGTTTTGAATACTTATTGTTTCTTTCCTTGGGTCCAGCTCAGCCCCTTTTCCTGCTTCCCCCCATTACCGTGTGTTTAGAAATAAACCCTGAGTTTGACGGTATTATTTCGGTTGTCGTGGTTATTTCGTTCACTTTTACTTTGTCACTATTATAATTTACATGAGTTATGTTACGGGTCTCACTACCATCCCCCCTAGACTGTTGGGCCAAAAGGGATTCGTAACAGTTACATTCGTCCGTTTTAGTCCAAAATATTGAGTCATTGAAACTGAAACAGTGCATTCCGAATGGGTGGAAGCAGCAAACAATGTACCAGGCCATCTGTGATTTACAACCTGACTGCAATATTTGTTGGACTACCAAGAAATGTATTGGTGAATTATATTATTCATGTATTGAACTGCATCCATCTATTCTGCCAACAATGCCTTACCATACGTCAATTAATTTTTGGTCAAATAGAACCTATTTTTAAAACCTCTTATAAAGTTGGTTTTGAAGCATAAACTGGGAATTTGATATTTTTTACTGATTTTATGATTGTCTGTTTTGTTTCATATCTGCAAAGTAATTAAAACGCTGCCAGTTCCACTTTAAGCCTTGTATTAAGATTTGATTTAACCTCTATAGTTACTATGGTAACCGAAATGTAATAATGAAATTACCATAATTAATTAACTGCACCTTCATCTCCCTCACTCCTCTCTATCTTTCCATCTCTCCTTCTCTCTCTCTAGTCTGATTGACTGTATGCTGCAGAGAGACCCTAAGAGGCGGGCCACTGTGGAGTTGATCCAGGGCCATGATTGGCTGCAGGGAGTCGACCCCTCCCCTGCCACCAAGCTGACCACACCCCTGGTGTCGTACAGGAGCCTATCAGAGGAGGAGCACGGCAGTATCATCCAACGAATGGCACTAGGCGGCATCGCAGACAGGGACACAGTCACAGAGTAAGACACGCACACACACAAAATGAACGTACTGCAATTCTACAAAGGCCTCTCCTTTCCATTTCTGTTCACACAGTCCTGTCATTAGGTTGTGATGGTCATTATTAGTGACTGTCCTGTCATTAGCTTCTGGTAATGATGATTATTAGTGACTGTCCAGTATCGCTGTCCTCTCGCATCACTATGCCAGCTGGCGTGACGCTAAATTGATTCCCCACTGTCGTCATCAGCTTATTTATCATTAGCAGCCCTCTGAGTGCCTGTTCTGCAGCTGGTGTCACGTTAAATTGATTCCCCACCCCTGTCTTCTCCGTTGGACTGACAGCAGTCATCACTGTTTCGGTTCTGATCTGCTTGTGTGTGTGTGAGGTTGTTGAGGGTAGCTAGTAGTTATGGTAATCTAGTTTATAAAGTATGTTCTGATGTATGTTCTGAACGTGTCCTCTCTCTCTCTCTCTCTCTCTCTCTCTCTCTACCTTTCTCTGTCTCTCTCTTTCTTTCTTTCTCTCTACCTTTCTCTGTCTCTCTCTTTCTCATTCTCTCTCCCGCTCACCTCCAATCTCTCTAGAGCCTTGGAGTCTGACCAGTATAACCACATCACAGCTACATATTTCCTGCTGGCAGAGAGGATACTGAGGGAGAAACAGGAGAGAGATCAGAACAACCACACATGGTCCAGCCCCAGCCACAAGGCCCAGTTCAGGTACTGTAAATATACACACACACTCGCACACAACGCAGAATGTTGTGGGCTGTGTTTCTGTCAGTCTGCACTGCACTCAGCCCAAGGGGGGGTGCTGCTGTCACAGTAAATAAACAAGTAGAGACAGAGAGGGAGGGAGCTGCCACAGTAAATGTTGTTAAAACTCTCTGCTCCCTCTCTCTGCTTAACCCTCTTCAGGCAGTCTTGGCCCACCAGAGTGGACGTGCACCAGGACATGGGGGACGGTTTGGGGGGTACCCTCATCTCCCACCCAGGGGGCCCCCAGTCTCCCGCCCGCAGTGCTGAGAGCCTGGTCCACCACGGACCCAGACCCAAAACATCCCTACTGGAACTCAACCACAGACGGTTGGACAATAACACACAACCCACACACACTCTGACCCTCCAGGCTGATGACACACACACTACAAACAAAGCACTCCCTCCTGTCGGTTCAACCAGAGAGCACCAGGACAGGGGCCTCCGGCCTCCAGTCAAGCCCCACTCCATCCCCCTCAGGCTGGGCTCCCTGGCCTCCCCCACCCCCTCTAAACCACGGAGCCCCAGCCTCTTCAGCCTAGATGAGGAGGAGGAAGATGAGGAGGACGAGGAGGATTCGTCTCCCTCGGTTCTCCCTTCTCAGGTGGTTCTCCGGCATAACGTTGCCTCATCTTCATCCTCCCCTTCCTCTGTCTCTAACCGACTGACTTCTCGTAAGAGTGCACCCGTCCTCAACCAGATACACGAGGAAGGAGAGGAGGAGGAAGTAGAGAAGGATGACAAGGAGAAGGAAGGAATGATAGAAGGAAAGAAGTGTGTGTTCAAGCCAGAACAAGCTTTCCTCAGCCTCCACACTGGGATATTGACGTCGTCAGGTGTGTCGTCCCCAGCAACGGTTACCAAGGTGGCAACAGTTGCCATGGCGTCTCCCACCTCAGAGAGGAGAGATGACAATGACTCTGTGAGCCAGCGGAGACCTGACATGGACACGACAGGACCAAGACAAGGAAGACCTAGCTTTGCCAGTGGTGGGGGAGACAGAGGAAGAGAAAGCCCCTCTGCTGATGGTACAGGGGCGGGACTAGGCTCGGCCAAAGCAGCCAGCGGATTGGTGGAGAGCCTGAAACTGATGAGCCTATGCCTGAGCTCCCAGTTCCACAGCCTGACAGCTGGGGGAGGAGGGGTAAGGGGGGGGAGCTTGGACCACCAGGACCAGCCAGTGTGGAGGATGTGTATGGGGGGCTCTACCGGCAGCCTGGATAAGGTCTCTCTCCTGGGGGGTCCGTCGCCCGGAGGGACCCACCACCTCCAGCACCACCCCCTTGACCACTTCGCTGACCCACAGTTCGAGGCCCCGTCCTCGGGCACACTGAGGCTGAGTGAGCTGGACCTGGCCAGGGAGCATCACCAGAACCTGAAGAACAGAGTGCTACAGATGCCTCTCAGTGATAAGACTATGTCAGTCAATATACACAGGAGCCCCAAAGAGGGTCTGCTCTGTCCCCCTTCACCGCACAGCTGCTGCCAAGTCATATAGACCACATCTATCGTCCTCTCTACCCCCCCACCCCCCTTCCTGAGGTGGAACAACATACTTATAGTTGCACAATGACAATCTTTAGTTCATCCATGTTTTTAGACAATCCTATTTCAGTTATTTTAATGCTGACTGAAAATAGGTGGGGACATGACCTCGTGTTGTGAATGAAATGAGATAATATCATATTAACCATCAGGGCATCTGCTGTAATTGATTGAAATGTAACAGACTGCAACTACATTATATGTCATCTTCTCTTCACACACTCTCCATTCGTGACTCTGTAAATATGTTTAAATACAAAGTAGTACTTTAGTAGTACAGTACTTCTATTAGCAGTGCTTCCAGTAGAGCTGTGATGAGTTCTAGTCAGACCCTGACCACTATCAGGGTTGGGCTCAATGCCATTTAAATTCAGTCAATTCAGACAGAATTTTGTCATAAAGAAGAATTGAGGAAAATTGGACTTGGAATGTCAGTTTACTTCCTTATTTGACTGAATTGAAATTGAATTGACCCCAACCCTGACCACTACAACCCCGTAGAGTGTTCCAAGCCAAGACATTAACAGTATCACCCCTGCAAGTGTTGCTCTGTTGTGATGGTGTTTGACATATTCTTGTGCGATATCTAACTATCTAAGTATGTAGATGCCAGTGCATGTGTTCTATTGTACAAGACGACCTCTAGAGTTTAAACATCCACCTGGGGACTGTTCCAGGAAGCAGGATCAATGATTTAGCCAGCTAACTGTCCTAAATATTCTAAAATAACTTCATATTTTCCAGAAATATAGATTTGAAATTAGCATGGTGTAATTGACTTGACAACCAACAACAGTTTAGCTTTCAAAAGGAACCAGAAAAATTAAGATATATATATATACATATATCTGACTGTTTTTAAAGTTAGCTGGCTAAATGAATGACACTGCTTTTTAGAACACCCTACCTGTACTGCACTATGACACTGTAATGGCCTAAAACTATGTCACTCCGCCTCACACAACAAATTGTACATCAACATCAACAACAACCACAACAATATATATTCCAATAGATATGTATTGAGCCTAATGTACTGTACTGTATGTATATGGTAATGTATAAAAATAAACTGATGTGAATAAGAATTATGCTAATTTTGTTATGTTTCTTTCTTGTTTGTGTAACGGGTGAATATTTTTCGCTTCCTTGCTCACCCTTCCTCAACTAGGAGTGATCTTACTTCCTCTGCCTCGCTAACACACGTCACCGACCACTTGATAATGTCTTGGCCAGTCGTGCCACCGAGAAGGGATCGAGTAGAGACATTTTAAGTTGGAAAGTGAGGTTGCGTTACAATATAACTGTTACATTTTGATGTTTTCTTGTGTTGGGTTGGTGTTTTAATCTTTGCTGACATAACCAAGCACAGACTGCTACTGCAGGTAACAAAGATGAAATGTATTGAAAGGCAGAGTGAAAGAGGGAGAATAGAAGAAAGAGAGAAAGATACACCACGTGAAAGTGTGCCTGAATTGAAAGGACAAAATGTGAGTCGGAGCGAAAAGGAGACAGAAAAAAAGAGAGGGAGAGAGACAGATGGAAAGGAAGAGAGAGAGATGGTGGGGGAGAGAGACGGATGGAAAGGAAGAGAGAGCGATGGAAAGGAAGAGAGAGAGAGATGGTGGGGGAGAGAGACAGATGGAAAGGAAGAGAGAGAGATGGTGGGGGAGAGAGACAGATGGAAAGGAAGAGAGAGCGAGAGAGATGATGGGGGAGAGAGACAGATGGAAAGGAAGAGAGAGAGAGATGGGGGGAGAGAGACAGATGGAAAGGAAGAGAGACAGATGGAAAGGAAGAGAGAGAGAGATGGTGGGGGAGAGAGACGGATGGAAAGGAAGAGAGAGAGAGAGATGGTGGGGGAGAGAGACAGATGGAAAGGAAGAGAGAGAGAGAGAGAGAGAGAGAGAGAGAGGGTGGGGGAGAGAGACAGATGGAAAGGAAGAGAGAGAGAGAGAGATGGTGGTGGAGAGAGAGATGGAAAGGATGAGAGAGAGAGATGAAAAGGAAGAGAGAGAGATGGTGGGGGAGAGAGACAGATGGAAAGGAAGAGAGAGAGAGAGAGATGGTGGGGGAGAGAGAGATGGAAAGGATGAGAGAGAGAGATGGCGGGGGAGAGAGACAGATGGAAAGGAAGAGAGAGAGAGAGATGGTGGGGGAGAGAGACGGATGGAAAGTAAGAGAGAGCGATGGAAAGGAAGAGAGAGAGAGATGGTGGGGGAGAGAGACAGATGGAAAGGAAGAGAGAGAGATGGTGGGGGAGAGAGACAGATGGAAAGGAAGAGAGAGCGAGAGAGATGATGGGGGAGAGAGACAGATGGAAAGGAAGAGAGAGAGAGATGGGGGGAGAGAGACAGATGGAAAGGAAGAGAGACAGATGGAAAGGAAGAGAGAGAGAGATGGTGGGGGAGAGAGACGGATGGAAAGGAAGAGAGAGAGAGAGAGAGGGTGGGGGAGAGAGACAGATGGAAAGGAAGAGAGAGAGAGAGAGAGGGTGGGGGAGAGAGACAGATGGAAAGGAAGAGAGAGAGAGATGGCGGGGGAGAGAGACAGATGAAAAGGAAGAGAGAGAGATGGTGTTGGAGAGAGACAGATGGAAAGGAAGAGAGAGAGAGAGATGGTGGGGGAGAGAGATAGATGGAAAGGATGAGAGAGAGAGATGGCGGGGGAGAGAGACCGATGAAAAGGAAGAGAGAGAGATGGTGGGGAAGAGAGACAGATGGAAAGGAAGAGAGAGAGAGAGAGATGGTGGGGGAGAGAGATAGATGGAAAGGATGAGAGAGAGAGATGGCGGGGGAGAGAGACAGATGGAAAGGAAGAGAGAGATGGTGGGGGAGAGAGACAGATGGAAAGGAAGAGAGAGAGAGATGGCGGGGGAGAGAGACAGATGGAAAGGAAGAGAGAGAGATGGTGGGGGAGAGAGACAGATGGAAAGGAAGAGAGAGAGAGACAGATGGAAAGGAAGAGAGAGAGAGAGATGATGGGGGAGAGAGACAGATGGAAAGGATGAGAGGGAGAGAGATGGTGGGGGAGAGAGACAGATGGAAAGGAAGAGAGAGAGAGAGAGATGGTGGGGGAGAGAGACAGATGGAAAGGAAGAAAGAGAGAGAGATGGAAAGGAAGAGAGAGAGAGAGATGGTGGAGGAGAGAGACAGATGGAAAGGAAGAGAGAGAGAGAGATGGAAAGGAAGAGAGAGAGAGAGATGGCGGGGGAGAGAGACAGATGGAAAGGAAGAGAGAGAGATGGTGGGGGAGAGAGACAGATGGAAAGGAAGAGAGAGAGAGAGATGGAAAGGAAGAGAGAGAGAGATGGTGGGGGAGAGAGACAAATGGAAAGGAAGAGAGAGAGAGAGATGGTGGGGGAGAGAGACGGATGGAAAGGAAGAGAGAGCGAGAGAGATGATGGGGGAGAGAGACAGATGGAAAGGAAGAGAGAGAGAGATGGGGGAGAGAGACAGATGGAAAGGAAGAGAGACAGATGGAAAGGAAGAGAGAGAGAGATGGTGGGGGAGAGAGACGGATGGAAAGGAAGAGAGAGAGAGAGATGGTGGGGGAGAGAGACAGATGGAAAGGAAGAGAGAGAGAGAGAGAGAGGGTGGGGGAGAGAGACAGATGGAAAGGAAGAGAGAGAGAGATGGCGGGGGAGAGAGACAGATGAAAAGGAAGAGAGAGAGATGGTGGGGGAGAGAGACAGATGGAAAGGAAGAGAGAGAGATGGTGGGCGAGAGAGAGAGGGAAAGGATGAGAGAGAGAGATGGCGGGGGAGAGAGACCGATGAAAAGGAAGAGAGAGAGATGGTGGGGGAGAGAGACAGATGGAAAGGAAGAGAGAGAGAGAGAGATGGTGGGGGAGAGAGATAGATGGAAAGGATGAGAGAGAGAGATGGCGGGGGAGAGAGACAGATGGAAAGGAAGAGAGAGAGAGAGATGGTGGGGGAGAGAGACGGATGGAAAGGAAGAGAGAGCGATGGAAAGGAAGAGAGAGAGAGATGGTGGGGGAGAGAGACAGATGGAAAGGAAGAGAGAGAGATGGTGGGGGAGAGAGACAGATGGAAAGGAAGAGAGAGCAAGAGAGATGATGGGGGAGAGAGACAGATGGAAAGGAAGAGAGAGAGAGATGGGGGGAGAGAGACAGATGGAAAGGAAGAGAGACAGATGGAAAGGAAGAGAGAGAGAGATGGTGGGGGAGAGAGACGGATGGAAAGGAAGAGAGAGAGAGATGGTGGGGGAGAGAGACAGATGGAAAGGAAGAGAGAGAGAGAGAGAGAGAGAGGGTGGGGGAGAGAGACAGATGGAAAGGAAGAGAGAGAGAGATGGCGGGGGAGAGAGACAGATGAAAAGGAAGAGAGAGAGATGGTGGGGGAGAGAGACAGATGGAAAGGAAGAGAGAGAGAGAGAGAGATGGTGGGGGAGAGAGATAGATGGAAAGGATGAGAGAGAGAGATGGCGGGGGAGAGAGACCGATGAAAAGGAAGAGAGAGAGATGGTGGGGGAGAGAGACAGATGGAAAGGAAGAGAGAGAGAGAGAGATGGTGGGGGAGAGAGATAGATGGAAAGGATGAGAGAGAGAGATGGCGGGGGAGAGAGACAGATGGAAAGGAAGAGAGAGAGATGGTGGGGGAGAGAGACAGATGGAAAGGAAGAGAGAGAGAGAGATGGCGGGGGAGAGAGACAGATGGAAAGGAAGAGAGAGAGATGGTGGGGGAGAGAGACAGATGGAAAGGAAGAGAGAGAGAGACAGATGGAAAGGAAGAGAGAGAGAGAGATGATGGGGGAGAGAGACAGATGGAAAGGATGAGAGGGAGAGAGATGGTGGGGGAGAGAGACAGATGGAAAGGAAGAGAGAGAGAGAGAGATGGTGGGGGAGAGAGACAGATGGAAAGGAAGAAAGAGAGAGAGATGGAAAGGAAGAGAGAGAGAGAGATGGTGGAGGAGAGAGACAGATGGAAAGGAAGAGAGAGAGAGAGATGGAAAGGAAGAGAGAGAGAGAGATGGCGGGGGAGAGAGACAGATGGAAAGGAAGAGAGAGAGATGGTGGGGGAGAGAGACAGATGGAAAGGAAGAGAGAGAGAGAGATGGAAAGGAAGAGAGAGAGAGATGGTGGGGGAGAGAGACAAATGGAAAGGAAGAGAGAGAGAGAGAGATGGTGGGGGAGAGAGATAGATGGAAAGGATGAGAGAGAGAGATGGCGGGGGAGAGAGACAGATGGAAAGGAAGAGAGAGATGGTGGGGGAGAGAGACAGATGGAAAGGAAGAGAGAGAGAGATGGCGGGGGAGAGAGACAGATGGAAAGGAAGAGAGAGAGATGGTGGGGGAGAGAGACAGATGGAAAGGAAGAGAGAGAGAGACAGATGGAAAGGAAGAGAGAGAGAGAGATGATGGGGGAGAGAGACAGATGGAAAGGATGAGAGGGAGAGAGATGGTGGGGGAGAGAGACAGATGGAAAGGAAGAGAGAGAGAGAGAGATGGTGGGGGAGAGAGACAGATGGAAAGGAAGAAAGAGAGAGAGATGGAAAGGAAGAGAGAGAGAGAGATGGTGGAGGAGAGAGACAGATGGAAAGGAAGAGAGAGAGAGAGATGGAAAGGAAGAGAGAGAGAGAGATGGCGGGGGAGAGAGACAGATGGAAAGGAAGAGAGAGAGATGGTGGGGGAGAGAGACAGATGGAAAGGAAGAGAGAGAGAGAGATGGAAAGGAAGAGAGAGAGAGATGGTGGGGGAGAGAGACAAATGGAAAGGAAGAGAGAGAGAGAGATGGTGGGGGAGAGAGACGGATGGAAAGGAAGAGAGAGCGAGAGAGATGATGGGGGAGAGAGACAGATGGAAAGGAAGAGAGAGAGAGATGGGGGAGAGAGACAGATGGAAAGGAAGAGAGACAGATGGAAAGGAAGAGAGAGAGAGATGGTGGGGGAGAGAGACGGATGGAAAGGAAGAGAGAGAGAGAGATGGTGGGGGAGAGAGACAGATGGAAAGGAAGAGAGAGAGAGAGAGAGAGGGTGGGGGAGAGAGACAGATGGAAAGGAAGAGAGAGAGAGATGGCGGGGGAGAGAGACAGATGAAAAGGAAGAGAGAGAGATGGTGGGGGAGAGAGACAGATGGAAAGGAAGAGAGAGAGATGGTGGGGGAGAGAGAGAGGGAAAGGATGAGAGAGAGAGATGGCGGGGGAGAGAGACCGATGAAAAGGAAGAGAGAGAGATGGTGGGGGAGAGAGACAGATGGAAAGGAAGAGAGAGAGAGAGAGATGGTGGGGGAGAGAGATAGATGGAAAGGATGAGAGAGAGAGATGGCGGGGGAGAGAGACAGATGGAAAGGAAGAGAGAGAGAGAGATGGTGGGGGAGAGAGACGGATGGAAAGGAAGAGAGAGCGATGGAAAGGAAGAGAGAGAGAGATGGTGGGGGAGAGAGACAGATGGAAAGGAAGAGAGAGAGATGGTGGGGGAGAGAGACAGATGGAAAGGAAAAGAGAGCAAGAGAGATGATGGGGGAGAGAGACAGATGGAAAGGAAGAGAGAGAGAGATGGGGGGAGAGAGACAGATGGAAAGGAAGAGAGACAGATGGAAAGGAAGAGAGAGAGAGATGGTGGGGGAGAGAGACGGATGGAAAGGAAGAGAGAGAGAGAGAGATGGTGGGGGAGAGAGACAGATGGAAAGGAAGAGAGAGAGAGAGAGAGAGAGAGGGTGGGGGAGAGAGACAGATGGAAAGGAAGAGAGAGAGAGATGGCGGGGGAGAGAGACAGATGAAAAGGAAGAGAGAGAGATGGTGGGGGAGAGAGACAGATGGAAAGGAAGAGAGAGAGAGAGAGAGATGGTGGGGGAGAGAGATAGATGGAAAGGATGAGAGAGAGAGATGGCGGGGGAGAGAGACCGATGAAAAGGAAGAGAGAGAGATGGTGGGGGAGAGAGACAGATGGAAAGGAAGAGAGAGAGAGAGAGATGGTGGGGGAGAGAGATAGATGGAAAGGATGAGAGAGAGAGATGGCGGGGGAGAGAGACAGATGGAAAGGAAGAGAGAGAGATGGTGGGGGAGAGAGACAGATGGAAAGGAAGAGAGAGAGAGAGATGGCGGGGGAGAGAGACAGATGGAAAGGAAGAGAGAGAGATGGTGGGGGAGAGAGACAGATTGAAAGGAAGAGAGAGAGAGACAGATGGAAAGGAAGAGAGAGAGAGAGATGATGGGGGAGAGAGACAGATGGAAAGGATGAGAGGGAGAGAGATGGTGGGGGAGAGAGACAGATGGAAAGGAAGAGAGAGAGAGAGAGATGGTGGGGGAGAGAGACAGATGGAAAGGAAGAAAGAGAGAGAGATGGAAAGGAAGAGAGAGAGAGAGATGGTGGAGGAGAGAGACAGATGGAAAGGAAGAGAGAGAGAGAGATGGAAAGGAAGAGAGAGAGAGAGATGGCGGGGGAGAGAGACAGATGGAAAGGAAGAGAGAGAGATGGTGGGGGAGAGAGACAGATGGAAAGGAAGAGAGAGAGAGAGATGGAAAGGAAGAGAGAGAGAGATGGTGGGGGAGAGAGACAAATGGAAAGGAAGAGAGAGAGAGAGATGGTGGGGGAGAGAGACAGATGGAAAGGAAGAGAGAGAGATGGCGGGGGAGAGAGACCGATGGAAAGGAAGAGAGAGAGAGATGGAAAGGAAGAGAGAGAGAGATAGTGGGGGAGAGAGACAGATGGAAAGGAAGAGAGAGAGAGATGGCGGGGGAGAGAGACAGATGGAAAGGATGAGAGAGAGAGAGATGGAAAGGAAGAGAGAGAGAGAGATGGCGGGGGAGAGAGACAGATGGAAAGGAAGAGAGAGAGATGGTGGGGGAGAGAGACAGATGGAAAGGAAGAGGGAGAGAGAGATGGAAAGGAAGAGAGAGAGAGATGGTGGGGGAGAGAGACAAATGGAAAGGAAGAGAGAGAGAGAGATGGTGGGGGAGAGAGACAGATGGAAAGGAAGAGAGAGAGATGGCGGGGGAGAGAGACAGATGGAAAGGAAGAGAGAGAGAGATGGAAAGGAAGAGAGAGAGAGATGGTGGGGGAGAGAGACAGATGGAAAGGAAGAGAGAGAGAGATGGAAAGGAAGAGAGAGAGAGATGGCGGGGGAGAGAGACAGATGGAAAGGAAGAGAGAGAGAGATGGCGGGGGAGAGAGACAGATGGAAAGGATGAGAGAGAGAGAGATGGAAAGGAAGAGAGAGATGGTGGGGGAGAGAGACAACAGCAGGTTCTTCAGATGTAGGTGTAATGTGGCAGTAGTCTAAAACACTAAGTAAACTGGTATTGTCCCCAGGACACCTAGTTACTGAGAGGGGGTAGTCATTCAATATGCAATCTAGTCACAGTGTGTGTGCTTGTGCGTGTGTGTTTGTGTGTAATAATAATCCATAATTTGGTGGGTGCTTCTATTTGTCCTATTGCACACATGTACACGTGTGTATTATACACATGTGAATTGGAAGTGTGTGTGTGTGTGTCATCACAATTAACTGGTGTAATCATTAGGCCCTGTCACTGAAAGTAACAAGGCTTTCACAGCAGAGAGAAAGGGAAAGGAAGAGAGAGATCTAAAGAAAGACTGCTTCCTCTGTATTATCATTCTCCAACTATTTTTGTCATTGTCATGTTGCCAAACAGAAACACACTAACATTGTGCTTGGATGTCTGCCCATATCTATAGAGCTAGCTAGTTATCTGTCCACTGACTGACTTTGGACCCAGGGTCTGTACAGAGCACACCATTCAAACTCTTCCATAATGACAAGGTGACTGTTATGTAGCAGTATTGACTCTTGACACACTGAACCTGTGAACATACACTCTCTTCAACGACCTTCTGTCTGATAAGGGAGTGGAGAGGAAGAGAACCACATAGAGCAGGGGTGTCAAAGTCAAATGGACGGAGGGCCAAATAAAAAAATCAGCTACAAGACGAGGGCCGGACTGTTCGAATGTTCATTGAAAATTTTTTAAATGACGCATATAGTCTAGTGAACCTAATTGAACCTACTGAAAACCTAACAAATATATTACAATATGATCAGATAAATAAAGCAATATTTTCTTATGGCTCTGTCAGTAATCTTTAATTTTCAACAGACACAAAAGACAAATTTCCTTTATATAAATATCCCCATAACATGAACATTAAATGAAAGAAACCGGTATTCAAGGCACCATCAGTAGACTATATTTTCTATTTTAGCAAAAGTGGGCTAAATTTACTTCAAAGAAAAAACAATAATAGCAATTTTCTATCATCCACTCAACTGAAATATTTTTAAAATATAATTGGATTGAAATACAAAAAAATAAAGTGCAAAAATCTATTAATCAAAAACAACACTTTGTTTAAGGAGAAGTAACATGCAGTGAAAACAAATATTAAATTTTAACTTTTAAACTTGAACTGAGTAAAAACTCTAAATATGTGATTGCACAGTAATGTTCACTTGTTTGAGGTTGAGGGTGATACTTGGTGGTGTCCCATCTTTTCCACAAGTTCATCAATGTTCGGGGTAAGGCTCTGAGCTGAAGAAATCCTCAGAATTGAGTGGAGGTGTTCAGCAGTAAGTCGACTTCTGTGTGATGTTTTGTTCAGGTTCATCAAAGAAAACAGTTGTTCACACAGGTATGTGCTGCCAAACATAGACAACGTTTGAGCAGCCTGGATGCGCAGCTGGGGCATTGTGCCGGGGAGGAAACGGGCGAACTCCGCAGCACCCACTGCCGCATATTTTGCCCTCAGTGCATCATTGCATTGGAGGTCAATCAACTCCATTTGGAGGTTTGGTGGTGAGCTTTCCACGTCAACAGCAAATGGGTTACCGAGCAGTTCCAACCTGCTTTTTTGTGCTTCAAAGTCAGCAAATCGGCGTCGAAAGTCAGCGGCAAGCATACCTATTTTATCAGCCAACTGTGTGCTCGGGAACGCACTGGTAGAGAGCTTCTCTTTCATGGTCTGGCAGCTGGGAAAGTGGCTCAAATTTTCTTTCCGCATCTGCGTCTCCCACAGAGTCAGTTTGGTTTTAAATGCCTTCACTGTACTGTACATATCAGAGATGACACGATCCCGACCCTGCAGCTGCAAGTTTATTGCATTCAGATGACTCGTAATGTCACACAGAAAAGCCATTTCACACAGAAACATTTCGTCTCGGAGTTGTGTTGTGTCTTTCCCTTTGCTGTCCAAGAACAGACAAATCTCCTCACGAAGCTCGAAACATCTTTGAAGCACCTTTCCCTGGCTTAGCCATCGCACCTCTGTGTGATAAGGCAAATCACCATGCTCCGTTTCTAACTCCGTCAGAAATGCCTTGAACTGGCGGTGATTCAAACCTTTGGCTCTGATAAAGTTAACTGTGCGCGTGATGATGCTCATTACATGCTCCATTTTCAAGGCTTTACCGCACAACGCTTCCTGGTGTATGATACAATGATAAGCTGTCAGCTCACCTGTCGCGTTTTCCTCTTGCATCTTTTCCCGTATCTTCGCCACCAGTCCGCTCCTGTGTCCACACATCGCAGGTGCTCCGTCGGTTGTCAAACCCACGAGTTTTTCCCAAGGCAGCTCCATCTCATTTACACATCTTGACACCTCTTCATACAAATCATGCCCCGTAGTTGTGCCATGCATAGGACGTAAAGCCAAAAACTCCTCTGTCACGCTTAGGTTGGAGTCCACTCCGCGGATGAAAATTGACAACTGGGAAATGTCAGAAATGTCGGTGCTCTCATCCACAGCCAAGGAATATGCAATAAAATCTTTTCCCTTTTTCACAAGCTGCTCTTTTAGATTGATGGACAACTGGTCTACTCTCTCGGCAATGGTGTTTCTGCTCAGACTCACATTTAAAAAGAGTTGCCTTTTTTCTGGGCAAACTTCGTCACAAACTTTAATCATGCAGTTTTTGATGAAATCCCCCTCCGTAAATGGCCGGGCTGATTTAGCGATCTCTTCTGCCAAAATAAAACTGGCCTTGACAGCAGCCTGGCCTTGTGATTTGGCTTTTTTGAACAGAGCCTGTCGAGATTTGAGGCCTCGTTTTAATTCCTCTGCCTTTTGTAGCCTTTGTTCCATGTCCATATTCTTGTTTTTGTCCGCGTGTTTCGTTTCATAATGTCGTCTCAGATTATACTCTTTCAGTACCGCCACACTTTCTCCACACAGAAGACACACAGGTTTTCCAGCTACCTTCGTGAACATATACTCCGACTCCCACCTTGTTTGAAACCCCCGGTTCTCAGTATCCACCTTCCGTTTTGCCATTTTTGATGGGTATCTGAAAGTTAATTTTACTGTGATGCTGACGACTGCTGTGCCAATAAATATTGAAATGAAGCAGCCTACTGCTCGGTGCGTCACCTTTGCATTGTGGGAAATGTAGTATTGGTGCGTGTAAAAGATCTGCGGGCTGCCGGCTTGCTGCGGGCCGGTTCTAATAATAAATCAAGATCATCCCAGGGGCCGTAAAAAACCTTCTTGCGGGCCGGATGTGGCCCGCGGGCCTTGACTCTGACATATGTGACATAGAGAGAGTGAATGAATGAACCAATCACTGTACTTCCTTGATCCCCAAAGGGGAAATGTGTTTTTTCACTGGCTGCAGAAAGGGAAGGTCACAGAAGGTCAGGACAGCCTACTCCTTTCCCACCTTTCAGATCCAACCGACATTGTAACTAGTACGAACAACCGATAATACTCTGGTTAGAACACACTCACACATCATTTCTTGCGATTCCAAGGGTTACGAAGACGTCACCGGTCTCCATGGCTTTCCTGTTGCCAAGATACGGCTCTCTAGGATGGGATGTTGTGGCAGGCGAGGTGAGGCGATAGGGAGAGAGGTGACATAAGAGTGTCAGTGTTACATATTAAGGTGGGGTTGGCTCCACTTTAGACTATAAGAGAAGAATGTAGGCATCAGGGTTGAGGTCAAGTCCATTTCAAATGAGTCAGTTCAGCAAGTGAATTGCCAAAGTTGCTGCAACAAGATGCCTTTCTTTAGTAAAACACTGGTGCCAGCCTATTTGCAGTGCCAGCCTGTGTGTGTTGTGTCAGTGATTTGCATTGCTCATCATCCCTTATGTAGCATCATTTGCATGGTGTTACTTCAGCACCACCTTCAGGAATAGTTCCGTCAGTGTGTGTTTGTGTGTGTGTGTGTGTGGTAACTAGACAAAATGGTTTGACTATGATTGGAACAGAAACACACACACACACTGACTGAGCTGGTGGTTACGATCAGAGACACTTTACACGTACGTGGTGGAATGAGACGAGAGAGGAGAGAATTATAGATCTAGACTAGATCTGATTACAATTTAAATTTCTCAGGTGAGTAGATGTTTGTGTCTGAAATCTAAACTTATTCCCACTACTTTTCAACATGTGGCACCTTAATCCTAATATTTAGTGCACTACCTTTCAAGATAGGGCACCTTATTCTTAATTTATAGTGCGCTACCTTTCAAAATAGGGCTCTGGTCCAAAGTTATTTACTATATGAGGAGTATAGGGCCTTGGTCATTGTAGTGCACTATATAGGGAGTAGGGTGTCATTTAGGATTTCTTGTATTTTATTTACTGGACATAATACTTAGACTGGAAGCTGAGTCAATGTTAGTCATCTTCAGTGAAACGCATCACAGAGAGAATACATTTCATCTGTTGAATCCTTCAAAGTGACGACCAGAAAGTAGGAATTGTTTCCAGATAATTGATCTATATATTATCTAGTATGCTAGCCAGTAACAGTTAAAGTAGACCAGTAACATAAGGCATTATGGAAGTACTGTTGCTACAACTGTAAAGGTTTGTTGATCATGTTTGATCTGTTTTGTGTTTGATAGTAGTAAAAGGAGACCGAAATAGGTGTGTATGGGCATGATGAAAGTGTTTCTATGAGATATAACCACCTCGTTATGAGAGTATTTTAGGTGAGCATTTTGCACTACATAGAACTATAGAATAAATAGTGTTGAATTTCCTCATACTTAAGATGATCATGTGTTCCATGACTAAGCACAATGACATGAAGAGAATGTAACAAATTGACACCCTCCTGATTGCTAAAATATTATATAGGTCCATGTCTGTCCCAGTCTCTTTGCCCCCCCCCCCCCTTCACGGTCAAATACACAAGTTGTATCACAACCCATCCACTCACGCACAGTTTTTCTGTTAATTTAGACGTCACACTGTCCAAGCGTGAGGGCTACACTGTTCCCCTGCAGTGCCACCAGCATGAGGCAGCCATGGTTGGAGACGCCTTCCGGAGCCATGACCAGGTCTGTAACTTTATAGTTGTCTACCAGAGTCAGCCGTCTGTTCCAGGAGAGGATGTGATTCTACTGACAGGGGTGGCCGGCAGTGGGAAGACCACTTTAGTGAGACTGCTGGTTCATGTCTGGATCAGGGCCTCAGACTCCCAGAAGCTAGTCCTGTCTCTATCCTTCAGAGAGCTCAATCTACTCAGTGAGCCTCAGAGCCTGCTCGAGCTTCTCCTAACTCACTACTACTATTATATAGGTCCATGTCTGTCCCAGTCTCTTTGCCCCCCCCCCCCTTCACGGTCAAATACACAAGTTGTATCACAACCCATCCACTCACGCACAGTTTTTCTGTTAATTTAGACTGTACAATTTTAAAACTTGAATTAACTTATTTAAAACAATTTTAAGTGTGTTTATGTGTTTAGAGGTCTTAGGAGAGAGGAGGGGACCACTGCCTCTAAAATGAATCTCACTGGGGAACATGCATCCCCAATGTTGAGAGGTGAGATTAATCCAAAGCTGTTGATGACTGTTGTCCATCGCAGAACTCAGCAGTGATTTTACATCATCATTAGGCTAGATAAGAATAGAATAGATTAGTGTCTAAAGGTCTGTCTGTTGTGTTGAAGCCTAATCCAGCAGGAGAGACCAGACTCAACTGTACCGAGCTGTGCGTCCATGAAGAGTGACCAGTCTATGGATCCACCTACCGTGTCCAGAGAGAGAACCTCTTCTACTAAACTAAAGTAAGCGGGGTGCTCTTGAGCCAAATAGGTTCCCCCAATGTACAGACATAGTGTCCATCTATAAATGTATCAACGAAAGAAGGCTAATAAAATTTGTTAGACATACCTGTAATGCTCCAACGAGAAACCTATCAAATAACTTGAAAATAATTTAAAATAACGTTTGTAGAGATGTATTAGTGACACCTCAACATCTTCTAAATAGCTCTTGTCTGTGTGTGTCTTTTCCAGGGCACATCAGAAGAGACCATTCTCACCTGCACACAGCTGTGTGTCCGTGAAGAGTGACCAGTCTATAAATCATCCAATCATGTTCAAAGGTGGAGACTCTTCTACTAAACTACAGTAAGCGAGCATCAAGATCCTCGACATAACTAGTGTAATTGTTTAGGTATGCATGTCATTCTCCAATTAGAAACTTATAAAATAATTAGTGAAATTAAATAAAGTGTAAAGATTGTATGCTCAGTGACACCACAACATCTACTTAAGGTCGACATAGATATTTATTGTCTCTGTGTTTGTCCAGAGTTCATCAGGAGAGATCAGAGTCACCTGTTCCCAGCTGTGTGTCCATGAAGAGTCACCAGTCTATGGATCCACCTGTAATTTTCAGAGAAACAGACTACTAAAACAAAGACGGAACATGAAAATGTCTCAATTCAGTCATTGTCACTTGTTGCTTTTTTTCAACAGACAAGTGACTCTGGTCTATGGATCATCCAATCCTCTGAGTTGGAAACATTACTACTGGACAAAGGTAAGAAATTAGGGCACTGGTTAGTGAGTTACCAACACTGTCTATATTGATTAATTATCTTCTATTGGGCCATGTTACCAACAAACACAAGTGGTTCCAAGTAAAAGTCCACTAAAGCTACAGCCCTTGTTTCTTTGTGTTTTCCAGGGTCGACCAGGAGAGACCAGACTTGGATGTTCTTCATTGGCAAGGAGAGGAGACCTGTCAAATCTTCCATGCACTACAGTCACAGAGAGCCAACACTGAGTCTGAGTCTATGGTGGCAGCTAACTCACCTAAGGGCTCTGAACCCAGCAGCAGTGGCTCTGGTCCAAACAGCATGCAGGAGCACTTAAGGAAGAATAAGGACATATTAGGGAAGCAGCACAGTCCCATTGATTACCTTAGTATTAGCTCAGAGAGTGGTGATAACCCTGGTTCCTTTATGGATGTCACACTGTCCAAGCGTGAGGGCTACACTGTTCCCCTGCAGTGCCACCAGCATGAGGCAGCCATGGTTGGAGACGCCTTCCGGAGCCATGACCAGGTCTGTAACTTTATAGTTGTCTACCAGAGTCAGCCGTCTGTTCCAGGAGAGGACGTGATTCTACTGACAGGGGTGGCCGGCAGTGGGAAGACCACTTTAGTGAGACTGCTGGTTCATGTCTGGATCAGGGCCTCAGACTCCCAGAAGCTAGTCCTGTCTCTATCCTTCAGAGAGCTCAATCTACTCAGTGAGCCTCAGAGCCTGCTGGAGCTTCTCCTAACTCACTACAGGCACCTGTTCTGGACAAATTTGTCAACTCCCAACATGGCCAGATCCTGCTCATCTTGGACGGGCTCAATGAGCTTCCCCCTTGACTTTGAGAGGACCCCCAAGTGCTCGGACCCAAAGCGGAAGCTGGACATGGGGGAGATGGCGGTGAACTTGATCAAGGGACAGCTCCTTCCTAGTGTCTCCACCCTGGTGACCTCGCGGCCACACGCCCTCTCCAAGGTCCCACCCCTACTGGTGACCCAGCTCTACAGCATCCTGAGCTTCTCCCCAGACCAGCAGAGGCACTACTCTGAGCAGAAGTGCAGCTCTCCCCCGGTGGCCGATGTCATATGGGGCTACGTGTCCTCCTGCCAGACCCTCCAGTGCATGTGCCATATCCCGGCCTTCTGCATGATCATTGCTATTGCCCTGCATGATTGTGTGCTCTACTGCCTTAGCCAAGACACCACCACCCTGCCCTGTACAGCTATTCCAACCCCCTGCACACCCTCCTCCTCCATTTATCCCAGTATGATGTTTATTAGTGACGCCAAGCGCATCATCATTACAGAAATCTACTGCTTCTTCCTCAAGTCCATCTTAGTGTTCCATGGAGGGGGCCACAGTCAGAAGTGCTGCAGTCCAACTTGTCTCCAGGAGGCCCCGTGGGTCATAAAGGAGCTCCGGCCCATGCTCAGAGACCTGGGAGCCCTGGCCTTCAAGGGTCTGCTGGAGCGACGCTTCCTCTTCGATTAGGCTGGTCTGAGCTCTTTCTCTTTAGACTGCAGCGGGCAGTCCAAGATCTTCCAGTTCATTCACTGGAAGAGAGAGAGAGAGATGGTGGGGGAGAGAGACAGATGGAAAGGAAGAGTGGGGCTTGAGCCGCGGTGGAAGTTCGTTGAGATCTCGCAGTCTCTCGTGCGTGGTCTCGCAAGGGGCTGCGTGCAGGGGTTTGTCGGGGTGGTGTCTGTCGGCGGGCCGGTTGGGGCTTGGTTCCGGCGGTTGGCGGTGGTGACTTTGGACGCTCCCCAGCTACGTTCGCGCGGGGTCTTCGGTGGGTCGCCTCGGCCGGCACCTAGCAGCTGACTTAGAACTGGTGTGGACCAGGGGAATCTGACTGTTTAATTAAAACAAAGCATCGCGAAGGCGCAAGGTGGGTGTTGATGCGATATGATTTCTGCCCAGTGTTCTGAATGTCAAAGTGAAGAAATATGGGGCTTTCAGTCAAGCATGAACATGTGAGGGTGGTTACACCAGACTCAAGGATTTGCTGCGGGGCTATTGTAAACAAATCCTGACCTTGACAGGAAGCCAATTTGAGAGTGATGGCTCAAACGCGGCTTTGGCTGGGAGGGGGGAGAGTTAAGTCCTGGGAGACGGCTGATGAAAGTGTACTGCTGGCATCAGTCTGATCACAGAGCGGCTGTGGTGAAGCGTTTAAACACGAGTATCCCATATACTTAGCTAACTCTAAAACCGCAAAGGTTTGAATCGAACGCTGGCTTCGGCTGGACCCGCTAACAGTGGAGCACTAAATGGAGATGGAATGTGCCTAGCGGTTATGGACACTGCCAGGTCTCAGGTCCGCCAGGGTGCGAGACTCTACACATTCTATGTGTGAGCTGTCCTCCACACTCCTTGGAGCATGTAGTGGAGATGGCATGTGCCTTACCATTAACTGACACTACCAGGCCTCAGGCTTGCCTGAGTGTGGGACACCACACATTGTAGGTGAGGAGGTCTCCTCTACGCTCACTAGACTCGAGGAGGAGGCTAAACCCATTAGCCCCACAGTGATAGGGCATTGCATGAATCTGGCTCATGGCCTACGAAGTGTGGAGAGGTATCTCCAGTTTGTCTGGAGAGGGAGGCCTATATCTGATGTGGGTAGTACCATCCAAGCCCATTGATTTGCTATGGAACCATAAAATGGACGGAAGAAGCCCAGGTTCTCACTGGGCACGGATCACTTAATGTCAACTTGATGAAATTCAAGAGGAGCGTACCCACCTGTAGTAATCCTGCTCAGTACGACAGGAACCGCAGGTTCAGACATTTGGTGTATGTGCTTGGCTGAGGAGCCAATGGTGCGAAGTTACCATCTGTGGGATTATGACTGAACGCCTCTAAGTCAGAATCCCCCCTAAACGTAATGATACCGTAGCGCCGCAGATCTTCGGTTGGCCTGGGATAGCCTGCCCGGGATAACCGTTTGTGAAGGGATTGGGGTGCGGCCGGATGAATTGCCGCCCCTCTCCTGATGCGCGCTGCATTTTTGTGGGGAACCTGGTGCTAAATCACTCATAGACAACCTGATTCTGGGTCAGGGTTTCTTACGTAGCAGAGCAACTCACTCGCTGCAATTTATTGAAATTCAGCCCTCGATCCAAGTTTTCTTGGGGACGGAAGGTGTCTTCCTCCACCATCCTCCATCTTTACTTACGGGTTACCAGGTGCACGCAGAAGGGTCATGTGCCAGAGGCCAGACACAGGGTGGAAGAGAGCCCAGGCAGGCTGGTAGAAGGCGTAAGACACTGACATTGGGCTCTGGATAGGTAGGGGGCAAGGTGGTGGTCGCCCATCCCCCCGGGCCCATCCTTTGGTGGGACTGAGAGTCAGTTTGGGACTCGCTGTGGAAGTCAAAGGGTCACCAGGTGCACGAGGAGGCCTCCCTCAAGGCGGGGGGCACTCAGAGTCCAAGCAGGGGCAGGGGCAGGGGCTGGAGGCAGCACTCTGGCTGTGAGTGCTGCCCCCAGATGCACAGAGCATTTTTCGGGTTACGAGGTGCACGTGGTTCCTGACAGCGGGACTATAGACGTCTTAGAGTACAACTTACTCCCTGGAATTACTAAGGCCAAGGGAGACGGGTGTTGACCGGGTAGGGAGAGTGTGGAGGCCTGGAGGTCTGTAGTTCCAGGGAGTAAGCTATACACTCTCAGGCCCAGGGAGACGACAGGCAGGCAGGCGGGCAGGGAGTGTAGGCCTACAGTTGTGGCCAAAAGTTTTGAAAATGACACAAATATAAATTTTCACAAAGTTTACTACTTCATTGTCTTTAGATATTTTTTGTCAGATGTTACTATGGAATACTGAAGTATAGTTACAAGCATTTCATAAGTGTCAAAGGCTTTTATTGACAATTACATGAAGTTGATGCAAAGAGTCAATATTTACAGAGTTGACCCTTCTTTTTCAAGACCTCTGCAATCCGCCCTGTCATGCTGTCAATGAACTTCTGGGCCACATCCTGACTGATGGCAGCCCATTCTTTCATAATCAATGCTTGGAGTTTGTCAGAATTTGTGTTGTTTTTTTCGTCCACCAGCCTCTTGACGATTGACCACAAGTTCTCAATGGGATTAAGGTCTGGGGAGTTTCCTGGCCATGGACCCAAAATATCGATGTTTTGTTCCCCGAGCCACTTAGTTATCACTTTTGCCTTATGGCAAGGTGCTCCATCATGCTGGAAAGGGCATTGTTCGTCACCAAACTGTTCCTGGATGGTTGGGAAAAGTTGCTCTCAGAGGATGTGTTGGTACCATTCCTTTTTCATGGCTGTGTTCTTAGGCAAAATTGTGAGTGAGCCCACTTCCTTGGCTAAGAAGCAACCCCACACATGAATGGTCTCAGGATGCTTTACTGTTGGCATGACACAGGACTGATGGTAGCGCTCACCTTGTCTTCTCCGGACAAGCTTTTTTCCGGATGCCCCAAACAATCGGAAAGGGGATTCATCAGAGAAAATGACTTTACCCCAGACCTCAGCAGTCCAATCCCTGTACCTTTTGCAGAATATCAGTCTGTTCCTGATGTTTTTCCTGGAGAGAAGTGGCTTCTTTGCTGTCCTTCTTGACACCAGGCCATCCTCCAAAAGACTTCGCCTCACTGTGCGTGCAGATGCACTCACACCTGCCTGCTGCCATTCCTGAGCAAGCTCTGTACTGGTGGTGCCCCGATCCCGCAGCTGAATCAACTTTAGGAGACGGTCCTGGCGCTTGCTGGACTTTCTTGGGCGCCTTCAAGCCTTCTTCACAACAATTGAACCGCTCTCCTTGAAGTTCTTGTGGTCCGATAAATGGTTGATTTAGGTGCAATCTTACTGGCAGCAATATCCTTGCCTGTGAAACCCTTTTTGTGCAAAGCAATGATGACAGCACATGTTTCCTTGCAGGTAACCAGGGTTGACAGAGGAATAACAATGACTCCAAACACCACCCTCCTTTTGAATCTTCCTGTCTCTTATTCGAACTCAATCAGCATGACAGAGTGATCTCCAGCCTTGTCCTCGTCAACCCTCACACCTGTGTTAATGAGAGAATCACTGACATGTCAGCTGGTCCTTTTGTGGCAGGGCTGAAATGCAGTGGAAATGTTTTTTGGGGATTCAGTTAATTTGCATGGCAAATAGGGACTTTGCAATTAATTGCAAATCATCTGATCAGTCTTCCTAATATTCTGGAGTATATGCAAATTGCCATCATACGAACTGAGGTAGCAGACTTTGTGAAAATTAATATTTGTGTCAATCTCAAAACGTTTGGCCACGACTGTAGAGGCCAGAAGTCAGAGGTCACCAGGTCAATGGTTCCCTGCCTAGAGGTCAGGAAGGCCCCAGGGAGAAAGCCCAAGTGAATAGTTGTGTGAGTGACACTGTCCTTCAGGGGGGCAGAGCAGGCAAATTAATGTGAGAAAATGGACAGATAAAAGAGTGTGCAATGTGTAGGCCCACTTGAGTGTACATTCTGAACCTTGTTTGAGGTCAGTAGGTCACATGACCAAGGAGCTATTGAAATTCTAAAGATTACAAAATGTATGTAAAATCGTGTGAGATGAAAATGGACAAACTAAAGGATGTGCAATATATATTGCTAGTGAGTGGATGTTCTGAAAGTAGTTTGATGGTTGTAGATCATAAGACTAAGGAGCTATTGACATTTTAATCTTTTAAAAAATGATCATAAAATCTCATGAGATGCAAATGGACAAACAAACGGCTGTGCAATGTGTAGGCCCAATGAGTGTACATTATGAACCTAGTAACGGTTAAAGAGCTACTGAAATGAGAAAAATTGGATTTATCATTATGTTGATGGTCCTTAACTGCTGTTAGTGGACGTAAGGAAAACTACAGACGAACATCCGTCAAATATCCAACCTGAATCTGTCTTTACCTCGTTTGCCTGAGGCTGATGCCGCGCAGGTGCTTGTACTCATTCTTGTACACATGCATATACACTCGCATTCAAATGCGCACGTGCACACACACATGTAAATAGTGCCGCACATGTACTGAAATGTATATAGTTGGCCTAGCGGTTTTGTTTTTTGTTGTCTTTGATGTATTTTATTTTTGCATTGTTGTTTCTCTTTTGTAAATTTTGTCGGTCTGGACGGGAGACGGTTAGATGACAGAATGTAATGTAAATGTTGAGCGGCTTCACTGCATGTACATTGTATGTTTTAATATTTGCATGTGATTTTCATGATTTAAAAAAAGAGAATTAAAAAAACAAACACGTTATAGCAATATGTCAGTCGATGACGTGTCATGCAACCATTGGTTGATGCATACAAAGTCTGAGCAGGTGACTGCAACCACAGTTTTCAATCGTGTCCTTTTAACTTCATATCACGCCTTATCCTTTGACTGTTTTTGTTTGATAACTTTGTACCTTTTTGAGTTAGCTTTTTACCATCATTATGATCTTGGAATCTGTTCAAATAACCTGAAAAACAATCAATCCCTTATTACCCAAACCTTGGAACTGCGTGACAAACTGTAAATGTGTGATAATTGCAATCAAGAAATCTCAAAAGTTGCCCAGTTTCCCTGATCTTGCTATGGCAAACAAGCTGGTTTTACCATACTGTAATTGTCATTTCTGCAGAGTGATTGTTCTCAACTGAAACTCGTAAAGAACTACCCAAGAAGCATTAGGCTCTGTCTGATATGCACTTTTAAACACCTGAGGAAGCTCCACTCTTTTCACTGGCACTGTAGCCTTGACCACGGCATTTGTTCACTGACATCCCCTCCCTCCATACTTTCATTCATTACATATTTTTATTTCACATTCCTGAAGCTGTTCTGTTGGATTTCTGCTACAGTCCTTGAGCACATGGTCAATACAGATAAGATAGAAAAGATGCCCAAAACTCTGACTGAAATGTACATATACTTCCTGGAATTTCAGTCCAAATAGACAAATGTGAAGTATAAAGGGGAAGGTGAGACTAATCTACGCTGGCACTGGGGAAACTGGCTTTCGAACAGCTTGAAAAAGCAATCCGATTTTCTATGAGGAAGACCTGACTAAGTGTGATGTCGACATCAGTGAAGCATCATTATACTCAGGATAGTGCACGCAGATCTTCAGAGAGGAGCGTGGGCTGCACGAGGAAAAGGTGTACTGCTTTGTGCCGTCTGACCATTCAGGAGTTCCTTGTCGCTCTGTATGTGTTTCTCTCATTCAACAACAGCAATGTTAATCTAATGACAAAAAAGAAACCATCCTCACAAAAACTTCTGAAGATGTTCAATGAAAATCCTACAACCAACAAGAGTGCAGTGAACAAGGCCTTAGAGTGAGAATGGACACCTGGATCTGTTCCTCCGCTTCCTTCTGGGCCTCTCTCAGGAGTCCAATCAGACTCTTCTACGAGGGCTACTGACACAAACAGGAAACTAGGTAACAGTCAAGTACATCAAGAAAAAGATCAGGGAGAATCACTCTCCAGAGAGGTGCATCAATCTGTTACACTCTAGTGGAGGATGTTCCTGAGGTCAGGAAGTCTCTGAGAACTCTTCCCTGCACAATGTTCAGCTCTGGTCTTTGTGTTGCTAACTTCAAAGAAGGAGCTGGAATGTGTTCAATCTGAAGAAATGCTCCAGATCAGAAGAGAGTCTTCTGAGGCTGCTGCCAGTAGTCAATGTCTCCAGAACAGCTCTGAAGTTAATCAATACCTAACATAGACATATGACAAAGATCAGAAGAAACCATTAATTTGTATTACTAAATTTATACAATTACAGTGCCTTGCGAAAGTATTCGGCCCCCTTGAACTTTGCGACCTTTTGCCACATTTCAGGCTTCAAACATAAAGATATAAAACTGTATTTTTTTGTGAAGAATCAACAACAAGTGGGACACAATCATGAAGTGGAACGACATTTATTGGATATTTCAAACTTTTTTAACAAATCAAAAACTGAAAAATTGGGCGTGCAAAATTAGAGGTTACTATTCCACACTGTAAACTATGAGGTTGCTATTCCCCCCTGTAAACCCTGAGGTTACTATTCCACAGTGTAAACCCTGAGGTTACTATTCCACACTGTAAACCCAGAGGTTACTATTCCACACTGTAAACTCTGAGGTTACTATTCCACACTGTAAACCCTGAGGTTGCTATTCCACACTGTAAACCCTGAGGTTACTATTCCCCACTGTAAACTGGAGTACCTGAGGTTGCTATTCCACCCACACTGTAAACCCTGAGGTTACTATTCCACACTGTAAACCCTGAGGTTACTATTCCACACTGTAAACCCTGAGGTTACTATTCCACAGTGTAAACCCTGAGGTTACTATTCCACACTGTAAACTCTGAGGTTGCTATTCCACACCGTAAACCCTGAGGTTACTATTCCACACTGTAAACTCTGAGGTTACTATTCCACACTGTAAACTCTGAGGTTACTATTCCACACTGTAAACTCTGAGGTTACTATTCCACACTGTAAACTCTGAGGTTGCTATTCCACACCGTAAACCCTGAGGTTACTATTCCACACTGTAAACTCTGAGGTTACTATTCCACACTGTAAACTCTGAGGTTACTATTCCACACTGTAAACTCTGAGGTTACTATTCCACACTGTAAACCCAGAGGTTACTATTCCTCACTGTAAACTCTGAGGTTACTATTCCACACTGTAAACCCTGAGGTTGCTATTCCACACTGTAAACCCTGAGGTTACTATTCCACTCTGTAAACTGGAGTCCCTGAGGTTGCTATTCCACCCACACTGTAAACCCTGAGGTCACTATTCCACACTGTAAACCCTGAGGTTACTATTCCACAGTGTAAACCCTGAGGTTACTATTCCACAGTGTAAACCCTGAGGTTACTATTCCACAGTGTAAACCCTGAGGTTACTAATCCCCCTGTAAACCCTGAGGTTGCTATTCCCCCTGTAAACCGTGAGGTTACTAATCCCCCCTGTAAACCCAGAGGTTACTATCCCCCCCTGTAAACCCTGAGGTTGCTATTCCCCCTGTAAACCCTGAGGTTACTAATCCCCCCTGTAAACCCTGAGGTTACTATTCCACACTGTAAACCCTGAGGTTACTATTCCACACTGTAGACCCTGAGGTTACTACTCCACACTGTAAACCCTGAGGTTACTATTCCACACTGTAAACCCTGAGGTTACCATTCCCCCCTGTAAACCCTGAGGTTACTATTCCACAGTGTAAACCCAGAGGTTACTATTCCACACTGTAAACCCTGAGGTTGCTATTCTACACTGTAAACCCTGAGGTTACTATTCCCCCTGTAAACCCTGAGGTTACTATTCCACAGTGTAAACCCTGAGGTTACTATTCCACACTGTAAACCCTGAGGTTGCTATTCTACACTGTAAACCCTGAGGTTACTATTCCCCCCTGTAAACCCTGAGGTTACTATTCCACACTGTAAACCCTGAGGTTACTATTCTACACTGTAAACCCTGAGGTTACTATTCCACACTGTAAACCCTGAGGTTACTTAGAAGTTGACAAACTGCAGAATGAGAGAAAATAAAAAAAATTAAACAGTTTCCATTTTTACGTGAATAAATTACATGTTGGATAGAAAAAACAGGCCTGATTGAAACAGTATAATTGTCGGTAAACGAGTTGACAATGGTTTAATAATCCAACAGGGGCAGTCTAGACAGGTCAAGGCAGGCAGGGGTCAGTAAACCAGAAGTGGGGCAACGGTACCGGAAGGCAGGCAGGCTCAGTGTAAGCAAAGGTACAGGTCAGCAGGCTCAGGGTCAGGCAGAGTGGTCAGGCAGAGTGGTCAGGCAGAGTGGTCAGGCAGAGTGGTCAGGCAAGCGTCAAAACCAGGGGGGGCGAGAAAAAGAGAGACTGGGACAGCAGGAGCTGAGAACAAAAATGCTGGTTGACTTGACAAACAAGATGAACTGGCAACAGACCAACAGACAACACAGGTATACATACACAGGGGAAAATGAGGAAGATGGGCGACACCTGGAGGGGGTGGAGACAATCACAAAGACAGGTGAAACAGATCAGAGCATGCACACTGAATAGTTTATTCAGCTACAGATTAAATAATAAACTTCACAGGGTGGTGAAAGTGCACAGTGATGATGAGCTTGATGCTCATTTCCAATAAATATGGAGGTTCCTAATTTATGCTGGTGACATGATGATCAGTGCTTAGCATTCAATTGACAAATGAAAATGATCTTGCTCTTATCCATGTCATGAAGCTTAGGCCTCAACACTCCATGTGCTATATCTGCGAGCTTGTGACTACATGACTACATGCCAAGACCAGAGTGGGCACATTTGCTGTTTATTGCAGACTTTTTGTGCCAAAATCATCGACAGAGTTAAAAATGGGATGGAAACACATCGTATTTAAAAAATTGTATTCAATAAATTCTAAGTTATTAGACAAAGCGCTTTTTATTTGCAAGAAGCCAGTTTGATGGAAACAGACCACTGCTGGTTAAATTTGCATATTTTATGTGTGAGAATATTAGAATATTTACTTGAAAATCTTTCAACAAAATGACGGAAACCTGAGTATAGACATGAATTGCTTATTCAATTAACATAAAAATGGTTTTATATGAATATGTGTATAAACTTTCAATAATTATTTGTTATTTTAATTCATTTAAATGTCAAGTGTAAACCTGTACAGCCAAGGGGTTACATGTTTTTAATGGGTAGCAGTAGTGTTAATGAAATCATGATAAACTCTCTGCAGGCTGTCAGGTTGTCTGGTCACAGAGGAAGGATGTGCTTCTTTGGCCTCAGCTCTCAAACTCTTCACACCTGAGAGAGCTGGACCTGAGCTACAATTACTCAGGAGACTCAGGGGTGAAGCTGCTCTCTGCTGGAGTGGAGGATCCACAATGGAGACTGGAGAAACTCAAGGATGCAAGAAAGTGTGTTGTTGTTGTGTCCGTGATCCCTTTACCCCAGCCCCTGTCCTGCTTCCTTACAGAAGAACAGTACGTGTGTAATACATTAGGCTCCCTCACTCATAACAAAACATAATGCACTCTTGAAATAATGCATTAAGTGTTGCTATATTACCTTATGTAAGGTGTGTTAAGGGGACATGACTGTTAGTAAGCTCTTACAATCCACTGGGCACAATTTAATCTATGTTATTTCCACATCATTTCAGCATCACAAAATCTATGTAATGATATTAAATCAACGTGCAAAACTCATTGAATTTGAAAAGTCATCAAAGAAATGAAACTCCCCAACACCTGGTACACGGGCACAGATCACATGGATTACGGCAGCCCCCCTGCACCTCTCTGCTTCAGAGGGGTTGGGTTGAATGCGGAAGTCACATTTAGGTTGAATGCATTCAGTTGTGCAACTGACTAGATATCCCCTTTACCTAATTCATTTATAAATAGGCTTTCATTAGAAGTTGTGGATAATTGAAAAACATCTAAATATTCTAATATGTATGATTCTGTGTATCGGTGTCCTTCATCAGATTCCTGTGATCTCACACTGGACCCAAACACAGCACACAAATAACTCCCTCACTCTGAGAAGAACAGAAAGGTGAAAATGGCAATAAAGGTTCACAAGTATCCTGGTGAACTGCTAAGAGTGGTCTGTCATCAGGTGCTGTGTAGAGAGGTTCTGACTGGGCGATTCTACTGGGAGGTAGAGGGGAGTGGGTCACTGCCAAATATAGGAGTAACATGTAAATATGCATACTGTGCATAAAAGGACAATGGTGTTTGTTATGACGTAATGGGATAAAAATAACAATTCCTGGAATCTGTATTGTGCTGATGGCGGTGCCTACATGGTCAAGCACAATAATAAAAGCACTGATATACAGTGTATTCACCCCCTGTAACGCTCGTCGTTGGTAGAAAGAGAGGAGGACCAAGGTGCAGCATGGTAAGTATTCATATTCTCCTTTTAATGAAAACGAATACTTGCACAAAAACAACAAAACACGAGAACGAAACGAAAACAGTCCTGAACGGTGAAATACAAACATAGAACAGAAAATAAACACCCACGCAACACAGGTGGAAAAAGGCTACCTAAGTATGATTTTCAATCAGAGACAACTAACGACACCTGCCTCTGATTGAGAACCATACCAGGCCAAACGCAAAAACACAACATAGAACATAGACAACCCACCCAACTCACGCCCTGACCATACTAAAACAAAGACATAACAACAGAACTAAGGTCAGAATGTGACACCCCCTTGGAGTTTTTCCTATTTTGTTGCATCATAACTTAAAATAATAATTTAAATTGACTTTTTATTTGGATTTCATGTAATGGACATACACAAAATAGTCCAAGTTGGTGAAGTGGAATGAAAAAAATGACTTGTTTCAAAAAATTCAAACAAATAAAAAACAGAAAAGTGGTGTGTGTATATGTATTCAGCCCCTTTGCTATGAAGCCCCTAAATAAGATCTGGTGCAACCAATTACCTTCAGAAGTCACATAATTAGTTAAATAAAGTACACCTGTGTGCAATCTAAGTGTCACATGATCTGTCACATGATCTCAGTATATGTACACCTCTTCTGAAAGGCCCCAGAGTCTGCAACACCGCTAAGCAAGGGGCACCACCAAGCAAGCGGCACTATGAAGACCAAGGAGCTCTCCAAACAGGTCAGGGACAAAGTTGTGGAGAAGTACAGATCAGGGTTGGGTTATAAAAAAATATACAAAACTTTGTACATCCCACAGAGCAACATTAAATCCATTATTAAAAAATGGAAAGAATATGGCACCACAACAAACCTGCCAAGAGAGGGCCACCCACCAACACTCAGGGACTAGGCAAGGAGGGCATTAATCAGAGAGGCAACAAAGAGACCAAAGATAATCCTGAAGGAGCTGCAAAGCTCCACAGCGGAGAATGGAGTATCTGTCCATAGGACCCCAGGCCAACGTCATGACAACTTTAAGCCGTACACTCCACAGAGCTAAAATTGAGCTTTTTGGCTATCAAGGAAAACGCTATGTCTAGAGCAAACTCAACACCTTTCATCACCCCAAGAACATAATGTTTTTCATCGGCAGGGACTGGGAAACTGGTCAGAATTGAAGGAATGATGGATGGCACTAAATAAAGGGAAATTCTTGAGGGAAACCTGTTTCAGTCTTCCAGAGATTTGAGACTGGGACGGAGGTTCACCTTCCAGCAGGACAATGACCCTAAGCTTACCGCTAAAGCAACACTCGAGTGGTTTAAGGGGAAACATTTAAATGTTGTGGAATGGCCTAGTCAAATCCCAGACCTCAATTCAATTGAGAATCTGTGGTATGACTTAAAGATTGCTGTCAACAAGCGGAACCCATCCAACTTGAAGGAAATGGAGCAGTTTTGACTTGAAGAATGGGCAAAAATCCCAGTGACTAGATGTGCCAAGCTTATCGAGACATACCCCAAGAGACTTGCAGCTGTAATTGATGCAAAAGGTGGCTCTACAAAGTATTGACTTTGGGGGGGTGAATAGTTATGCACGCTCAAGTTTTCTGTTTTTTTTTGTCTTATTTCTTGTTTGTTTCACAATAAAAAATATTTAGCATCTTCAAAGTGGTAGGCATGTTGTGTAAATCAAATTATACAAACTCCCCAAAAATCTATTTTAATTCCAGGTTGTAAGGCAACAAAATAGGAAAAATGCCAAGGTGGGGGGTGAATACTTTCGCAAGACACTGTAGCTGTTCCCTCCTTCCACTTCCACAGAGTAGGGGTGTATTTGGACTGGACAGCTGGTACACTATCCTTCCACAGCATCTCCTCTGACAGACTGACCCACCTGTACACATTCCACTCAAACATTCACTGAGGGGGTTTGGCCTTGGGGTTGACTCCTCATTTTCCCTGTGCCGCATAAAATAGACCCCTGGGTCCTGGAGGGACACACACACAACACAGATAAATACAGATGCTCACATTTTAGTCATGAATATAACATATGTAAATAGACTGAAGTTGACAGACATTGTAAACTAGATTTACTTAATCAATAGAGTTTATCACACTGTGCTGAGAAACCAGGAATATGTTTTGTGAATAGTAATGTGTATATTATGTTTATCTGTCAGATTGTTGACACAATAATCCTGCTTCTTTATAAACTGTTGCAATAACAGTACTACGACTTGAATTTAAACCATGTCACATATTTACTAAATAAAGAGCAATAAAGGTGTTTTTAAAACAGATAAAAAAAACACAATTTTAGGCTACTCTAATTTCTAAGAAGAAAATGTAATGTTCATAATGAAGTGTAGTAATGAGAGGTTTATTTCACTGTTCCACCTTCCACTGACTCTCTCCTTCATTTCACAACTCAGGCTGACCCAGTGTCCACATTACTGTCAAAATAAATCAATGCTTCCCGCTCCCCTCCCTTGTTCCCATACACTGTCACGAGATATGTATTTTATAGTGGATTAGAATGTACGGTGCATTTGGAAAGTATTCAGACCCCTTGACTTTTTCCACATTTTGATACTGTCACGATCGTCGTAGTGGTGTGAATGCATACTTTTAATGAAAGAGGAAAAACACGAAGTACACCAAACAAACAAACAAACTTAACAAGACGATCGTGACCGCTATAGAAACTGAGTGCTAACATGCAACATCACATAGACAATAACCCACGAACCACAATACAAAACAGGCTACCTAAATATGGTTCCCAATCAGAGACAACGACAAACACCTGCCACTGATTGAGAACCATATCAGGCCAAAACACATAGAAACAGACTAACTACACATGCAACATAGAATGCCCACTCATATCACACCCTGACCAAACAAAACATAGAAACAAACAACGCAAATAATGGTCAGAGTGTGACAGATACGTTACAGCTTTATTCTAAAATGTATTAAATTGTTGTTTTTTCCTCATCAAATCACAATACCCCATAATGACAAAGCAAAAACTGTAAGGACAGACGCTGCGAGACAAAAAGCAAGTACAGGGAGTGAATATTTAATGAATACAGACAGGAAACAAACAGGAAACAAAACACGAATAGCGTCTGGACAAGGACATAACGACATTAATTCTGACCCGGGAAAGAAACTGAGGAAGTGACAAATATAGGGGAGGTAATTAATAACGTGATGGTGTACAGGTGATTCCAATGAAGCGCTGATGCGTGTAACAATAGTGACATAATGATACGTGGGCGTAATGATAAGCAGCCTGGCGACCTCGAGCGCCAGAGAAGGGACGCGGGAGCAGACATGACAAAAACAGGTTTTTAGACATGTTTGCATATTTATATATTTTTAAAAACAGAAATACATTTACATAAGTATTCAGACCATTTACTCAGTACTTTGTTGAAGCACCTTTGGCAGTGATTACAGCCTCGAGCTGTTACGCGGAGCAGGTGAACCCAAGAGCAGACTCAGACGAGGACGAGGTAACCAAGGTACAGTGCCTTGCGAAAGTATTCGGCCCCCTTGAACTTTGCGACCTTTTGCCACATTTCAGGCTTCAAACATAAAGATATAAAACTGTATTTTTTTTGTGAAGAATCAACAACAAGTGGGACACAATCATGAAGTAGAACGACATTTATTGGATATTTCAAACTTTTTTAACAAATCAAAAACTGAAAAATTGGGCGTGCAAAATTATTAAGCCCCCTTAAGTTAATACTTTGTAGCGCCACCTTTTGCTGCGATTACAGCTGTAAGTCGCTTGGGGTATGTCTCTATCAGTTTTGCACATCGAGAGACTGACATTTTTTCCCATTCCTCCTTGCAAAACAGCTCGAGCTCAGTGAGGTTGGATGGAGAGCATTTGTGAACAGCAGTTTTCAGTTCTTTCCACAGATTCTCGATTGGATTCAGGTCTGGACTTTGACTTGGCCATTCTAACACCTGGATATGTTTATTTTTGAACCATTCCATTGTAGATTTTGCTTTATGTTTTGGATCATTGTCTTGTTGGAAGACAAATCTCTGTCCCAGTCTCAGGTCTTTTGCAGACTCCATCAGGTTTTCTTCCAGAATGGTCCTGTATTTGGCTCCATCCATCTTCCCATCAATTTTAACCATCTTCCCTGTCCCTGCTGAAGAAAAGCAGGCCCAAACCATGATGCTGCCACCACCATGTTTGACAGTGGGGATGGTGTGTTCAGGGTGATGAGCTGTGTTGCTTTTACGCCAAACATAACGTTTTGCATTGTTGCCAAAAAGTTCAATTTTGGTTTCATCTGACCAGAGCACCTTCTTCCACATGTTTGGTGTGTCTCCCAGGTGGCTTGTGGCAAACTTTAAACTACACTTTTTATGGATATCTTTAAGAAATGGCTTTCTTCTTGCCACTCTTCCATAAAGGCCAGATTTGTGCAATATACGACTGATTGTTGTCCTATGGACAGAGTCTCCCACCTCAGCTGTAGATCTCTGCAGTTCATCCAGAGTGATCATGGGCCTCTTGGCTGCATCGCTGATCAGTCTTCTCCTTGTATGAGCTGAAAGTTTAGAGGGACGGCCAGGTCTTGGTAGATTTGCAGTGGTCTGATACTCCTTCCATTTCAATATTATCGCTTGCACAGTGCTCCTTGGGATGTTTAAAGCTTGGGAAATATTTTTGTATCCAAATCCGGCTTTAAACTTCTTCACAACAGTATCTTGGACCTGCCTGGTGTGTTCCTTGTTCTTCATGATGCTCTCTGCGCTTCTGACGGACCTCTGAGACTATCACAGTGCAGGTGCATTTATACGGAGACTTGATTACACACAGGTGGATTGTATTTATCATCATTAGTCATTTAGGTCAACATTGGATCATTCAGAGATCCTCACTGAACTTCTGGAGAGAGTTTGCTGCACTGAAAGTAAAGGGGCTGAATAATTTTGCACGCCCAATTTTTCAGTTTTTGATTTGTTAAAAAAGTTTGAAATATCCAATAAATGTCGTTCCACTTCATGATTGTGTCCCACTTGTTGTTGATTCTTCACAAAAAAATACAGTTTTATATCTTTATGTTTGAAGCCTGAAATGTGGCAAAAGGTCGCAAAGTTCAAGGGGGCCGAATACTTTCGCAAGGCACTGTATTTACTGAAAAACAGTGGGAAGATGGGGTGCAGCCCAGGGAAAGCGGATTGTAGGGAGCCAGGTGCTGAGGCTGAGGCTGGAGCGAGGGGAGTCGGGGCTGGGTAAGCAGATCCGGAGAGGAATCCAAGGAAGCAGTGGAGTGGGGGTTCCAGGACAGGGTAGCAGGACTGACGAGACGTGGGACTGGAGACAGGGCCCAGAGTCAGAGCGGACAGAACTGTAGCAGAGAGGAAAACAGCATCAGGCAAGGGAAAACAGGCACAATACGAAAACAGGATCTATGCAGGAACAAACTGCTAAAAACCACAGACTGTCTGAGCAGAGGTTACGATCTGGCAGCGTGGAAGTGGCAGGGCTGAGTATTTGTAGAGGTCTTGATTATGGAACAGGTTGCAGCTGTTGGGGATCTGCTCTGCCTCCAGCACACCTATCTCTGCCCACACAATCACACACACACATGCACACGCACACACACACACACACACACACACACACACACACACACACACACACACACACACACACACACACACACACACACACACACACACACACACACACACACACACAGAGGGAGAGAGCACTGGGGGAGTGGGGGCAGGTTAGAGAGACACAGGATGATCAGTAGAGGGCGTGGCAGGCGAAGATGTAACACAAGTCTTCTTGGGTATGATGCTACAAGCTTGGCACACCCGTATTTGGGGAGTTTTTCCCATTCTTCAATGCAGATCCTCTCAAGCTCTGTCAGGTTGGATGGGAAGTGTCCCTGCACAACTATTTTCAGGTCTCTTCAGAGATGTTCGATCGGGTTCCAGTCTGGGCTCTGGCTGGGCCACTCAAGGACATTCAGAGACTTGTCCCGAAGCCACTCCTGTGTTGTCTTGGCTGTGTGCTTAGGGTCATTATCCTGTTGGAAGGTGAACTATCGCCCAGTCTGAGGTCCTGAGCGCTCTGGAGCAGGTTTTCATCAAGGATCTCTCTGTACTTTGCTCTGTTCATCCCCCCCCCCCCCCCCCCCCGATCCTGACTAGTCTCCCAGTCCCTGCTGCTGAAAAGCATCCCCATTGCATGATGTTGCCACCACAGGGATGGTGCTAGGTATCTTCCAGTTGTGACGCTTGGCATTCAGGCCAAAGAGCTCAATATTGGTTTCATCAGACCAGAGAAACTTGTTTCTCATGGTCTGAGAGTCCTTTAGGTGCCTTTCGGCAAACTCCAAGCGGGCTGTTATGTGCCTTTTACTGAGGAGTGGCTTCCGTCTGGCCACTCTACCATAAAGGACTGATTGGTTGAGTGCTGCAGGTTGTCCTTCTGGAAGGTTCTCCCATCTCTACAGAGGAACTCTGGAGCTCTGTCAGCGTGACCATCGGGTTCTTAGTCACCTCCCTGACCAAGGCCCTTCTCCCCTGATTGCTCAATTTTGCCGGGCGGCCAGATCTAGGAAGACTCTTGGTGGTTCCAAACTGGGCACCACTGTGTTATTGGGAACCTTCAATGCTGCAGACATTTTTGGTACTGTCGTGGATATTCTACACAGGGACATTCGAAGTCAATATAAAACAAGTCTGATTTATTATCAGCGCGCTGGAGAGGTTCCAACCAACTCAATGCACCAAGTACACATGTCGATCAGGAGCTCTCTCTTTTGGGGCAGTCCTCTTATCCCTTATATACTCGTTAAAGACACTTTGCATAGGCATAGTTCATAGGGTTGGTTTCTGCATGTGTCTGGCTCCGTCTCCTATCTTAACTTGTAGAACATATTCTGGGCGTTCTGCCAGATCGTCCTAAGGAGGGGGTCATGTCGCACCCCCTCATATCTTTACCAAGCACAGGCAGGAACCAAGGATTATTTATGACACTAAGACAAGATGAACATTTTCAAGGCTGTCTCTTCACATTATAAAAATGTCCATCACAGTACCCTTCCCCAGATCGGTGCCTCGACACAATCCTGTCTTGGAGCTCTATGAACAATTCCTTTGACCTCATGGCTTGGTTTTTGCTCTGACATGTACTGTCAAATGTGGGACCTTACATAGATAGGTGTGTTTCTTTCCAAATCATGTCCAATCAATTGAATTTACCACAGGTGGACTCCAATCAAGTTGTAGAAACAAGGATGATCAATGGAAGCAGGATGCACCTGAACTCCATTTCGAGTCTCATATTAAAGGGTCTGAATACTTATGTACATATTGTATTTCTGTTTTATTTTTTTAATACATTCGCAAACATTTCTAAAAACCTGTTTTTGAATTTTCATTATGGGGTATTGTGTGTAGATTGATGAGGAACAAAAATGTATCTAATCCATTTTAGAATAAGGTTGTAACATAACAAAATGTGGAAAAAGGGAAGACTTTCCCGAATGCACTGAATATGATGTGAAAACTGTTTTTCAAATGGGACTCTCACCTATTTGTTAAGACAAAGCTAACATCCATGGAAAAGACTATACGTTCGATTTCCCTCATTCGTGTGGCACGCAGTGTTGGCAAGTTTCTCCGAAAAGTTTTTATTTTTATAAAATGATATGCCAAAAGTAAAATATTATTTCCTGTGAACTTGGTGCCGCTACGTCACTTGGACCTTTGACTGTAGTTACAGTGTTTATTACAGAATGACAACTCAGTGAAGATAAGATTATTCAACCTTCAATATCACTATGAAGACACAGACACACAACCACCAGTCCTCCTAGTAGCCAGCCACATAACTTTGTGACATTCATAACGTTTTTCAAACTTGATAATTAAAATAAAGAGAAATACAGTTTCATGGAATATTTAAAATGTTTAGTTATTTTACACTGATTAGTAGCCTACCCTATTTTACTATTTAGCCAGAGGGACACCTTGTCGCATGTTGGTTGGAATGTCGTTTTTTCTTCATTTAATTTAAATAAAACATGTACTATTTAAATAGCTAGACTACTGTAGACAGAGGACCAATGTTCCAGCAAAAACAAATCAGCACTGAGCAAATCTGCTGAGCACAAACAAACTGTGCAACTTCCGGCACACGTTTATTGTGAACACTGAGGCTGTGCTCACTTTAAGTAAGTAGGCTACTGTGGCATAATGTAGGCCTACCAGAGTGGCCTTCCGTCAAAAACAATGGAGAAAAATGCGTCCTATAATATTTTAACATGCAAATAGCTGTTATATCATGAACCCTACAGCAGCAGCCAATGTGTGGAGTTCAATGTAAGACTTTTGAAAAAAACATTTAGGGCTTAACATTAACCTGTTTATCACAAGTGGTCCTGCCATTAGTACAGAGAATCAGACAAATTAAGCTACTCTCTGCCTATTGGCTACTTAGCTTATTCAAGACCGTCTCAAAATACAACACTGCACCTTTAAGAAATAAAAAAACTATTTACCTGACACACTGTTCAAAGATGGCTATAATGAAAAAATATATGCAGTAGCTATATAAAAGAAAAACATATATATATGGAAACACCCTCCCCATTGTTGACTAGAAATTATCTATAACTGGGATTATAGCTCACTAACTAGCAAAGAAAATGAACAAATGTTCACAGGTGGCACATGTAGCTCTCACTTTGATCTCAGAACAAACACATCTACTCGCAAATGGGCATAATGTAGCCTATACAGTGCCTTGCGAAAGTATTCGGCCCCCTTGAACTTTGCGACCTTTTGCCACATTTCAGGCTCCAAACATAAAGATATAAAACTGTATTTTTTTGTGAAGAATCAACAACAAGTGGGACACAATCATGAAGTGGAACAACATTTATTGGATATTTCAAACTTTTTTAACAAATCAAAAACTGAAAAATTGGGCGTGCAAAATTATTCAGCCCCTTTACTTTCAGTGCAGCAAACTCTCTCCAGAAGTTCAGTGAGGATCTCTGAATGATCCAATGTTGACCTAAATGACTAATGATGATAAATACAATCCACCTGTGTGTAATCAAGTCTCCGTATAAATGCACCTGCACTGTGATAGTCTCAGAGGTCCGTTAAAAGCGCAGAGAGCATCATGAAGAACAAGGAACACACCAGGCAGGTCGGAGATACTGTTGTGAAGAAGTTTAAAGCCGGATTTGGATACAAAAAGATTTCCCAAGCTTTAAACATCCCGAGGAGCACTGTGCAAGCGATAATATTGAAATGGAAGGAGTATCAGACCACTGCAAATCTACCAAGACCTGGCCGTCCCTCTAAACTTTCAGCTCATACAAGGAGAAGACTGATCAGAGATGCAGCCAAGAGGCCCATGATCACTCTGGATGAACTGCAGAGATCTACAGCTGAGGTGGGAGACTCTGTCCATAGGACAACAATCAGTCGTATAATGCACAAATCTGGCCTTTATGGAAGAGTGGCAAGAAGAAAGCCATTTCTTAAAGATATCCATAAAAAGTGTCGTTTAAAGTTTGCCACAAGCCACCTGGGAGACACACCAAACATGTGGAAGAAGGTGCTCTGGTCAGATGAAACCAAAATTGAACTTTTTGGCAACAATGCAAAACGTTATGTTTGGCGTAAAAGCAACACAGCTGAACACACCATCCCCACTGTCAAACATGGTGGTGGCAGCATCATGGTTTGGGCCTGCTTTTCTTCAGCAGGGACAGGGAAGATGGTTAAAATTGATGGGAAGATGGATGGAGCCAAATACAGGACCATTCTGGAAGAAAACCTGATGGAGTCTGCAAAAGACCTGAGACTGGGACGGAGATTTGTCTTCCAACAAGACAATGATAAAGCAAAATCTACAATGGAATGGTTCAAAAATAAACATATCCAGGTGTTAGAATGGCCAAGTCAAAGTCCAGACCTGAATCCAATCGAGAATCTGTGGAAAGAACTGAAAACTGCTGTTCACAAATGCTCTCCATCCAACCTCACTGAGCTCGAGCTGTTTTGCAAGGAGGAATGGGAAAAAATGTCAGTCTCTCGATGTGCAAAACTGATAGAGACATACCCCAAGCGACTTACAGCTGTAATCGCAGCAAAAGGTGGCGCTACAAAGTATTAACTTAAAGGGGCTGAATAATTTTGCACGCCCAATTTTTCAGTTTTTTACTTGTTAAAAAAGTTTGAAATATCCAATAAATGTCGTTCCACTTCATGATTGTGTCCCACTTGTTGTTGATTCTTCACAAAAAAATACAGTTTTATATCTTTATGTTTGAAGCCTGAAATGTGGCAAGAGGTCGCAAAGTTCAAGGGGGCCGAATACTTTCGCAAGGCACTGTACACAGTCCAGTTCAGAGTGAATTGCACAGATCCATATATGGCGACGTCTGTTTGCTTATAGGCCTACTGCAGCTCTGATTGGTTATGGTGCACTGGTCTGTGTAGAGTATGGGCCTGAGTGTGCCTCTCAATGCAATAGAATCCTACTACAATGCGCTCTGCCCACAAGAAAATATCTTGCAGTTAGTTTTGCATACTAAGTCTTGCATAGTTCATTTGTTTCGGTATGTTATGTTGAAAGTGGCTAACATTGCGTTGATTCGATCACAATTCCCACAGTAGAGTGAAACATTAACAGTTTTAACTAAAGGGGAAAACTCAAGAAAGGTGAGTGAAGTTCAATGTCATGCTTCTCTGCTTGTTCGGTGGGAACAGCATGCACGTGGGAAACTGCATGCACGTGGGAACTGCATGCACGTGGGAACTGTATGCACGTGGGAACTGCATTCACATGCGCAGCTTAGAGGGAAAATTGCAGAGGACATTATTTTAGGAGTTTGCTATAAGGCTATCTTGTTTGTTAAGTCTGACTCAGTGATAGCTGGTCAGAGCTAGAGTTCAAAGTTCACTTATTGAGCTTTCTTCGAGAACATCAGCGGGATCATTTACGCAATTGTGTGTGTGTGTGTTTGTGCAGGTCTGGGTGGATCTCCAGTTGGCTTCCATCCTGGTGTCCCACCTCCCTCTCTCAGCTGAAGGACGCAGAAGATAAAATGCTCAAATGTAACAGTGTGTGTGTGTTTCCCCTCCTAACTATCATACTTACACATCTCATCTCCTCTCTTTTCACGCTCTCCCTCCCTGTTCCCTCCATCTTTCTCCTCCATCCCTGTCTCTTCTCTCACCTGTGAAGGCCCCATTCTCCAGGCAGCATGTCCAGATATCAAACGTCAACCATCTCTGGACCTTAGCCTTCAACTCTCACATCAAGATACATCTCTTTCTCCCACCCCAGCCCCAGCCTCAGACTCAGTCCCCCCCCCCTTAGCCTCAGCCCCAGCCTCAGTCCCCCCCCCCTAGCCTCAGCACCAGCCCCATTCCTCTCTCCCACCCCAGCCCCAGCCTCAGACTCAGTCCCCCCCCCCCCCCCTTAGCCTCAGCACCAGCCCCATTCCTCTCTCCCACACCTGCCTCAGCCCCATACCTCTTATCCCCAGCCCTCTCTCCAGCCCCAGCTCCGTCCTCCCCTGGTGCTGCTCCATGGATTTGGGGGTGTTGCGGGTCTGTGGGCCCAGAACCTGGACTCTCTGTGTGGCAGTGGAGCCATGAATGCCCTGAATCTGCTGTGGTTTGGACAGAGCAGCCGGACCCTGTTCAGCGTGGACCCCCAAGGGGCAGAGGAGCAGGGGCCCTGGAGGAGTGGAGGGACAGGTGGGCCTGGAGGAGATAGTCCTGCTGGGACACAACCTGGGAGGATACCTGGCTGCTGCTTACACACTTACACACTCACACATGTGAGAGAGAGGAGAGCGAGGAGAGGTAGTGTGTGTGTGTGTTCATATACGTGTTCACACTGTGTGTGTTTATAGGGTAAAGCACTTGATCCTGGTGGAGCCTTGGGGGTGCCCGGCCCGTCCAGAGAGTCTAGATCAGGAGAAGTCTATCCCAGTGTGGATCAGAGCCATGGGGGCTGTCATGAGTCCCTTCAACCCCTTGGCTGGACTTAGACTGGCCGGACCACTGGGTTCGATATACACACACACCGCAAGCACGTGTACTACACACACATCGCATACACTACATGTGTTACGGATACAGGTATCCTGTGTCTGTGTGTATCCTGTGTGTTTCTTTTCTCTCCTTCTCCCCTCACAGGTGAAAATCATCACTCCCCAATCAGTCAACAATCAACCCATCAATCAGAAGACACACCTCCTCCTGTTTCCTACCCTATCACAGTTCCTTCCCCATGGTTTAAAAACCCCATCATTTGTTTGTTCAGGAGCTCAATCTTTGTAATGCCATGTTGGTAGATCTCTGTTCTATATAGATTTCAAGCTCAATCTTTGTAATGCCATGTTGGTAGATCTCTGTTCTATATAGATTTCAAGCTCAATCTTTGTAATGCCATGTTGGTAGATAGCTGTTCTTTGTAGATTTCAGGAGAGCTCAATCTTTGTAATGACATGTTGGTAGATCTCTGCTCTTGATAGATTTCAGTAGCACAATCTCTTTGTAAATGCCATGCATGTAGATCTCGCTCTTTGTGTAATAATTAACCTCTTCTTTTGTTTGAGCACCTCCAAATCACTTTGTCATCTCCTGTGAGTATTGTTTTTTATGGTGGTTGCTGGTGGGAAAAGGGGAAACCAAGACAAGTCGCCCATGGGCATACACTACCCGTAGGTAAACTTTGTTAACACACACTAGTTAGAACTGGGCGGACCACCCACTGTATTTTGGTTAGTTAGTTAGCTGTTGTTGAAATAGGCTAGTCTAGCTTAGGGGTGTTTTGAATACTTATTGTTTCTTTCCTTGGGTCCAGCTCAACCCCTTTTTCCTGCTCCCCCCATTACCGTGTGTTTACAATAAACCCTGAGTTTGACGGTATTATTTCAGTTGTCCTGGTTATTTCGTTCACTTTTACTTTGTCACTATTATAATTTACATGAGTTATGTTACGGGTCTCACTACCATCCCCCCCTAGACTGTCGGGCCAAAAGAGATTCGTAACATAAGTGGGGGCTCATCCGGGATCTGTCTTTACTGACACCCATGCCGCTCATGTAGATTGTTGTAGTGGTATAGTTCAGTGTTGAGCGTCATAGCTGAAGTAGCATTAGTGTTTGCTATTTTCGTTGGCTCTTGTGAAGTAGTGTAAGATGGCTACTTTTGATTTGAAGTCCTTTTTGGATAACCCTTCGTGGGAGGTTTTTGACAAATGTCGTAGAGTTGATTTAGTGACCTTGGCTGACCATTATTCAGTATCGATTCCACAGAATGTAGTTAAGTCGGAGGTTAAAAAGCTGGTGTTAAATGTATTGTTGGAAGAGCAGGTGCTTGTGTTACCGCTGCCTGAGCATACTAACCCTGTAAGGGATGTAACTGCTCCTATAAGCCCATTGGTATCTGATAATGAGGGCGAGGCTAAAACACCAGCCACATTGTCCCATTTTGATCCACTCTCCCCACTGTCAAACGGTGATGCCAGAAGGGATGTCCGTTTAGCACAGTTCCAACTAGAGGTGGAAGAGAGAGCCCAAATTAGGCGAGAGACTCTCCAGTTGGAGATGTGTAAAATTGAGGCAGAAAAAGAAAGAGAACAGCGGCATTTAGATTTGGAGATGGGTAAAATTGAGGCAGAAAAAGAACAGCGGCATTTAGATTTGGAGATGTGTAAAATTGAGGCAGAAAAAGAACGAGAACAACGGCAGATGATGTGTAAAATTGAGGCAGAAAGAGAACAGCGGCAGATGACGTTTAAAATGCGCCAGATGGAACTGGAGGCAGAGACAGCGAGGCTAGCCTTCGTTCCTACTGTGCCTGTTTGTGAGCCGTCCCCACCTGCTGTGTCCTCAAACACGTTTGACATTAGTAGGCAGATTGCCTTAGTACCTTTGTTCAGAGAGTCGGAGGTTGACTCCTATTTTTGTGTATTTGAGCGTATAGCCGTAGCATTGAAGTGGCCTGAAGAGGTATGGTGCCTATTACTTCAGTGTAAATTAACTGGTAAAGCCCAAGAGGTTTTGTCAGCGCTACCTCTGGAGGACAGTTTGAATTATGAAGTGGTCAAAGCTACTGTTCTTCGTGCCTATGAGCTTGTGCCTGAGGCATACCGACAGAGATTTAGGTCTCATAGAAAGTCTTCTAGTAAGACTTATGTGGAATTTGCTAGAGACAAGGGAAATCTGTTTGATAAATGGCATGCTGCTAGTAAGGTAACTGATTTCAACTCTCTCCGGGAGTTAATCTTGTTGGAAGAGTTTAAAAATTGCTTACCCGAACGCATTGTAGTTTACCTAAACGAACAGAAAGTATCCTCCCTGGCAGAAGCGTCTGTGTTGGCAGACGAGTTTGTGTTGACGCACAAGAGTGTGTTTTCGGCTCAAACTGAGAGTAGAATCACTGAGTTTCCTACCTTTAGCCCTAGTCGGCCAGCAGTAGTATATAAAGCACGCCAGAAGAATGAGCGTTCCTGTTTCTATTGTCATAAAGTGGGACATATGATTAATGATTGCTTCCTGCTTAAACGCAAACAAGGGATGCCTCTTCGTGCCAAGCCGCCAACAGGTGTTGGTCTAATTCGTACGGTTGTGAGGTCTGCAACAAAACAGGTGCCTCAGGGTAACTGTAGTTTGAAAGACCCAGTCCCCGACCGCAGTTATGAACCATTCATTTTCGAGGGGTTTGTGTCCCTAGAGAATGACGAAGCGTCTCAGCGTCCGGTTAAAATCCTTAGAGATACTGGTGCGGCGCAGTCGTTTATATTGTCTGATGTGTTGCCCTTATCTGACGATACATACTGTGGTTCCAGTGTGTTAGTGCAGGGTATTGAAATGGGTTTTGTCCCAGTGCCGTTGCACTTTGTGAAAGTACACTCTGAGTTAATCAGTGGAATATTCAGAGTGGGGGTACGTCCTAAGTTGCCAGTGAAAGGTGTGACCTTTATAATGGGTAACGATATTGCCGGAGGAAAGGTAGTACCCGTATTGGAAGTATTGGATAAAAGTGACCACTCTCTCTCGAATGAGTTGGCACAGAGTTATCCACATGTGTTCCCCGCTTGTGCTGTCACTCGTGCTCAGGCACTACAAGAGGGTGACGTGATAGATTTGTCGAACACTGTTCTGTTCAAAGAGGATGATCAAGAGGATGGATTGTGTGATACCTCTGAGAAGCTGATCACCTCTGACAAACAGCTCAGGAAAGAATCAAAGTACGTTGAAGTTATTGCTGATGCAATACAATTACCAGTCACTCGTGAGCAGCTGATTGCTAACCAAAAGGTTGACAACAAGCTTGCTAAATGTTTTTCTAGTGTTGTCTCGTTAGAAGAGGTGAAGAAGAAGAATGTGGCTTACTTCATTGATGGTAATCTCCTCATGCGTAAATGGAAATCCCATGTTGACGCGGGTGGAGATTGGAATGCTGTTTACCAAATAGTGATTCCTACAGCCTTTCGACAAAATGTGTTATCCCTTGCTCATGATCACCAGTGGTCTGGTCATTTAGGAATTACAAAGACGTATGATCGGATCCTTCGACATTTCTTTTGGCCAGGTTTAAAACAAGATGTGGCTCAGTTCTGTCGGACATGCCACACCTGTCAGACAACAGGAAAACCAAATCAGGTTATTCCTCCTGCTCCTCTTTGTCCCATACCTGTCATAGGTAAACCATTCGAGCATGTGGTGGTTGATTGTGTCGGACCGTTACCGAAGACAAAATTGGGTAACCAGTTTTTGTCTCGTGTGTGTGAAAATGTTTTCTGTATGTTTTGCAAGGTTGTTGCTTTGTTGTGAGTATTCATTGAAATACTGTGGTCGCAATCCCTAGGGTTGCTCTTTTAAGGGTGGGAGTGTTACGGATACAGGTATCCTGTGTCTGTGTGTATCCTGTGTGTTTCTTTTCTCTCCTTCTCCCCTCACAGGTGAAAATCATCACTCCCCAATCAGTCAACAATCAACCCATCAATCAGAAGACACACCTCCTCCTGTTTCCTACCCTATCACAGTTCCTTCCCCATGGTTTAAAAACCCCATCATTTGTTTGTTCAGGAGCTCAATCTTTGTAATGCCATGTTGGTAGATCTCTGTTCTATATAGATTTCAAGCTCAATCTTTGTAATGCCATGTTGGTAGATCTCTGTTCTATATAGATTTCAAGCTCAATCTTTGTAATGCCATGTTGGTAGATAGCTGTTCTTTGTAGATTTCAGGAGAGCTCAATCTTTGTAATGACATGTTGGTAGATCTCTGCTCTTGATAGATTTCAGTAGCACAATCTCTTTGTAAATGCCATGCATGTAGATCTCGCTCTTTGTGTAATAATTAACCTCTTCTTTTGTTTGAGCACCTCCAAATCACTTTGTCATCTCCTGTGAGTATTGTTTTTTATGGTGGTTGCTGGTGGGAAAAGGGGAAACCAAGACAAGTCGCCCATGGGCATACACTACCCGTAGGTAAACTTTGTTAACACACACTAGTTAGAACTGGGCGGACCACCCACTGTATTTTGGTTAGTTAGTTAGCTGTTGTTGAAATAGGCTAGTCTAGCTTAGGGGTGTTTTGAATACTTATTGTTTCTTTCCTTGGGTCCAGCTCAGCCCCTTTTTCCTGCTCCCCCCATTACCGTGTGTTTACAATAAACCCTGAGTTTGACAGTATTATTTCAGTTGTCCTGGTTATTTCGTTCACTTTTACTTTGTCACTATTATAATTTACATGAGTTATGTTACGGGTCTCACTACCATCCCCCCCTAGACTGTCGGGCCAAAAGAGATTCGTAACATAAGTGGGGGCTCATCCGGGATCTGTCTTTACTGACACCCATGCCGCTCATGTAGATTGTTGTAGTGGTATAGTTCAGTGTTGAGCGTCATAGCTGAAGTAGCATTAGTGTTTGCTATTTTCGTTGGCTCTTGTGAAGTAGTGTAAGATGGCTACTTTTGATTTGAAGTCCTTTTTGGATAACCCTTCGTGGGAGGTTTTTGACAAATGTCGTAGAGTTGATTTAGTGACCTTGGCTGACCATTATTCAGTATCGATTCCACAGAATGTAGTTAAGTCGGAGGTTAAAAAGCTGGTGTTAAATGTATTGTTGGAAGAGCAGGTGCTTGTGTTACCGCTGCCTGAGCATACTAACCCTGTAAGGGATGTAACTGCTCCTATAAGCCCATTGGTATCTGATAATGAGGGCGAGGCTAAAACACCAGCCACATTGTCCCATTTTGATCCACTCTCCCCACTGTCAAACGGTGATGCCAGAAGGGATGTCCGTTTAGCACAGTTCCAACTAGAGGTGGAAGAGAGAGCCCAAATTAGGCGAGAGACTCTCCAGTTGGAGATGTGTAAAATTGAGGCAGAAAAAGAAAGAGAACAGCGGCATTTAGATTTGGAGATGGGTAAAATTGAGGCAGAAAAAGAACAGCGGCATTTAGATTTGGAGATGTGTAAAATTGAGGCAGAAAAAGAACGAGAACAACGGCAGATGATGTGTAAAATTGAGGCAGAAAGAGAACAGCGGCAGATGACGTTTAAAATGCGCCAGATGGAACTGGAGGCAGAGACAGCGAGGCTAGCCTTCGTTCCTACTGTGCCTGTTTGTGAGCCGTCCCCACCTGCTGTGTCCTCAAACACGTTTGACATTAGTAGGCAGATTGCCTTAGTACCTTTGTTCAGAGAGTCGGAGGTTGACTCCTATTTTTGTGTATTTGAGCGTATAGCCGTAGCATTGAAGTGGCCTGAAGAGGTATGGTGCCTATTACTTCAGTGTAAATTAACTGGTAAAGCCCAAGAGGTTTTGTCAGCGCTACCTCTGGAGGACAGTTTGAATTATGAAGTGGTCAAAGCTACTGTTCTTCGTGCCTATGAGCTTGTGCCTGAGGCATACCGACAGAGATTTAGGTCTCATAGAAAGTCTTCTAGTAAGACTTATGTGGAATTTGCTAGAGACAAGGGAAATCTGTTTGATAAATGGCATGCTGCTAGTAAGGTAACTGATTTCAACTCTCTCCGGGAGTTAATCTTGTTGGAAGAGTTTAAAAATTGCTTACCCGAACGCATTGTAGTTTACCTAAACGAACAGAAAGTATCCTCCCTGGCAGAAGCGTCTGTGTTGGCAGACGAGTTTGTGTTGACGCACAAGAGTGTGTTTTCGGCTCAAACTGAGAGTAGAATCACTGAGTTTCCTACCTTTAGCCCTAGTCGGCCAGCAGTAGTATATAAAGCACGCCAGAAGAATGAGCGTTCCTGTTTCTATTGTCATAAAGTGGGACATATGATTAATGATTGCTTCCTGCTTAAACGCAAACAAGGGATGCCTCTTCGTGCCAAGCCGCCAACAGGTGTTGGTCTAATTCGTACGGTTGTGAGGTCTGCAACAAAACAGGTGCCTCAGGGTAACTGTAGTTTGAAAGACCCAGTCCCCGACCGCAGTTATGAACCATTCATTTTCGAGGGGTTTGTGTCCCTAGAGAATGACGAAGCGTCTCAGCGTCCGGTTAAAATCCTTAGAGATACTGGTGCGGCGCAGTCGTTTATATTGTCTGATGTGTTGCCCTTATCTGACAATACATACTGTGGTTCCAGTGTGTTAGTGCAGGGTATTGAAATGGGTTTTGTCCCAGTGCCGTTGCACTTTGTGAAAGTACACTCTGAGTTAATCAGTGGAATATTCAGAGTGGGGGTACGTCCTAAGTTGCCAGTGAAAGGTGTGACCTTTATAATGGGTAACGATATTGCCGGAGGAAAGGTAGTACCCGTATTGGAAGTATTGGATAAAAGTGACCACTCTCTCTCGAATGAGTTGGCACAGAGTTATCCACATGTGTTCCCCGCTTGTGCTGTCACTCGTGCTCAGGCACTACAAGAGGGTGACGTGATAGATTTGTCGAACACTGTTCTGTTCAAAGAGGATGATCAAGAGGATGGATTGTGTGATACCTCTGAGAAGCTGATCACCTCTGACAAACAGCTCAGGAAAGAATCAAAGTACGTTGAAGTTATTGCTGATGCAATACAATTACCAGTCACTCGTGAGCAGCTGATTGCTAACCAAAAGGTTGACAACAAGCTTGCTAAATGTTTTTCTAGTGTTGTCTCGTTAGAAGAGGTGAAGAAGAAGAATGTGGCTTACTTCATTGATGGTAATCTCCTCATGCGTAAATGGAAATCCCATGTTGACGCGGGTGGAGATTGGAATGCTGTTTACCAAATAGTGATTCCTACAGCCTTTCGACAAAATGTGTTATCCCTTGCTCATGATCACCAGTGGTCTGGTCATTTAGGAATTACAAAGACGTATGATCGGATCCTTCGACATTTCTTTTGGCTAGGTTTAAAACAAGATGTGGCTCAGTTCTGTCGGACATGCCACACCTGTCAGATAACAGGAAAACCAAATCAGGTTATTCCTCCTGCTCCTCTTTGTCCCATACCTGTCATAGGTAAACCATTCGAGCATGTGGTGGTTGATTGTGTCGGACCGTTACCGAAGACAAAATTGGGTAACCAGTTTTTGTCTCGTGTGTGTGAAAATGTTTTCTGTATGTTTTGCAAGGTTGTTGCTTTGTTGTGAGTATTCATTGAAATACTGTGGTCGCAATCCCTAGGGTTGCTCTTTTAAGGGTGGGAGTGTTACGGATACAGGTATCCTGTGTCTGTGTGTATCCTGTGTGTTTCTTTTCTCTCCTTCTCCCCTCACAGGTGAAAATCATCACTCCCCAATCAGTCAACAATCAACCCATCAATCAGAAGACACACCTCCTCCTGTTTCCTACCCTATCACAGTTCCTTCCCCATGGTTTAAAAACCCCATCATTTGTTTGTTCAGGAGCTCAATCTTTGTAATGCCATGTTGGTAGATCTCTGTTCTATATAGATTTCAAGCTCAATCTTTGTAATGCCATGTTGGTAGATCTCTGTTCTATATAGATTTCAAGCTCAATCTTTGTAATGCCATGTTGGTAGATAGCTGTTCTTTGTAGATTTCAGGAGAGCTCAATCTTTGTAATGACATGTTGGTAGATCTCTGCTCTTGATAGATTTCAGTAGCACAATCTCTTTGTAAATGCCATGCATGTAGATCTCGCTCTTTGTGTAATAATTAACCTCTTCTTTTGTTTGAGCACCTCCAAATCACTTTGTCATCTCCTGTGAGTATTGTTTTTTTATGGTGGTTGCTGGTGGGAAAAGGGGAAACCAAGACAAGTCGCCCATGGGCATACACTACCCGTAGGTAAACTTTGTTAACACACACTAGTTAGAACTGGGCGGACCACCCACTGTATTTTGGTTAGTTAGTTAGCTGTTGTTGAAATAGGCTAGTCTAGCTTAGGGGTGTTTTGAATACTTATTGTTTCTTTCCTTGGGTCCAGCTCAGCCCCTTTTTCCTGCTCCCCCCATTACCGTGTGTTTACAATAAACCCTGAGTTTGACGGTATTATTTCAGTTGTCCTGGTTATTTCGTTCACTTTTACTTTGTCACTATTATAATTTACATGAGTTATGTTACGGGTCTCACTACCATCCCCCCCTAGACTGTCGGGCCAAAAGAGATTCGTAACATAAGTGGGGGCTCATCCGGGATCTGTCTTTACTGACACCCATGCCGCTCATGTAGATTGTTGTAGTGGTATAGTTCAGTGTTGAGCGTCATAGCTGAAGTAGCATTAGTGTTTGCTATTTTCGTTGGCTCTTGTGAAGTAGTGTAAGATGGCTACTTTTGATTTGAAGTCCTTTTTGGATAACCCTTCGTGGGAGGTTTTTGACAAATGTCGTAGAGTTGATTTAGTGACCTTGGCTGACCATTATTCAGTATCGATTCCACAGAATGTAGTTAAGTCGGAGGTTAAAAAGCTGGTGTTAAATGTATTGTTGGAAGAGCAGGTGCTTGTGTTACCGCTGCCTGAGCATACTAACCCTGTAAGGGATGTAACTGCTCCTATAAGCCCATTGGTATCTGATAATGAGGGCGAGGCTAAAACACCAGCCACATTGTCCCATTTTGATCCACTCTCCCCACTGTCAAACGGTGATGCCAGAAGGGATGTCCGTTTAGCACAGTTCCAACTAGAGGTGGAAGAGAGAGCCCAAATTAGGCGAGAGACTCTCCAGTTGGAGATGTGTAAAATTGAGGCAGAAAAAGAACAGCGGCATTTAGATTTGGAGATGTGTAAAATTGAGGCAGAAAAAGAACGAGAACAACGGCAGATGATGTGTAAAATTGAGGCAGAAAGAGAACAGCGGCAGATGACGTTTAAAATGCGCCAGATGGAACTGGAGGCAGAGACAGCGAGGCTAGCCTTCGTTCCTACTGTGCCTGTTTGTGAGCCGTCCCCACCTGCTGTGTCCTCAAACACGTTTGACATTAGTAGGCAGATTGCCTTAGTACCTTTGTTCAGAGAGTCGGAGGTTGACTCCTATTTTTGTGTATTTGAGCGTATAGCCGTAGCATTGAAGTGGCCTGAAGAGGTATGGTGCCTATTACTTCAGTGTAAATTAACTGGTAAAGCCCAAGAGGTTTTGTCAGCGCTACCTCTGGAGGACAGTTTGAATTATGAAGTGGTCAAAGCTACTGTTCTTCGTGCCTATGAGCTTGTGCCTGAGGCATACCGACAGAGATTTAGGTCTCATAGAAAGTCTTCTAGTAAGACTTATGTGGAATTTGCTAGAGACAAGGGAAATCTGTTTGATAAATGGCATGCTGCTAGTAAGGTAACTGATTTCAACTCTCTCCGGGAGTTAATCTTGTTGGAAGAGTTTAAAAATTGCTTACCCGAACGCATTGTAGTTTACCTAAACGAACAGAAAGTATCCTCCCTGGCAGAAGCGTCTGTGTTGGCAGAAGCGTCTGTGTTGGCAGACGAGTTTGTGTTGACGCACAAGAGTGTGTTTTCGGCTCAAACTGAGAGTAGAATCACTGAGTTTCCTACCTTTAGCCCTAGTCGGCCAGCAGTAGTATATAAAGCACGCCAGAAGAATGAGCGTTCCTGTTTCTATTGTCATAAAGTGGGACATATGATTAATGATTGCTTCCTGCTTAAACGCAAACAAGGGATGCCTCTTCGTGCCAAGCCGCCAACAGGTGTTGGTCTAATTCGTACGGTTGTGAGGTCTGCAACAAAACAGGTGCCTCAGGGTAACTGTAGTTTGAAAGACCCAGTCCCCGACCGCAGTTATGAACCATTCATTTTCGAGGGGTTTGTGTCCCTAGAGAATGACGAAGCGTCTCAGCGTCCGGTTAAAATCCTTAGAGATACTGGTGCGGCGCAGTCGTTTATATTGTCTGATGTGTTGCCCTTATCTGACGATACATACTGTGGTTCCAGTGTGTTAGTGCAGGGTATTGAAATGGGTTTTGTCCCAGTGCCGTTGCACTTTGTGAAAGTACACTCTGAGTTAATCAGTGGAATATTCAGAGTGGGGGTACGTCCTAAGTTGCCAGTGAAAGGTGTGACCTTTATAATGGGTAACGATATTGCCGGAGGAAAGGTAGTACCCGTATTGGAAGTATTGGATAAAAGTGACCACTCTCTCTCGAATGAGTTGGCACAGAGTTATCCACATGTGTTCCCCGCTTGTGCTGTCACTCGTGCTCAGGCACTACAAGAGGGTGACGTGATAGATTTGTCGAACACTGTTCTGTTCAAAGAGGATGATCAAGAGGATGGATTGTGTGATACCTCTGAGAAGCTGATCACCTCTGACAAACAGCTCAGGAAAGAATCAAAGTACGTTGAAGTTATTGCTGATGCAATACAATTACCAGTCACTCGTGAGCAGCTGATTGCTAACCAAAAGGTTGACAACAAGCTTGCTAAATGTTTTTCTAGTGTTGTCTCGTTAGAAGAGGTGAAGAAGAAGAATGTGGCTTACTTCATTGATGGTAATCTCCTCATGCGTAAATGGAAATCCCATGTTGACGCGGGTGGAGATTGGAATGCTGTTTACCAAATAGTGATTCCTACAGCCTTTCGACAAAATGTGTTATCCCTTGCTCATGATCACCAGTGGTCTGGTCATTTAGGAATTACAAAGACGTATGATCGGATCCTTCGACATTTCTTTTGGCCAGGTTTAAAACAAGATGTGGCTCAGTTCTGTCGGACATGCCACACCTGTCAGATAACAGGAAAACCAAATCAGGTTATTCCTCCTGCTCCTCTTTGTCCCATACCTGTCATAGGTAAACCATTCGAGCATGTGGTGGTTGATTGTGTCGGACCGTTACCGAAGACAAAATTGGGTAACCAGTTTTTGTCTCGTGTGTGTGAAAATGTTTTCTGTATGTTTTGCAAGGTTGTTGCTTTGTTGTGAGTATTCATTGAAATACTGTGGTCGCAATCCCTAGGGTTGCTCTTTTAAGGGTGGGAGTGTTACGGATACAGGTATCCTGTGTCTGTGTGTATCCTGTGTGTTTCTTTTCTCTCCTTCTCCCCTCACAGGTGAAAATCATCACTCCCCAATCAGTCAACAATCAACCCATCAATCAGAAGACACACCTCCTCCTGTTTCCTACCCTATCACAGTTCCTTCCCCATGGTTTAAAAACCCCATCATTTGTTTGTTCAGGAGCTCAATCTTTGTAATGCCATGTTGGTAGATCTCTGTTCTATATAGATTTCAAGCTCAATCTTTGTAATGCCATGTTGGTAGATCTCTGTTCTATATAGATTTCAAGCTCAATCTTTGTAATGCCATGTTGGTAGATAGCTGTTCTTTGTAGATTTCAGGAGAGCTCAATCTTTGTAATGACATGTTGGTAGATCTCTGCTCTTGATAGATTTCAGTAGCACAATCTCTTTGTAAATGCCATGCATGTAGATCTCGCTCTTTGTGTAATAATTAACCTCTTCTTTTGTTTGAGCACCTCCAAATCACTTTGTCATCTCCTGTGAGTATTGTTTTTTATGGTGGTTGCTGGTGGGAAAAGGGGAAACCAAGACAAGTCGCCCATGGGCATACACTACCCGTAGGTAAACTTTGTTAACACACACTAGTTAGAACTGGGCGGACCACCCACTGTATTTTGGTTAGTTAGTTAGCTGTTGTTGAAATAGGCTAGTCTAGCTTAGGGGTGTTTTGAATACTTATTGTTTCTTTCCTTGGGTCCAGCTCAGCCCCTTTTTCCTGCTCCCCCCATTACCGTGTGTTTACAATAAACCCTGAGTTTGACGGTATTATTTCAGTTGTCCTGGTTATTTCGTTCACTTTTACTTTGTCACTATTATAATTTACATGAGTTATGTTACGGGTCTCACTACCATCCCCCCCTAGACTGTCGGGCCAAAAGAGATTCGTAACAACATGCATGCACACACACACACACACACACACACACACACAGTGGAAATAATTGCCAGGTGTTTCAAAACCAAAGGTGTTAATATAACATATTCCTCCCCCATCCTCTCTCTCCATCCTTTCCTCCATTCCTCCACATCCTCTCTCTCCATCCTTTCCTCCATTCCTCCCCATCCTCAGATTTTAAACAGAAGTACTCTTCAGTGTTTGATGACAACACCGTATCAGACTACATCTATCATCTTAACGCACAGATGCCAACTTACAGTAGGTACACACACACACAAATGTACGCTCACACACACACATACACTAACACCTGTTCTCTGTCCATCAAATCAAATCAAATTTTATTGGTTACATACACATGGTTAGCAGCGGTTAACGAGAGTGTAGCGAAATGCTTGTGCTTCTTGTTCCGACAATGCAGTAATATATAAAAAGTAATCTAACAATTTCACAACTACCTTACACACACACACAAGTGTAAAGGGTTGAATTAGAATACGTACACATAAATATATGGATGAGCGATGGCATTGTTTAATGATACATTTATTAGTGATACATTTTTTACATCCAATTATTAAAGTGGCTAGAGATTTGAGTCTGTATGTTGGCAACAGCCGCTCAATGTTAGTGGTGGCTGTTAAACAGTCTGATGGCATTGAGATAGAAGCTGTTTTCAGTCTCTCGGCCCCAGCTTTAATGCACCTGTACAGACCTCGCCTTCTGGAAGATAACGGGGTGAACAGGCAGTGGCTCGTTGGTTGTTGTCCTTCATCATCTCTGCTGCTGCTGTGCCTTCTTCACCACACTGTCTGTGTGGGTGGACCATTTCAGTTTGTCCGTGATGTGTACGCCGAGGAGCTTAAAACTTTCCACCTTCTCCACTACTGTCCCGTTGATGTGGAATAGGGGGTGTTGTTTCCTGAAGTCCATGATCATCTCCTTTGTTTTGTTGACATTGAGTGTGAGGTTATTTTCCTGACACCACACTTCGAGGGCCCTCACCTCCTCCCTGTAGGCCGTTGTCACCTCCTCCCTGTCTCGTCGTGTCATGTCTACCACTTGTAGTGTCGTCTGCAAACTTGATGATTGAGTTGGAGGTGTGCATGGCCCGCAGTCATGGGTGAACAAGGAGTACAGGAGAGGGCTGAGAACTCACCCTTCCTTGTGGGGTCCCAATGTTGAGGATCAACGGGGTGGAGATTTTGTTTCCTACACTCACCACCTGGGGGCGGCCCGTCAGAAAGTCTAGGACCCATTTGCCGAGACCCTGGGTCTCGACCCAACCCTTGAGCTTAATGACGAGTTTGGAGGGTACTATGGTGTTAAATGCTGAGCTGTAGTCGATGAACAGCATTACATTACATTACATAGGTATTTCTCTTGTCCAGATGTGTTAGGACAGTGTGCAGTGTGATTGCGATTGGTCGTCTGTGGACCTATTGGGGCGGTAAGCAAATTGGAGTGGGTCTAGGGTGTCAGGTAGGGTGGAGGTGATATGATCCTTGACTAGTCTCTCAAAGCACTTCATGATGACAGAAGTGATAGTCGTTTAGTTCAGTTACCTTAGCTTTCTTGGGAACAGGAACAATGGTGGCCCTCTTGAAGCACGTGGGCACAGCAGACTGGGATAGGCATTAATTGAATATGTCCATAAACACACCAGCCAGCTGGTCTGCACATGCTCTGAGGACGCGGCTGGGGATGCCGTCTGGGCCTGCAGCCTTGCAAGGGTTAACACGTTTAAATATTTTACTCACATTAGCCACGGTGAAGGAGAGCCCACAGGTTTTGGTAGCGGGCCGTGTCAGTGACAATGTATTGTCCTCAAAGCGAGCAATGGAGATGTTTAATTTGTCTGGGAGCAAGACGTCGATGTCCGCGACGGGGCTGGTTTTCTTTTTGTAATCTGTGATTGACTGTAGACCCTGCCACATACGTCTTGTTTTTGAGCTGTTGAATTGCGACTCTACTTTGTCTCTATACTGACGCTTGTTTGATTGCCTTGCGGAGGAAATAGCTACACTGTTTGTATTCGGTCATATTTCTGGTCGCCTTGCCATGATTAAAAGCAGTGGTTCGCACTTTCAGTTTTGCGTAAATGCTGCCATCAATCCACGGTTTCTGGTTAGGGAAGGTTTTAATAGTCACCGTGGGTACAACATCACCGATGCACTTGCTAATAAACTTGCTCACCGAGTCAGCGTACACATCAATGTTGCTGTCTGAGGCTATCCGGAACATATCCCAGTCAACATGATCGAAGCGTGGAATCCGATTGGTCGGACCAGCGTTGAACAGACCTGAGCACGGGCGTTTCCTGTTTTAGTTTCTGTCTATAGGCTGGGAGCAACAAAATGGAGTCGTGGTCAGATTTGCCGAAAGGAGGGCAGGGGGGTGCTTTGTATGCGTCGCGGAAGTTAGAGTAGCAATGATCCAGAATGCTGCCAGCTCGAGTCACGCATTCGATATGCTGATAAAATTTAGGGAGCCTTGTTTTCAGATTAGCTTTGTTAAAATCTCCAGCTACCATAAATGCAGCCTCAGGACATATGGTTTCCAGTTTATATAGAGTCCAGTGAAGTTATTTCAGGGTCGTCAAGGTGTCTGCTTGGGGGGGATATACACGGCTGTGATTATAATCAAAGACAATTCTGTTGGTAGATAATGCGTTCGGCATTTAATTGTAAGGAATTCTAGGTCCGGTGAACATAAGGACTTGAGTTCCTGTATGTTGTTATGATTACACCACGAGTCGTTAATCAAAAGGCATACACTCCCGCCCTTCCTCTTACCAGAGAGATATTTGTTTCTGTCGGCGCGATGCGTAAAGAAACCAGGTGGCTGTACCGACTCTGATAACGTATCCCGAGTGAGCCATGTTTCTGTGAAACAGAGAATGTTACAATCTCTGATGTCTCTCTGGAAGGCAACCCTTGCTCGAATTTCGTCTACCTTGTTGTCAAAAGGCTGGACATTGCCGAGTAGTAAACTCGGGAGCGGTAAGCGATGTGCCCATCTATGGAGCCTGACCAGAAGATCGCTCCGTCTGCCCCTTCTGCGACGCCGTTGTTTTGTGTTGCCTACTGGGATCAGGTCCATTGTCCTGGTTGGTGGTTCGAACAGAGAATCCGCTTCGGGAAAGTCGTATTCCTGGTCGTAATGTTGGTTGCTCTTATATCCAATAGTTCCTCCCGGCTGTATGTAATAAGACTTAAGATTTCCTGGTGTAACAATGTCAGAAATAATACATTAAAAATCAAAATACTGCATAGTTTCCTAAGAATGCAAAGCGAGGTGGCCATCTCTATCGGTGCCATCTTGCTTGATATCACCGTAGTGGTGAAACAGCGTTTAGGAACATGACAGTACCATATGGTTGGGCTAAGAGACCAATGTTAGATCGTATTGGACAGATCCATCCAGACATTCTAATATCCATCATCTATGGGTCCCGATCCAGTATCGACAGCGACTCGGGATACACTGTCTAGAAAATGCATACATTCCACTCAACATTCATTGAGCCCCTCTACCCAGGGATTGGCACTTGGGTTGACTCCTCATTGACTCTGTGCCAGATAAAATAGACCCCTGGGTCCTGGAGGGACACACACACACACACACACACAACACACACACATAACACAGATAAATACAGATGCTCACATTTTAGTCATGAATAAAACATATGTAAACAGACTGAAGTTGACAGACATTGTAAACTAGATTTTCTTACTCAATAGAGTTTATCATGAGACTGTGCTGTGAAACCTGGAATATTTTTTGTTTTTTCTTGGTGTTTGTGAATAGTAATGTGTATATTATGTTTATCTGTTAGATTGTTGACACAATAATCCTGCTTCATTTTAAACTGTTGCAATAACAGTACTATGACTTGAATTTAAACCATGTCACATATTTACAAAATCAAGAGCAATAAAAGTTTTTTTTTTAAATCAGACTACTCTTATTTCTAAGAAGAAAATGTTGTGTCCATAATAAAGTGCAGTAATGAGAGGTTAGAAGTACGTAAAACGGCAGCCATCCCCTCCAGCTCCATTATATTCCATTCCAATATTATGTTCCAATTAATATTTTTTAATGAATTAAAAACGACTATTGAAAAACTTTTGCTCCTGAATGAACTTTAAAGACTGCTGGGATTTAAAATGTATTTATTTATCAAATAATATTTACTGCAATTGTACATAATGTATTGTATGGAAAAGGAACAACAAAGAAAGAACAAAGAAAATAAATGAATGTTCAGGTGAGTTGAAAAGAGGGACTAATGGTGACGTGCGACGCCCCCGCCATATTTTATTTAAATAATTAAAATAAGACAACTAGACTTAGCTTTTAAGTATTACTTACTAAATCATTTCCAAATAAAACTGTTTAGATGGATTTTAACACACTTGTGTAAAACCGTATGCCATAACTTTCTACCGGGTACCGGGTAACTGGTAGGACTGGAAAAGAGTATACACTCGATTTCCCTCGTTCGCGTGCTGCGCAGTGTTGGCAACTTTCTCCGAAAATTCCAACTTCTGTGAAATCCAACTTCAATGAAGGCTATCTATAGGCAACCTGCTGTAATTCAGCCAATAACATAGCGAGTTACAAATTCGGTAATAGGACAGAAAACAGCGTCGAGTCGAATTATTTTTCAATTCCTTCTCTAACATGTCGATTAGCCTCTATTGCGCCTAAAGGTGTGTGTGTGTGTGAGGCAGTCTCTCTCTCTGTTGCCAATCACCACTCCTACTTTGTTTCTCTGCATGGATGACAGATAATCATCACAGTTCACTATGAGGAGGATGGCGAAGGATCTGCAACCAGCCGAGCAAGGGTGAGTAGACCTAGGTTTTAGCCAAGGTATTATGGTGCGCTATTCTAAACTTCCAAATCCATAATTTACAAAATACGCTTTCAGGAATGATAGGCTAGGCAACTGCGTTGCGCAATATGTCTCCAAAGTAAACATCTTGTTAACTATATTTTAAAATGCTTAGCTACTTGATGAAGTGCTATAATTCAAACACCTATTGTGCCTCTTCCATGAAACCCTTTAGTTCTCTGAAATATTTTAGATTTGCGACAGGGTTATGTATGTTTAAAAAACATTTTTTTTAAATTAAATGATACGCCTCAACAAAGTAAAATATGATTTCCTGTGAACTTGGTGCCGCTACGTCACTTGGACCTTTGACTGTAGTTACAGTGTTTATTACAGAAGGACAACTCAGTGAAGATAAGATTATTCAACCTTTAATATCACTATGAAGACACAGACACACAACCACCAGTCATCCTAGTAGCCAGCCACATAATTTTGTGACATTTAGAATGTTTTTCAAACCTGTAACTAAACTTAAGACATATCATGAAAGTTGTTTTTGTTACACTGAAATGATTACCCAAATGATTAGTATCTTACTATTTAGCCAGAGGGAGACCTTGTTGCACATTAGTTGGAATGTAGCTTGTTCTTTGTTTAATTTAAATTAAACATGTACTATTTAAATAGGTAGACCACTGTAGACAGCGGACATTATTGTAGGAGTGTGCTATAATGCTGTCTTGTTTGTGAAGTCTGAGTCAATGATAGCTGGTCAGAGCTAGTTAGAGGCTAGTTAGAGGTCAAATTTCACTTATTGAGTTTTCTTCGAGAATATCAGCTTGATCATTACGTGTGTTTGTGCAGGTCTGGGTGGATCTCCAGTTGGCTTCCATCCTGGTGTCCCACCTCCCTCTCTCAGCTGAAGGACGCAGAAGACAAAATGCTCAAATGTAAGAGTGTGTGTGTGTGTTTCCCCTCCTAACTATCATACTTACACATCTCATCTCCTCTCTTTTCACGCTCTCCCTCCCTGTTCCCTCCATCTTTCTCCTCCATCCCTATCTCTTCTCACAGCTGTGAAGGCCCCATTCTCCAGGCAGCATGTCCGGATATCCAACGGCAACTATCTCTGGACCTTAGCCTTCACCTCTCACATCAAGCCCCATTCCTCTCTCCCACCCCAGCCTCAGCCAAAGCCCCATCCCTCTCTCCCACACCAGCCTCAACCCAAGCTCCATCCCACTCTCCCACCCCAGCCTCAACCCTATCCCTCTCTTCCACCCCAGCCTCAGCCCCAGCCACATATATCTCTACCACCCCATACCCAGCCCCATCCCTCTTCTCCACAACCCTCTCTCCAGCCCCGTCCTCCCCTGGTGCTGCTCCATGGGTTTGGGGGTGGTGTGGGTTTGTGGGCCCAGAACCTGGACTCTCTGTGTGGCAGTGGAGCCGTGTACGCACTGGATCTTCTGGGGTTTGGACAGAGCAGCCGGCCCCTGTTCAGCGTGGACCCCCAGGGGGCAGAGGAGCAGTTCCTAGGGGCCTTGGACGAGTGGAGGGACAGGGTGGGCCTGGAGGAGATAGTCCTGCTGGGACACAACCTGGGAGGATACCTGGCTGCTGCTTATACACTTACACACCCACACAGGTGAGAGAGAGGAGAGCGAGGAGAGGTAGTGTGTGTGGGTGTGTGTGTGTGTGTGTGTGTGTTCATACACGTGTTCACACTGTGTGTGTTTATAGGGTAAAGCACTTGATCCTGGTGGAGCCCTGGGGGTTCCCGGCCCGTCCAGAGAGTCTAGATCAGGAGAAGTCTATCCCAGTGTGGATCAGAGCCATGGGGGCTGTCATGAGTCCCTTCAACCCCCTGGCTGGACTTAGACTGGCCGGACCACTGGGTTCGATATACACACACACACACCGCAAGCACGTATACTACACACACATCGCATACACTACATGCACACACACACACACACACACACACACACACACACACACACACACACACACACACACACACACACACACACACACAGTGGAAAGAATTGCCAGATGTTTCAAAACCAAAGGTGTTAATATAACATATCCCTTCCTCCATTCCTCCCCCATCCTCTCTCTCCATCCCTTCCTCCATTCCTCCCCATCCTCTCTCTCCATCCCTTCCTCCATTCCTCCCCCATCCTCTCTCTCCATCCCTTCCTCCATTCCTCCCCCATCCTCTCTCTCCATCCCTTCCTCCATTCCTCCCTCATCCTCTCTCCATCCCTTCCTCCATTCCTCCCCATCCTCTCTCTCCATCCTTTCCTCCATTCCTCCACATCCTCTCTCTCCATCCTTTCCTCCATTCCTCCCCCATCCTCTCTCTCCATCCTTTCCTCCATTCCTCCCCCATCGTCTCTCTCCATCCTTTCCTCCATTCCTCCACATCCTCTCTCTCCATCCTTTCCTCCATTCCTCCCCCATCCTCTCTCTCCATCCTTTCCTCCATTCCTCCCCCATCCTCTCTCTCCATCCTTTCCTCCATTCCTCCCCCATCGTCTCTCTCCATCCTTTCCTCCATTCCTCCACATCCTCTCTCTCCATCCTTTCCTCCGTTCCTTCCTCCTTCTCCTCCTCTTCTCTCTCTCAGGTCCTATGTTGATCCAGACCATCAGGTCAGATTTTAAACAGAAGTACTCTTCAGTGTTTGATGACAACACCGTGTCAGACTACATCTACCATCTTAACGCACAGACACCAAGGTACAGTAGGTAAACACACACACAAATGTACGCGCACACACACACATACACTAACTCCGGTTCTCTGTCCATAGTGGTGAAACAGCGTTTAGGAACATGACAGTACCATATGGTTGGGCTAAGAGACCAATGTTAGATCGTATTGGACAGATCCAACCAGACATTCCAATATCCATCATCTATGGGTCCCGATCCAGTATCGACAGCGACTCGGGATACACTATCCAGAAAATCCGACCAGATGTGGACATCATTGTGAGTTAATTATTAATGTGCCAAGTTTTCTGAATGTGTTATGAAATAGACTGGTCATTCACGCACAGCAATGTACGGTTGTTGTTATTCGATGTCAAGTGTTTCTCTTTTTCAGTCTCTATCCCTCACTTCAATCTCTCTCTCTTTCTCTCTAGGTGATAAGGGGAGGAGGTCACTATGTGTTTGCTGACCAGCCAGACGACTTCAATCAGAACGTTCTTCACATCCTGGCCAGGATGGAGGGAGATAAGGAGAAGAGGAGTGAGGAGTGGTGTTGATGAGAAGGAAGGGAAATGAGGAGGTGAGAGGAGAAGATTGAGGGTTAAATAAAGAATGGCAGATGAGAAGGGGAGAAGAGACAGTAAAGGAGGGGGAGAAGGAGAGAGACATGGAGGAGTTGTTACAACTTCTTGGCTCTGAGGAGTAGGAGGACGATTGTTACGTTCAGACTTTGAACACATACTTTCCTCACTGAGGACGTACTAGCGCTAGGCTGGTATGCGATGGTTAGATCATAATTTTGTTTTAGGTTGATATGGGAGGGCTTGCTAATGATCTATGCTGACATAAGCTGCCGCTGGCCCATATTGACTCCAATGCTTCCCACAGTTATGTCAAGTTGGCTGGATGTCCTATGGGTGGTGGACCATTCTTGATACACACGGGAAACTGTTGAGTGTGAAAAACCCAGCAGGGTTGCAGTTATTGACGCAAACCGGTGCGCCTGGCACCTACTACCATACTCCATTCAACGGCACTTTAATATTTTGTCTTGCCCATTCACCCTCTGAATGGCACACATACACAATCCATGTCTCAATAGCCTCCAGGATTTAAAATCCTTCTTCAACCTGTATCCTCCCCTTTATCTACACTGATTTAAAGTGGATTTAACAAGTGACATTAACAAGGGATCATGGCTTTCACCTGATCAGTCTTATGTTGTGGAAAGAGCAGGCGTTCATAATGTTTTGTACACTCGGTGTGTGGGCCGATATATGATATATATATTACCTATACTACATCCACCTCTCATCAGTATGCCCCTGTACAGCCAGTGAAGGCAATGTTGTGTATATCATCTTTGTAAAGAAATGTCAAATGTATTGTTTTCTTAAATATAGAATAATGTACATGAATGTTTTGCCTGTTGACAAATGTCCATAGTATCATGTCTCAAAGCTGTTACCAGTATGCTAAAACTTTAAATTCACAGAGTAAGCAAGGGAACAGAGAGACCCCCCCAAAAAATCTATTCTAAGAAACTGTTGAGCAATGTTTTAATGCTTGAGGAGGGAGAGTTGATCCCAAAGGAAAAACTTGTTTTCTGTGGTGAACTAGTATAAAGTTGACTGGGGTTTTTCTTTCTTATTTGACACTTCACCCATACTGTTGCCTAACTAACCTCCATAGGCAGACTGGTCCAGTCTCCCGTCATGTTTGAGACCGCCTATTTAGCAGTCCGCGACTACTGCCTGACTGATCTGCAATTACCCTGTATCCTAAATAACTACTCATTATGATTTATAGATCAGTCAGTTCCCTCTGACGGTGACCAATAATTAAGCGAATTTGATGCTCTTGAACATGACCTCTCTCTACAGAGCCAGCTCTGCAAATGTACCGCACAACAGGATAAAGGATATTTTCATCAAGATAATGTTTTTTATGATATGAGGACTGGTATGGAGGCCATATTATTTACTATATGTTCGTATTCTTCTCTTTTATTTCTTATTGTTGTTGTCGTTGTTGAGGAGGAACCTATAAATAATGATTTCAATGGAAGGTCTATACCGTGTGTATCCTGTACATACAACTAATAAAACCAACTATTGGATGTTTCATTTGTTCATTTATTGATTGTCATCGCTCAGATAACATCTTTATTCCCATCTCAAACAGCTCACTGTGCCATACTTCCAAGTCTTGTTCATTACTTAACTGAGGAAGCCTGGATGGAAGCAGAGGCTAAGCTTTTACCAGTAGGGGAGTAATGGTATTGTCAGGTTGGGGCCACAAGGGGGCAGGGTAGCACAGCGTCAGTGTTCTGAGATGACAATAATAACACCACAGAGTCAGTTACATCGTCTTCTCCATTCCACTGAATGACATGACATCTTTACATACTCACAATTCTGAGAAAATTACATAAAGAGGCATTCCAGGATTGGTACATCCATTCTCCAGCCCCATCCCGGCCTCTGCTCTTAACAAAAACAAGAGGCAGGGGTGTTGCTTTTTCAATCCCAGATTTCCCCCTTTAAATGGTTCCAAGCACAAACACAAATCCAGTGGTTTTAACCAGGTGCTGGAGGTCAAAGAATATGTTCAGCAAAAAGTAAAACTTCCCACACCTGTTTAGTGTGTTGAAACGTTCCAGCCCAGGTCTTGGTGCACTTTCACTTAGAGATAATTCAGGACTGTCCCAATGCCAATTTATAAGAGGATACATCATGATCAATGTCTTCCCCTAAATGGAAGTACACACACACACACACAGACACACACAGACACACACACACACACACACACACACACACACACACACACACACACACACACACAGAGAGAGAGGCCCAAAGACACACTAGTTCTCCATACACAGACACCAGTAGTCAAACACACTCTAGCTTTCTGCTTCTCAATCAATCCCACATCCGTAGCTAATGCAGTGCTGGGCCCTCCTCAGGAAGCTTTAGGTCTATTAGTGTGTGTGTGTGTGTTTATCTGTCTTTGTATCACTTTAGAATTAACGTCCATTTATCGGAAGACAGCAGGCAGGGAGAGAGCTGCCAAAACTCTTTGTGGTGTGTGTGTGTGCGTGCGTGTGTATGGTGCTTCTTAATTTGATCACTCTTTTGTTCCTGAGAATTTTCCTGCAAATGCAAACTTGTAGTGTATTCAAAGTTTAAAAACAATTCTAAAGTTATAAATTTCCACTTTAAAATGTCAGACTTGATTTGCGGTTAGAATTTATTTTGTATCCCCTACAAGAAATGTCCATTAATTATAATCTACATAATAATTCACAATTCCTGTTGCTGCAGGATCATTTTCCTGCTAAAACAAACTGGCTCAAATTAAGATCCTACATCTGTAGGGTTCAGTTAACTGTAATTCTCCCTGCTTGCTTGAGTTGTGATTGTATTGCTGTGACAGTATGAGTGTACCATCCTTTCTCTCTCCCTCTCCCTTTCTCTCTCCCTCTTTATCTCTCTCCCTCTTTATCTCTCTCTCTCCCTCTGTCTCTCTCTTGCCCCGTCTCTCTTTCCCTCTTTATCTCTCTCTCTCTCCCTTTCTCTCTCCCTTTCTCTCTCCCTCTCTCTCTCGCCCTGTCTCTCTTTCCCTCTTTATCTCTCTCCCTCTCCCTCTCCCTCTCGCTCTGTCATTCCTTCCTGAGGGGTTTTGCATCCTGAAGTAGATCAAGTCCCTAAAGATCAGTATCATCCATTCAACTGGGATTAGATACCACACACAGACACACACAGTCCAGACAGTGGTAGGATAAAGAGTGAAAAAGAAAGATGCACAGAGGGAGGGAATGAGAGAAAAAAGAAAGAAAAGGACAGTGAGACAAGGAACAGCTGTAATAATTCATATCTTCTGTTCCTATGATTTATATCCCCCCGTGCACTGCAGCACGCCCTAATGGCCCTTACAGACACTCAGACAGACATGCAGATCACACATCAATTTAACACTGGGACAGAGATTTATATTACATCAACTTAACACTGGGACAGAGATGTATATTACATCAATTTAACACTGGGACAGAGATGTATATTACATCAATTTAACACTGGGACAGATATGTATATTACATCAATTTAACACTGGGACAGATGTGTATATTACATCAATTTAACACTGGGACAGAGATGTATATTACATCAATTTAACACTGGGACAGATATGTATATTACATCAATTTAACACTGGGACAGATGTGTATATTACATCAATTTAACACTGGGACAGATGTGTATATTACATCAATTTAACACTGGGACAGAGATGTATATTACATCAATTTAACACTGGGACAGATGTGTATATTACATCAATTTAACACTGGGACAGAGATGTATATTACATCAATTTAACACTGGGACAGATATGTAAATTACATCAACATAAAACACTGGGACAGAGATGTATATTACATCAATTTAACACTGGGACAGATGTGTATATTACATCAATTTAACACTGGGACAGAGATGTATATTACATCAATTTAACACTGGGACAGATGTGTATATTACATCAATTTAACACTGGGACAGAGATGTATATTACATCAATTTAACACTGGGACAGATGTGTATATTACATCAATTTAACACTGGGACAGATATGTATATTACATCAATTTAACACTGGGACAGATATGTAAATTACATCAATTTAACACTGGGACAGATATGTAAATTACATCAACATAAAACACTAGGACAGAGATGTATATTACATCAATTTAACACTGGGACAGAGATGTATATTACATCAATTTAACACTGGGACAGATATGTAAATTACATCAATTTAACACTGGGACAGATGTATAAATTACATCAATTTAACACTGGGACAGATATGTAAATTACATCAATTTAACACTGGGACAGATATGTAAATTACATCAATTTAACACTGGGACAGATATGTAAATTACATCAATTTAACACTGGGACAGATATGTAAATTACATCAATTTAACACTGGGACAGATATGTAAATTACATCAATTTAACACTGGGACAGAGATGTAAATTACATCAATTTAACACTGGGACAGATATGTAAATTACATCAATTTAACACTGGGACAGATATGTATGTTCCATCAATTTAACACTGGGACAGATATGTATTTTACATCACTTTAACACTGTGACAGAGTACATCTCTGTTGCATCAAGTTAAAACAGTATACTGTCATTCTTCTCTGGATTTGTAACTATGGTTCTTTTCTATTTATCCTCCAAACGGCAGTCTACCGATAACATTATTCAGTTTGGTGTTTTTTATTGGGTCCTATCAGCAGTGAGTGACTGGACAGTTGGACTTAGGGCTGTAAGAAAGACACAGACAACCACACACACTGAATAATGTAGTTTTCTGATATCAGTCACAAGGGCTTCAGGACTAAAATAGCATCTTCAGCTCTGATAAATATAGAAACGCAATTAAGTCAGGAGTCGGAGAAAGAACACCCTGTGTGTGTGTGTGTGTGTGTGTGTGTGTGTGTGTGTGTGTGTGTGTGTGTGTGTGTGTGTGTGTGCGTGCGTGCGTGCGTGCGTGCGTGCGTGCGTGCGTGCGTGTGTGTGTGTGTGTGCTCGCGCGCGTGCGTGTGTGTGTGTAAGTATCGTTTTTTTATGCTCTGCTTCAACCCATGCTCTTTTTTCAGCTAACAAACTAATGACGGATGGGTTGAGACACAGCAGCTAGCTTCTGGTAGGTTGGAGGTTTTAACATACAACAGACCGTTATTGCACTAAGGTATACAGTGGGGCAAAAAAGTATTTAGTCAGCCACCAATTGTGCAAGTTCTCCCACTTAAAAAGATGAGAGAGGCCTGTAATTTTCATCATAGGTACATTTCAACTATGACAGACAAAATGAGAAAATAAAATCCAGAAAATCACATTGTAGGATTTTTAATGAATTTATTTGCAAATTATGGTGGAAAATAAGTATTTGGTCACCTACAAACAAGCAAGATTTCTGGCTCTCACAGACCTGTAACTTCTTCTTTAAGAGGCTCCTCTGTTCTTCACTCGTTACCTGTATTAATGGCACCTATTTGAACTTGTTATCAGTATAAAAGACACCTGTCCACAACCTCAAACAGTCAAACTCCAAACTCCACTATGGCCAAGACCAAAGAGCTGTCAAAGGACACCAGAAACAAAATTGTAGACCTGCACCAGGCTGGGAAGACTGAATCTGCAATAGGTAAGCAGCTTGGTTTGAAGAAATCAACTGTGGGAGCAATTATTAGGAAATGGAAGACATACAAGACCACTG